>NC_080070.1:75095254-75451868 GCF_949987535.1 Balaenoptera acutorostrata
GCATTGTTTATGTCAGACAAATAGAAAGTGATGCTGTTTCTATTCACTTGACTGTCAGTGTGTCTCCATGGAGATGGAAGGGGAATTCATGTTTGGAAATGCTTCACAAAGTCAGTGACCTCAATAACTTAGGTCTTGGAGTGTCTCTGTTGCAGGGCATGGAGAGTGTGAGGCAGGCAAATGCCAGTGCTTCAGGGGCTGGGAAGGGGATCGGTGCCAGTGCCCATCAGCATCTGCCCAGCACTGTGTCAATCCAAAAGGCCAAGTGTGTAGTGGAAGAGGCACATGTGTATGTGGCAGGTGTGAGTGCACCGATCCCAGGAGCATCGGCCGCTTCTGTGAACATTGTCCCACATGTCATACAGCCTGCAATGAAAACTGGTATGTGTTTCCTGATTCCAAACATACATAAAGCAGTCCTTCATTATATTCATGTTCGACCTTTTCTATTTTGCCTACCTTAACCTAAAAGTTGCCGGATCTTCTCCAGATAAATTGTTATCATCACGCTAAAAAAGAACTGAATGAGGAATTTAGGAATTAGAAGACTTAGATTCCAATCTTTGGCCATGCACGAGAATTTATCTAGGTATTCACTGTCTTTTTTGAAATAGGTTTTTTTTTTTTTTAAAGAATAATATTCAGTGTTCATAAAGGTTCATTGGGGTTTTTTTCCCCAGCTTTTTTGAGATATAATTGGCATATAACCTCGTGTAAGTTTAAGATGTACGATGTGATGATTTAGGGGCTGCCTGCTTCCCAACTTACTATTAATTAGCTGTTTGATCTAGGGCAAGATTTTTTAAATTCTTTGTGCCTCAGTTTCGTGATATTAAAAGTGAGGATAATAATAATACCGTGGTATAATTCTGTGAAATAATTAAATTAGATGTTCATGCAAAAAATACCTAAACCTTTGTACTTGGTGCATAGTAATCATAGAACAAATGTTAGCTGTTATTATTGTTTTATTTTTATTCTTTTAAAGATAAAGAGTGGTGGCTATGAAGCACTCTAGAAAGAAGTGATGGATAAGTGAAAGGTGATGTTAAATAATGGTGGCATTGTTGTTTTGTGCCAATAATTAATTTTCCAATAACAATTTGAGTCCTGCTCAAAGACCACTACTCAGAATATCACTGTGCCTTACAATTTGTTTTATTCAATTTTTAAAAAGACATTCTCAAGTAAATTTTTTAAATTATGCATTGTAGGTTATGTAACTCACTAGGAAGATAATGATGGTGTGATGGAGGTATTTCTAATGAACCCAACCAAAATTTGAACTGTATGTTCATTGCTAAATTTTTCTAGTAGTATCATAATATTCATCTTCTAAAACATCTGTGCTAGTTGGTTTTGTTTTTGATTTTGCAGTGAGAGTATCTTATTCATTTCCTAGAGATTTTCTTCTCAGTACAGAAAAATCATTATGTTGATTTTATACATTAAAATATTTTAAGTGGTTAGAATGTAACTTTGCCATGGTATTAAATTCAGCCAAGATTACAAATAAACGTCATAGTTTTCTTTCCCAGTTTTACAATTCTGCTGTCCTAAAGCAGTACCCTATTTTATTTTATTTTTTACAGAAAATACTACAGGCTACCACCTTTTAAAAAATTAAATGTTTTTACTTCTGTTTCCCCTTACAGGAATTGTGTGCAATGCCTTCACCCTCACAATCTGTCTCAAGCTATACTTGATCGGTGTAAAACCTCATGTACTCTCAAGGAACAGCATTATGTGGACCAAACATCAGGTAAACAAACGGTTAATAATCAAAGTACTGAAGAGTATCTGTAGAGAATCATATTCCCCAATAAGGCTCATAATCTACCATCCTAAAGAAAGAACTAACTGCTTCAATGTTTTCAACCTCCAAGAAATAGTGCTCTATAAAACCAGCTGAGGATATTTGCCATGGTATGGCTGAATTGTTAGATCTCCCTCCTAACAATTAAACTACCGTCTCAACTACCCAGCTAAATTTGCATGCTGTGCACCTCCATGGAAGTATACCAAACAGATTTTCTAGAGAGACCTCAGTGAGCCAAGAATAGGATTCTCCTAGGTAGAGTCCATTTCACCCTTAGAGACAAGGTCTGTGGAGCCATCATTACCCTTCACAATCCAAACTTGCTTCCATTTATAACCTTCCTCATGTCAAACGAACATTTACTTTCATGTTTCAGGTGACGCCAAAAAATTCTAAGTAGCAATGATCTGCTTTTGCAAAGTACATAATTTCAAAAGGGCCATTCCTCCCTGATAATTTTCATTCTGATATAAATACAATTTAGGGGTGAATGAATATAAAGATGGCACAATGGAAAGGGTATGGAAATTTTAATCTGAAGACCTTAACTTAAGACATGTCTCCTGACACTAGTAGCTAAGAAATATCAGCCCTCTTACAAAATTTCACTGAGCCTCAGTTTCCTCATCTGTAAAATGGAGATAATAATACCAATCTCAAAGAGTTGTGTGGATTAAATGAGCCAGTGAACATGAAAAAATTTTTCAGTTAAAAGATGATATATGAATGGAAGAAACATGTGAAAGCTGTGTTCAAAGATCATTTTGGACAAAAGTTCACTAGAACCCAAAAGCCAGCACCCCATTTTGTTCAGGTTTAAGGTGTTAAACTATATAAGAATTAGAAATGAAGCTGGAAATTATGTATTCATTGAAAATGTTCCTACTGCTACTCCTATTTCTAGTCTTTCCTCTAACCTGTAAGAATAATTCCAGGTCTTAGAGAGATTGCACAGGAGAATAAACTTTCCCCATAGTTTTGTTTCCCTCTCCCCTCACATCCACACTAACCTTAGCCCATAATAAATTTGGCTTTGAAAAGAGCCCATGTGCTGCCAGCTGGGGCTGCAGCAATCACACCCCAAAGCCAAGTGCCTTTTCTAATAAATAGAGCCCTTATTGTCAACATGTAATTTATTATGTTAAGGAAACAAACCTATTCTGACCTAAGTGTGGTTACAAAAACTATTCCCTTAAAGCTCCTTAGGAAAAGTCCTTGCTTGACCTAAACTAAGAAAAGAGGCATGGCCAGGGCTAAATTTTTGGCTCTCCAAATTTAAAAATGCATGCAGATTTGAGCCCCAAAAATGTCCTCCATCCTAACCCATTAGAAATATTTGTAAAATGTATTAGTAGCTAGGGGGCTACCCTCTCCTTCACAACTATGCACAACTATTGTGCAAGGAGAGGGAAAGGGCATTTGTTAGCCACCTCTATTATCTATCCACTTGATCACACTTAAAGGGTGTTCTTTTGGTCTTTCTGGCTAAGCTTCCACTAGGCAAGAAGCCATTAAGTGAGATCAAGCCATGTGCCACCTTAGCTGATTAAGTATTCTAAGTCAGCCAAGGGAAATGAAAGGCGTGCATGTCACAAACCTGGGCACCACCAAGGGTACCACTTTTGAATAGAGCATCTTGGATTCTCTCTGCGTGTGAGACCATAACAAAGGGAGACTTGCACTTGCATTTGGTGCTTCTATTCCAGTTAGTAGTCCTCCAGCCTCCTTTTAGCATTCCTTTCAAGGAACCTTATCATTATGACGAAGAGAAAACTGGCTCTAAGTCTTCCCACTTAGAGAAGAGCCCTTGTTACTGAATTCTTGGCGTATTCAGAGCAATGCTTGGTCATCCCTGGGATTTCAGACACAAATCACTCATGACTGACTGTTCTTCTAAGCCTTGGCAGGTCCCCTCCCAAAAGGCATTCTCAAGGAGACCTTCAGACAGTTAGGTGAAGTCCCCAAAGTCTGGAGGATGCGCGGAAAACACATGCTTCTTTAGGCCAGGAGGTAATTTTGTGAGTGTGGGGCAGCTGGTGAGTTCTGTGGAGTACTTGTGTATTATGCAACCATGTTCCTCTTAGATTAGGGTAATACCTCTGGCAGCCACAGAGCCTGCAGACTTTCCAACTAGACTTTGCCAAAGGTCTAGGGCTAAAACAGAGACCTAGAATGCCCCTCCTCTTAATGCAGCATTTCCTTTTCCAGCTAGTAATTATCTGTTCTTGAAAAAACAAAAAGCGGAATTTTTAGAAGCAAAATAGGATAGATTTGGTTAACAGACAAGTAAAAAATAAATTAATAACAATTGAGGAAAGAGATTTGGGTATTGTCCCAAATTACACACTCCCATTTCCTGGAGAAGCTATGTGTAATAATAACGAAAACTTACACTGCAGTTTCAAAGGAAATATTTATTCATCTATTAGAGTAGTACTGATTTTAGCTTCTGCAGATGTTTACTTTATTTTCCATTACTGATGTGTAACAAATGAGGAGTAAGCATAACAAGAAAAACATACGTTAATGCACGGAGCTGTTAAATAATTTTTTAAATCCTATTTTCCATTTAGTGATCCACACCACACCAAAAAAACTGTCCCTCTCTCTATCATGGATAAAATTATATTTGGTTAAGGGATTTGGACATATTCCAGTTAGTACAAATAAAGAATTAAGCTGCAAAGAAATAATCTTATTGAATACCTTAATTGTGGCTATTCTCCAAAGGAGAGTTTTCTGTTGAAAAGATTTTAATAATAAATGTGTAATAATAATTAGTTTACTTCTTGAATCAACAATAATGGCAGTCCTCTATTTTGAAAATGTAGATTTGCAAATATCTCTGATCCTACTGAGATGATGAACATTATTTACTTCTAACATTATTGTTAGAACCCTTTGATTTACTCATTCCAGTTTTTTAAACCATTTATTTGTTTGTTTCTTTACAGAATGTTTCTCTAGCCCAAGCTATTTGAGGATATTTTTCATCATCTTCATAGTTACATTCTTGATTGGGTTGCTTAAAGTCCTTATTATTAGACAGGTGATACTACAATGGAATAGTAATAAAATTAAGTCCTCGGCAGATTACAGGGTGTCAGCCTCAAAAAAGGTCAGTGAATTCTAAAAAAGAAATACTTTCAGTATGTTATTGTCTACTTTCAATATTTAGGCACTTAATTAATGATAATATTTCCTCTCCATCAAGGACAAGTTGATTCTGCAAGGCGTTTGCACAAGAGCAGTAACCTACCGACGTGAGAAACCTGAAGAAATAAAAATGGACATTAGCAAATTAAACGCTCATGAAACTTTCAGGTGCAACTTCTAAAAAGATTAAAAAGTACTTTATGGGAAACTGGATTTTTAATGATCGCTCCTAAAAATTATTATTATAAAATAATAATTTTATAAGTCACAGGAGGAGATAAATTTTCTAGATCATGCCAGTTGCTGGTTGTCCACTCGAATGAAGACTGACAAGCATCCTCATCATCATGTGACTCACACTGCTGCTGAATTCTTCAGAGAAAAATGTGTCTTACTACTGTTTGATACTAGTGTCATTGTAGCACTTTACTGTAATATATAACTTATTTAGATCAGCATAGAATGTAGATCATCTGAAGAGCACTGATTACACTTTACAGGTACCCGCCATTTCTACACTTCCCAGAGAGACAATGCTGTGAGATAGTTTTGGCATTGTGTCACTACAAGGGTACAGTAATCCCTGCACCAAACATGCAGATGAAAAAATAATAAGGCAATTATACTAATGTTGCCAAACACTTCAACAATTGGCAGTGAATAGACAAGAACAGATAGATGAGTAAATGATTAGTGTTTCACTCATTCAAGAGATGAACAGATAAAACCTTAACCTTGAGGGATATTGCTTTCGAAACTAGTTTTATGCATGTGTGTTTGTTTTCTTCTTTTACAAGATGGATACTAATTCTAACATTCTTTCCTCTTTGCCTTTATATTTTGGTTTTCTTTCTTACAGGATAAGTTTATATAATGTCACAGATGACTGGATTAAATAAGTGCTAAGTTACTACTGCCATAAAACCTAATAATAATACAACGTCACTTTATTAGAATACTTTTAAAAGCTGAACATTTAATAAGGGACACTTCAAGTAACATCAAAATTTGAACAGCTTCGTTGTGTGCAGATGTGGAGTTTTATATCTTCTTACCTGGTAAACTGGATGGATTATTTCACCATTTCATTTGTCTAATCATCAGGTTGAAATTCACGAGATATTTAGAAACTCTGCAAAGTTTCTAAGCAAAGCGCCACACTTTTGAGTCTTCTCCAATATTTATTCCAAGTAGATAATAGCATTTTTCAAATTAAAAGCTAAATTAAGCTATATTCTTTTTGCCCTTCAATGCAGTCTAAGGACATTCTTTCTTTGAATCACCTCAACCCTACTCACCAGAATTCTAAAAGTACACAATTGGAGGAGGATAGACAGTATCTTAGAAATAAGCTCATTCACTCTTGTAGTTAGTCAGAGAACTGAGGCTCAGCAAGTTTAAATGACTTCTCAAAAACCCCTAAGTGACCAAGTAGCAACATTCAAAGAGAACTTTTTTCTTATTGCCAGGCCAGTGTTCATTGAACCATGTCATACTACCTCTTGATTCTTTAAAATAATCAATTGGCAAGTATTTTTAGATGTGATTTACTGAAGTCTTAAGTATAAGAAAATTTCAAAACAAAGCAGAAAAAAGTAATTCAAACAGAATTGTCCATGGTTGGCTTCCAGTCTATCTGCTAATCAGCTTCTAAGAGACTGCAAAATAGCCTAACTAGAGGGAAGTCCATTCACACCATAGCCTGTGTGAACGGCGCCCCCTGGAGTTGTGCAGTGCTCAGTGCTCAGCCAGAGAGCTTGATACAGAGGCCATGAACTTTTATCCTCCCCAACAGGAACTTCATCACAATTACCATATCCTTACAGACTTATTCAGTCTGATTTTATTGGCTAAAAGTCCAACAGTCCTGTATGCAGTACAGAGCTTTGCCTATGACAACTAAGGAATTTATTTTAAATTCCTTTAAAATGTCTTCTTATAATCAGCTTCCCAGACTTTCTGTCTTCCAGCACTTGAGTTAAAGTGCCAGATATTTGCATTTCGATGAAGACTAAATCCCACTCCATATTCTACCCTAAAGAGGATTTAAAAACATATAATAAGTTGTTCTGCAGCCAACAAACACAGTAACTCCATCAGCCGTCCCCTGCAGCCAAGCAATTATGATGCTAGGTTGAACTGTATTTCTTTCCCCAAATGAGAAATCAGCGGCATTGACATAATTCAGTACTGTGACTCAGTTGTGTAAAATACCTTTGATCACCAAGGATAATGCAAAACTTCTTTTTGCAGCATGCCTGTCACAGCATCCTTTTTAAAAAAGAAAATAAATGGATACTTGACAGCCCTCAAAAAGGAGAAAGTGGAAAATATTCATTCATTGAAATGCTGAAAATTTTAAAATTTTAAAACATTATGATGTTCGTAAGCTAATTTCTATGAGGGCTGAGTTATCCAAAATAGCATAATAAAATGAAATTCTTAAAATAAAGGGATATATATTTTGACACTCTCACTAGTTTGCACTAATTTATAGTGGAACAAGGCTCTTCTCATAGGAAGGGACAAACTTTCTGATAGGCAGTTCAATGCTAGATGATGACTGCAGTTATGCTTGTGATGTCTTGTGCTTTCCTTTTTTACTTAAAGGTCTAATTCTTAAAAGATTTTAGAGCTTATATTTACTTGAATAATTGACATTTTCCTTGTGAGAAAAGAATTAATATTTGACTAGCTAGAATTAATTAAAAGTTAAGGGAAAACAGGGTATTCTTAGATTAAATAATTTATGTAAATAAAGCCTATTTTCAACTAATATGAACACAGGAGCCTTTTGAGATTCACTGAGAGTAAATACGAGTTATGAAACTTTAAATCATTAACAAAGTTAAGAACTTCAACAACACTTTTGGTACGACAGCATTTCTGTGCCCTAAAGTATTTCATGATTTAGAAATGTGCCATATATGCACTACAATATAACTGTATGCATTTTACTTCTCTGGGGATATCTTTACACTGCAGTGTACATGCATGTATAAGCATCTGATATCTTTTTTTTTTTTGAAATTTATTAATATTTATGAAGTCTCAGACATTCTCTGAAAGACTCAGAAATTCACTAAAACTCTGATTATGTCCTAAATGTTTAATTTAGCTTTGCTTTATAAAGATAAAAAAAAAAAATCTAAGGTTAAACAGAATAGATTTCTTTGGAGGCAAATTTTTCAAAATTCAAAATTAAAATTAGTGGATGCATCAGATGCAACACTTCACTAAAGAATAAACTTCAAATGTTTTTAATATACACAATCTCTATTGAAGATATTCTTATGTATGACAATGGGCATCTACAAGATGTTGAAATATGATTATGATGGACTATGAAAATTTTTCTCCTTAGAATTATGTGCCTTCTGGTACCTGATATAGTAAGTTAAACGCAATGGCTTTTCCTTCCTTTCCTTACTCCTGTTCTTTTCTACTCATTTTTCCTAAGAGAGTGCCCTAAAACTTCAAGCTCAATAAGCCTAATTGGGAAAAATAACTGACTGTAATGGTATAATGAAGTTCTTCATTTCCATACATCTCTTAATGATTTTAAAACTTATTTGAATCTATGCACCTGAACAAACACTCATTAAAAACTAAGAATTTTAAATTTTTACAACTGTTCGACTTCTTTCAATTTTAAAGGATTTGAGATCTATATATTTTAATAAAAGTATCAAGTGAAATACAACCACTTGGGAGTTCAATCATGTGCATATTATATTGTTTTATTTACTCTTAACATTTAATTTACAACTATCCTTATTTATATCGACCTTAAGAACTCCACTTCATGCAATGCAAACTGAGATATATTTTGAAAGAAATATAAAACTAGCATTCTTTCAGATCATTTCCCTTTTCTCTTATAATTCCTCAATGGTAAATTTATTATGGGTAACTAATTATACGTGTTCATATTTCATTAATTCTAAGACATCCACTTTTTAATTTAACATCTCTAAATGTATCTTGCAGTTGTTGACCTCTTAGATGCAGTGTTTGAAGTTTTGCTTAAATAAACATTATACTAATTTATCTTTAACCAAATGTTCATGGGTATAAGGACATTCATTTTTGTATAAATATTTAATAACACATTTATGATAACATGTGAAGTCAGTTTTCAGTACATCTGGATCACATACAACTCAACATGGAGCCTAACCATCTGATTATGAGTTCAGATCCTGTAGACCTTTAGGTTATAAAAGCTCTTTCAGCCTCCTACTTATGCTTTATGCTAGTGGCTACAATTTCAGCGAACCCTAACCTAACTGACAAGAATGAGTGAGTTTCTCCAAGGTTTGTTAACAAATTTTTATTCTTTCTATTACTTCCTAAATAATACTTGCATATGATCATCTCACTTTTAGACAGAATTAACTGGAAAAATATTACATAAAACCATCATATTTAGATTTAGATTTTGCATATTTAGGTTTTGCAGCATCTTGTATGTCATATGTCAATGACAGGAGAAAAATATGATATAACCAATCAGTGTTGTAGGAAAACTTTCCCTTCAAGTTCTCCTACATTTTTATTCTTTATCATTTCTGTTCTTTTGTTTGACTTTTTTCTTTGGCTCTGATAAATTCACCTTAAGCCCATGTAATGACTGTCATAAAACTGCATATTTAAATTATTTGACTTATATGAAACAATTGTTCAGCTATCTGGGCAGCTGTTAATGAAATATCTGAGAGTAATAACACTACTCTTTTATCTACCTGGATTACTTTCCCACAAAAATTTACCTTTGTAAGCTAACTCTATTAATCAGGTTTCTAACCTCCATAACCTATTTCAGTTAAAATCATCTAGTCCAACAATAAAAAAGACCCAAAACACTGCAGTCATCAAGGGTGGAAAATGTATGACTTGTGTAAAAAATCTTTACTAACTTTACACTGTACAACAGATAAATGTGATTTTGATAACAATTCCACACAATAAGTATGGCACATAGATTTTATTAATATTGAATATAAAATATTTTAATTCTAAATTAAAATAAAATATAAATTTGCACATATTAATATAGAAATTCATTTGGTGTATATTTAACATAACTTTAAAACCACTTTACATTTACCAGCTACTTCATTAAAGTTTTTTAAATGTCTGCAAAAAAATTAGAAATGTTTTTAAATTTCAGTAATATAACCTATGTGTTTCATTTAAGTCCTGCCTTTGTAAAAAAAAATTTTTTAATATACAGTGTATTTTTAAATTAAAATATTTGAATATAAAATAGTTCTAAGAAAGAAACTATTTCTCATTAAGCAAGTTTCTTATTATTTCTGGCTTTGAATTATACATAAATTTAAATTGCCTTAAATGACATAGAAGATTGGGGAATACGACAATTTCACATTGTATACTATGAGCCTGTTCATATAATTCTGATTGACTACTAACTTTGGTTTATGTATTTATTAAAGAGCTGACACTGTAGTTTGTTGTGAGATGTTTATTTTTATAACAGAGCTTATAACAGTTATGACAAGGCATTTAATTAATTCATCATTCTGTTTAAAAGTAGGTGTTAACCAATATGAAATTCTATGTTTTAAAATAAAAATGTAAAGATCTAAGTATGCACAGAATGCTTCTTTATTTCTTATTGTGTGCTACATGACTCTCAGCACTGCCAGACAATAGTATATTGTCACACAAGGAAATGTAATAACATTCATACATGGTCATTGGTAGAGGACATTACATAATTCCAAAAAGCTACTACTTCTGGAAAACTGTAGAGCCAATGATAAAGATGTGAGGCCATCCTAATTCCTCTATTTCCCTTCAATAGCCGCCCAATGGTGAAAGCAGAAGGAATATCCTAATTACAAAAACTGAAAAATTAGCTAAAAGAGAAATTGGGCTTTTTCTAGCAGACAAAGGCTTCTACCATCACCTTGATACAAACATAACATGTTCATAATCTTCAACTGCACATTCTCCAGAGCCATATTTAAACAAGTGAAACTTATGGAGTACCCTTGTGTTGTGATTTTCCTTTATTTAATCTAGTGGAAAAACTAAAGCAGATGAGGGAGCACACTGAAAGTTAAATAAGATATGCAGACAGATTTCCTGTCCTTAAGGAGTTTTAATAGTTTGAAGGAAAGGATATGTGTAGCATACTATAGATAAAAGGGTTTCACTGGAGAGATCAGATGGAAGCTATCAGGAGGTTTAACAAGGCCTTTGTTTTTGAGGATTCATCCCAGTTGGGTTTGGGCTACAGTCTTTCAGGCTCAGAATACTGATTTTGTTATGAGTGTTGTTTGGCCCCATTCTTCCCTTCCCTCTTTAGCAACAGGACTCATACCCTGAGTCTGAATAGAGCACACAGCTGAGACTTAACTACCCAGACTCCTTTGCAGCTAAATGTGGTTACAGGACTAAATGTTGGCCAGTGGGGCAGATGCAAGAGGAACCCAGGATCTCACTTCCCCTTTCCATGTTTTTGCTATCTCGACAATTAGAGGTGTCTTGGCAAAGGAAACCCTGTGCTGAAATATTCAGAGCTTCCGCTTCAGCCAAGAACTGCTCTCCTCAACTGAACCCTGGTAGGGAAACAATCTTTTTAGCTAAACCATTGCATTTGATGGTATAGCAGATATTTTGTACTCTAATGATGTGTTATTTATATAATTGTCTTACTCCTCAGCGATACTAAATACCATTTCTGTCAATTTTTCAAATAAGGAAAACAAGGCACATAGAGGTTAAGCACCGTGTATAAATGAACGCAGCCAGTAGGTGGCCAAGGCTGGATTCATAGGCAGATCTGTTTTTCATTCCATAAATGACTGATCATATGTTTTATGAGGATAGATTTTTACTAAGTTAATTAGTTTTACTAGTTTAACTATGTCCTTATGAACCAAAAAAACGTGCAATAAATAAAGTTGAGGAGCTAATATATGTGCAGAAACACTACACAGGAAGAAGTGAACGGAACTTAAAAATGAAAAACAAAATGTTAAGTGCACTCAGATGCTGTAACTAGACTGGAGCAGTCCATGGAGGATAGCATTTGGCCTAGGCCTTGCAGGAAAGGTAAGTGTAGACATGCAGAAAAGCAAGATCATGGAGAGGTAAGGGAAGAGTAAAGGAGAAAAGGGTGAGGATTCCATCCAAGAACATTGAAATCTTGTTGAGATGCAGCATTGTATAATGAAAAAAAGTAACCTACAGGTCCTAGTCTATGGAAAGCCTGCTTTCCTGACTAAGAAGTTTGAACTTTGGTTACTAGGAAAAAGCAAGCCCTGAAGTTTTTGCACAGAGAAGTGGTATTACTGGAACTATACATGGTTTGGAATATACTAACATAAACTAAATATAATTTTTAATTAAACATTAATTTTATCCCCTCTAATACTAAATATAAATACCACTTAATAATGTTAAATATTTAATTCTATTAAATGCCATTTAACAATAAATTTAAATACTATTTAGTGCTAATGTAAAAGAAACTGAAGTATACAAAAGCAGAAAAATTTGAAAATCCAACTTCCTAATGGCAATCAGTTTCATATGTAGGCATATTTTCACTTTATTTTTCTATGCACTTTATAGCTTATTATGCAGATAACACATATTTGTTGTAAAACATCCAAAAATACCTTGACATTAAAATTAAAATAAATATTACTCCAATCCAACCACTCAGAGTTGACCGTTGCCATACATTATGTGTGCGTGTGTTTGTAACTAAGAAAGAAATATGCTATTAATAGTATGGTATAAAGATATTTTTTCTTCGAAAACATTTCAAACATTTTTCCATGTCAAGATTTAAACTATAGTTTTACTAGGTGGATATAATCACATCCAAGAATGTGCCACAATCATAGCTCTATGTTCAATGAGAAAAAGAATGAGCAAGAAATGATACCAAATATAAAACAATGGTCAACAACTTTAGTATTCAATAGGAGGAGATTGGTTAAATAAACTGTTTTTGAATGGGAGAGATTTGCACATTTATAATGGCAGAGGAGAGGGAGCCAGTGTAGAGAGAAATGTTTATATTGGGATGGTTTGTATTGGTCTAAGGTACAATAGGGGAGCATTCCAAATTATGACAAAGAGGAATCAGTGAAATGAGCTTAGAGAATTTTCGTGAGGAAATAAAGATTTACACAAAAGTACAAAGGGAGGGAATAAGAGTTACTGCTACAAGGAAAATTAGAGAGAACTTGGAGATTGGCTAGATACAGGTGATAAGGAAAGAATTTAGTTGAATAGAATTCTAATGCCAACTCTGAAAGTCACTACAGACTTCTACCCAAATTGGATAAAACTCCCAATCTGGTCTCACAAACCACATTGTTCTTGCCAGTCCATGACTTTTAGACTAAATTCTAACTTCATCAAAATATTTGGCCAGACAAAACTAAAGCTGCAAATTTTTAAACCATGTCAATGGTCATGCTTTCAGTATTATCAAAATAAGCCTAAGTGCAAGATAAGCAGTATCTCCTTTTAATCTAGTTATTTATATATGAATATTTTGATCATAATTAGAAGTAGGGGTGGGCTGCATAAGCAAAACAAATGGCACCTTGGCTTCCAACTTGGCAATCCTTTAGCACTTATTTGGACTGGTGCATTATTTCGTATTTAGGGCCCAGTGTTGTTTAGACTTCTTCCAATGAATTGCTTAAAGGTCATAAAAAACTATCTGTCCATAGTGGTGAGAGGAAAACTCTTTCTTTATTGGGCTTTGTCATACTTTGTGCTGTTTTTCCATTATTATGAGAACAAAATACATTCTAACCATCATTAAAGTCATGAGAGATAATTATCCATTTAAGAAATCTTAATTTGCGATTAACAACATTTTTAAAATATTTTCCCCTATTAAATTAAGGATAATCTATAGGTCCGTGATTTTCAAAGAGTAGTTCCCAGACCAGCAGCATCAGTGTCACATGAAAACTTGTTAGAAATGCAGATTTTTAGTCTCTATCCCAACTCTTCTGAATCTGAAACTCTGGGAATGGGGCCCAGAGATCTGTGTTTTAACAAGCTCTCTAAGTAATTCTGATGCCTGCCAAAGTTTAAGAACCATTTCCATAAAGAGTAAAAGTTAGCATCAGGAAACCAAAAGCTATAGATTATGCTTACTGGTGCACATAGACGAGTACCTGATACTCAATACTCAGTGCAAGTACTTATTTATTAAGTGTTGAATGAGTCAGTGATGTTCTATTTTCTCTGAGCCCCTCAGACATGTCCCTTTGAAAAGACTGTGCTCAAAATTTGTCTGTCATTTATTACAGCTAAAATCAAAGTAATAAAATGATTGTCTGGCATGTTGTTTAAGAAAATAAAATTGACTTCAATTACTTTTTAAAACAACCTAACATATCCAGTGTATGTAGAGGCCCACATGAAATATTTTTATTATCTACAGGCAGTTCTCTTTTTTCTGTCACTTAAACACTCTCTGTTCTTCCCAAAAGCTAAATGCATACAGATTTATGTGTGGGTGTATGAGATAGTGGAGGATCTCTACCACTGCCTTAATTAATAGGGAAATTCCTAACACGGTCTGTGGAGTTCCATCTTGGTCAGAGGGCTAAATCTTCTCTTCATATTCTCATGTCCACCAAAGTATACAACTTCTCTCCCTCCTCTCTGTTCAGAGACACTTGCAAGTGTCAAGGTCTGTTGGCTGTCTATAGGGAATACAAGTGGGACAGCGATACCAAGGACAGCTGGGTACAGCATCCCTTCCATTGCACCCCCTGGTCACTGGAGTAGAAAACCCTTCTGCTCCCTCTTACTTTGAGGAATCACATTTGTTTACTCTTCTCTAAGAAAAATATCTAAGTCACCCCTCTCTCCCTTACCCTAGATCCAGTTTTATCTCATCCTGAAAAAAAAAAGTAGCTCTACAGGCATGCATTCAAATTTGTCTCTGGTCCTCTAAATTTTGAACTTATTTTGGTAGTATTTCTGCTTTAGTGTGGACTTGGACAAGCGAAAATAACCTGTACAGTATCAGTGAATAGAAAAAAGGAAAGGAAACATATGCATATGTGTATATAGGGGCAGACAGACCCAAAGAATAAGAAATGGTACTGAGAACTTATTCTGGGACTCTGGATCCCTCAGGCCAAGGAGGATATAAAGAGAGGGCAGAGACAGGAAGGAATGGATATTGTTAAAAATAATTTTTGAGAGACCCTTGCCTTGAGTCTCCACTTCAGCTTTCTTTGGGGATAGGAGGGGATATTCTCTCTAACTTCCAGCCTAGTGTGGCTTCAAGGGAACTCTTAGGACCTTTAAAATGTATTCCCTACACCTGCGAGACAGAAGTCTGATGCCTAGCTCATGCCAGAAAAAGAGGCTTCATCATAGATTAGTGCTCATAACACATAAGGCTGTGGCCTGGGTCCTATCTCCCCCCATGAAAACTAGAGGGGAAGAATGGCAAGTACTAGGTATGTCTGTCCTAATTCTAACCAAGTGTCATTCTTATTCTACAGGTATATAATCGTTACATATATATACATATATATATATATAATTATATATTTAATGGCACTTATATATATAATTATATATAATTTGAAACAATAAATGTCATTTTCTTTCCTTTCAAATACCGAAACAATACTATCAGACTCTTCCCAAGAATGATTTTAGGTGTAATTTAAATGCCCTCACCCTGACCAGAGAATTTGAGAACAATGAAAAACATGTATTGAAAACATTTGGAATAATACTGTTTATTATGTTTTTAAAATTACTTAGAGTTTATTTTTAGTGCATTTAATATGCAGATTACTTTGTATAAAAAATATTCACCTTAATCTACAGATTGATTTTGCAAATATTGGTTACTTTTCACTTGGCAATTTCCTTGCTTCCTTTGGTTTGACTAAGGTTTTTATTTTTTAAAAAAATAGAAATACAGACTATTATTCAACATTTAAAATGACTACGGTTCTCTCTTTTGCCCTTGGATAAATTGTGAAAAGGCCAATTATTAAGCTTCAAGATTTCATTACTTTGTCCTCTGATGACATTGAGTCTATTTGGGTAGAAAAAAATATGTAGAACTCTTCAAGTCAAAATTGTATGACTAAAATGGTAACTATATATGTCAGCTTTTAAATTTCCTTTATTAATAAAAGAAATATATGCAATTTAAGTTTCTTCCTAGCTCCTCAGTCATTTAGTAAGAATAAGCATACATCTTAACTCTATTCTGGTAATGCGTAGATAATGGCCTAATTAGTCAGTAATCATTTGAAAACAAGAGCAGATAGAAGAAGAAACCCACACACTTCCAAAGATATGGGGAGAAAGTAAATGCATTCTTTAAAATGATGGTGAGTGAAGGCATCAGTGAGTCTTTATGATGGGTGTAGGTGGTTCAAGAATAAAAGAGAGACAAATGGTGAAGAAAAAGTCACAGCAGGAAAAATCTCCATCACTTATCTACCAGCCCTTACACACACACACACACACACACACACACACACACACACACACACACACATACTCCTTCTCATACACACATACACACACTAACATATACTACTCTGTATGATATATGACATGTCATGACATAGCTGCCCAGCATCCCTTTTGGATTTTCTTTCTTTTCGTTTAATTTACATGCAATACAATGCACAAATCTTAAGTTTATAACTTGATGAGTTTTGATAAATGTATACACCTGTATAACCACCATAGAACATTTTTATCACTTCAAAAGGTTCTTTATGCCCCTTTCCGGTCAATCAATCCCCTTCTTATGATAGTTAATTTTATGTCAACTGGATTGGGACACAGTGCCTAGATATTTAGTCAAGTAGTATTCTGGATATTACTATAAGAAATGTTTTAGGGTGAGATTTACATTTAAATCAGTGGACTTCGAGTTGTCCATAATGTAGGTGGGCCTCATCCAATCAATTGAAATTGAAGTTGAATCAGTTCTGTCACTGAAGCGAGCAAAAGGCTGATCTCCCTCAAGCAAGAGGGAATTCTCTAGCAGTCTGCCTTTGGAGCAACATCAGCTCTTCCTGGTTCTCCAGCAGACTGCCTTTGGACTTGAACTGCAACTCTCCTGAGTCTGTCGCCTGCTGGCCTCCCCAAACAGATTTTGGACTTACCAAGCCTCCACAATTACATAGGTAAATTCCTTTAGGTCTGTCTATCTATCTATCTACCTATCTATCTATCTATCTATCTATCTATCTTGTTGGTTCTGTACCACTGGAGAAACTAACACACCTCCCCTTCCATGCAATCACTGATTTCTCTTACCATAACCAAACAGCTTTCTTACTTGTAATTTCCCTCAGAATTAACAGACCTTCCCCTGACATTTATCCAAACCCAATCTTCTCATAGCAACTAAGTATGGAAACTAGTATAATACTTAAATAAATTACCTTTGTTTTTTAAAAAAGTCAGGTTTATTGTAGTATGATTTATCCTATAGAAAAATTCATTCTTTTCAGATGGATCTCAACAAATGCATGTATATCACTGTACAACCACTATCATAATCAAGATACAGAATCATTCCCAAAAGTTTCCAATGCCCCTTTTATAGTCAGTCAATTCTTTCTTATTATCCCCAGCCCCTGGCAACCATTAATCTGATTTCCGTCCCTATAGTCTCCTTTTATCAGAATGTCGTACAAATGGAATTATACCGTATATAGCCTTTTGTGTATGGCTCCTTTCACGTAGCATAGTGATTTTCAGATTCAACCATAATGGCATGTATAAGTAATACATATTGCTGAACTGTAAGATTCTACTGTATGAATGTACCACAATTTGATGATCCACTCACTGGTTAATGGGAATTTGGACTATTTCCAGTTTTTAATGATTTTTGAGTGAAACTGCTATAAGCATTCTCATAAAGCCCTTAATGCAGACATATGTTTTGTTTCTCTTGTTTAAAGACCTAGGAGTAGAACTGTTAGGTCAAACGGTTAGTGTATGGTTAACATTATCAGAAACTACCAATCTGTTTTGCAAAGTGGCTGTACTGTTTTACATTCCCAGCTGCAACAGATGAGTATTCCAGTTGCTCTGCTTCCATGTTAGGACTCTGTAGTGTCAGGTTTTTAAAAGCCATTCTAGTAGCTGTGTACTGCTCTGTCTTGGTGGTTTTAATTTGCACTTGCCTAATGACTAAAGATCTGTAACTTCTTTTCATGTGCTTCTTTACTATCTGTAGTGGCCAGCATCCAAGTCTCCTCCACCTCCCCTGCCCCCCCCCACAAATGATCCTGAGATACTGGTATTCACACCTCTATGTACTTCTAAATTTAATAGGGCTTTGTAACAAATAACAAATAGGATACCATGAAAATGATATAGTGTAACTTCTGAGGCTAAGTCATAAAAGCCACTGTTGCTTCCTCCTTGATGGCTCTTGGCTCACTCACTTTGACGTAAGCCAGCTGCCATATAATGACGACATTCAGAAAACCCTATGGAGGGGACTTCCCTGGCGGTCCAGTGGTTAAGACTCTGCACTTCCACTGCAGGGGCCGTGGGTTTGACCCCTGTTCCAGGAACTAAGATCCCACATGCCGCCTGGTAAGCACAGTGGCCAAAAAAAAAAGCCTAAAGAGAAAACCCTATGGAGAGATCCACATGACAAGGAAGTCAGGCCTCCTGACATTAACCAGCACCAAATTGCCAGCCATGTGAGCCATTGTGAAGGCAGATCCTCAAGCCCCAGTTAAGGCTTCAGATGACTGCAGCCCCCACCAACATCTTGGCTACAAAACAGAACACCACCAATTAAAATGCTCTTGATTTCTTGAACTACAAAAACTGAGAAAACTTTTTATCATTATTTTAAGCAACTAGGTTATTTAGTAAATTGTTATGTGATAATAGATAATTAACACACCATTCATATCTTTTCTTTGGTAAAATGTATGTTCAAGCCTTCTATTTTTTTTTAATGGGTTGCCTTCTTGTTCTTGAGATAAAAGATTTCTTTATATACTTTGGGTATAAATCCTTTATAAGATAGGTGTTCTTCAAATGTTTTCTCCCAGATTTTTGGCTTGTTTTCTTTCATTTTCTTAACAGACTCTTTCAAGGAAAGAAATTTCATATTTTGATGAAATCCAATTTGTCTACTTTTTCTTTTGTGGTTCATACTTTTGGTGTCATATCTAAGAAATCTTAGCCTAATGAAAGGTCAAAATATTTTTTTCTCATATTTCCTTCTGGAAGTTTTATAAATTTAGGCTTTACTTTTAGATATGCAATCCATTTTTAAGTTTTTTAAAAATAGAGTGGAGTTCATTTTTTCAAAGTCTAATTATTCCAGCAACGTTTCTTAGAAAGACTATTCTTTATCCATTAAATAAACTTGGTACATTTGTACAAAAAAAAAAAAAAAAAAAAAAGAATCAATTGAGTACAGTTGACTCTCAAACAATGCAGGGGTTAGGGGAACTGATCCTTTGCACAGTCCAAAATTTGGGCATAATTTATAGTCAGCCTGCAGTGTGCATGGTTCCTCCTTGCCTGTGATTCAGTACCTGCAGATTCAACCAACTATGGATCATGTAGTACTGTAGTATTTACTACTGAAAAAATCCATCTATAGGTGGACCTGAGCAGTTCAAACCCAAATGTTGTTCAAGGGTCAACCATATATGTGTGTGGTTCTATTTCTAGACTATTCCATTGGTCTATTTGGATATCCTTTACCAGTATTTCATTGGCTTTATTACTCTAGCTTTAGAGTATAAATCTTGAAATCAGTATGAATTCCCCAACATTGTTTTTTCTTTGTCAAAAGTTCTTTGGCTATTCTTGGTACTCTGCTTTCCACACACATTTTAAAATATATATTTTTCAGTTTCTGTAAAAGGCCTGATGAGGTTTTAATCAGGACTCTATTAACTACATAGATCAATGTAGGGAGAATTGAAATCTTTTTTTTTTCCTAGTTATGAAGATAAGCCTTCCTTCTTTTTTTTTGAATTTTTGTATTTTATTTTATTTATATTTTATAAAGCAGGTTCTTATTAGTTATCCATTTTATACATATTAGTGTATATATGTCAGTCCCAATCTCCCAATTCATCCCACCACCAGCCTCCCCCCCGCCACTTTCCCAACTTAAGTGTCTATACATTTGTGTTCTACATCTGTGTCTCTATTTCTGCCCTGCAAACCAGTTTATCTGTACCATTTTTCTAGGTTCCACATATATGTGTTAACATATGATATTTCTTTTTCTCTGACTTACTTTACTCTGTATGACAGCCTCTAGATCCATCCACCTCTCTACAAATGACCCAATTTCGTTCCTTTTTATGGCTGAGTAATATTCCATTGTGTACATGTACCACAACTTCTTTATCCATTCATCTGTCGATGGGCATTTAGGTTGCTTCCATGACCTGGCTATTGTAAATAGTGCCGCAATGAACACTGGAGTGCATGTGTCTTTTGGAATTATGGTTTTCTCTGGGTATATGCCCAGTAGTGGGATTGCTGGGTCATATGGTAATTCTATTTTTAGCTTTTTAAGGAACCTCCATACTGTTCTCCATAGTGGCTGTATCAATTTACATTCCCACCAAGAGTGCAAGAGGGTTCCGTTTTCTCCACAGCCTCTCCAGCATTTGTTGTTTGTAGATTTTCTGATGATGCCCATTCTAACTGGTGTGAGGTGATACCTCACTGTAGTTTTGATTTGCATTTCTCTAATAATTAGTGATGTTGAGCAGCTTTTCATGTGCTTCTTGGACATCTGTGTGTCTTCTTTGGAGAAATGTCTATTTAGGTCTCCTGCCCATTTTTTGATTGGGTTGTTGGTTTTTTTAATATTGAGCTGCATGAGCTATTTATATATTTTGGAGATTAATACTTTGTCCATTGATTCGTTTGTAAATATTTTCTCCCATTCTGAGGGTTGTCTTTTCGTCTTCTTTGTAGTTCCCTTTGCTTTGCAAAAGCTTTTAAGTTTCATTAGGTCCCATTTGTTTATTTTTGCTTTTATTTCCATTATTCCAGGAGGTGAATCAAAAAAGATCTTGCTATGATTTATGTGAAACAGTGTTCTTCCTATGTTTTCCTCTAAGAGTTTTATAGTGTCCAGTCTTACATTAAGGTCTCTAATCCTTTTTGAGTTTATTTTTGTGTACGGTGTTTGGGAGTGTCCTCATTTCATTCTTTTCCATGTAGCTGTCCAGTTATCCCAGCACCACTTATTGAAGAGGCTGTCTTTTCTCCATTGTATATTCTTGCCTCTTTTATCAAAGATAAGGTGACCATAAGTGCACGGGTTTATCTCTGGGCTTTCTATCCTGTTCCATTGATCTATATTTCTGTTTTTGTGCCAGCACCATACTGTCTTGATTACTGTAGCTTTGTAGTATAGTCTGAAGTCAGGGAGTCTGATTCCGCCAGCTCTGTTTATTTCCGTCAAGAATGCTTTGGCTATTCGGGATCCTTTGTGTCTCCATATAAATATTAAGATTTTTTTGTTCTAGTTCTGTAAAAAATGCCATTGGTAATTTGATAGGGATTGCATTGAATCTGTAGATTGCTTTGGGTAGTATAGTCATTTTCACAATATTGATTCTTCCAATCCAATAACATGGTATATCTCTCCATCTGTTTGTATCATCTTTAATTTCTTTCATCAGTGTCTTATAGTTTTCTGCATACAGGTCTTTTGTCTGCCTAGGTAGGTTTATTCCTAGGTATTTTATTCTTTTTGTTGCAATGGTAAATGGGAGTGTTTCCTTAATTTCTCTTTCAGATTTTTCATCATTAGTGTATAGGAATGCAAGAGATTTCTGTGCATTAATTTTGTATCCTGCAACTTTACCACATTCATTGGTTGGCTCTAGTAGTTTTCTGGTGGCATCTTTACGATTCTCTATGTATAGTATCATATCATCTGCAAACAGTGACAGTTTTACTTCTTCTTTTCCAATTTGGATTCCTTTTATTTCTTTTGCTTCTCTGATTGTCGTGGCTAGGACTTCCAAAACTATGTTGAATAATACTGGCGAGAGTGGACATCCTTGTCTCGTTCCTGATCTTAGAGGAAATGCTTTCAGGTTTTCACCATTGAGAATAATGTTGGCTGTGGGTTTGTCGTCTATTGCCTTTATTATGTTGAGGTAGGTTCCCTCTATGCCCACTTTCTGGAGAGTTTTTATCAAAAATGGGTGTTGAATTTTGTCATAAGCTTTTTCTGCATCTATTGAGATGATCATATGGTTTTTATTCTTCAATTTGTTAATATGGTGTATCACATTGATTGATTTGTGTATATTGAAGAATCCTTGCATCCCTGGGATAAATCCCACTTGATCATGGTGTACCATCCTTTTAATGTGTTGCTGGATTCTGTTTGCTAGTATTTTGTTGAGGATTTTTGCATCTATATTCATCAGTGATATTGTCTGAAATTTTCTTCTTTTGTAGTATCTTTGTCTGGTTTTGGTATCAGGGTGATGGTGGCCTCATAGAATGAGTTTGGGAGTGTTCCTTCCTCTGCAATTTTTGGGAAGAGTTTGAGAAGGATAGAATGTTTGATAGAATTCACCTGTGAAGCCATCTGGTCCTGGACTTTTGTTTGTTGGAAGATTTTTAATCACAGTTTCAATTTCATTACTTGTGATTGGTCTGTTCATATTTTCTATTCCTGGTTCAGTCTTGGAAGGTTATACCTTTTTAAGAATTTGTCCATTTCTTCCAGGTTGTCCCTTTTATTGGCATAGAGTTGCTCGCAGTAGTCTCTTATGATGCTTTGTATTTCTGCGGTGTCCATTGTAACTTCTCCTTTTTCATTTCTAATTTTATTGACTTGAGTCCTCTCCCTCTTTTTCTGGATGAGTCTGGCTAAAGGTTTATCAATTTTGTTTATCTTCTCAAAGAACCAGCTTTTAGTTTTATTCATCTTTGCTATTGTTTCCTCTGTTTCTATTTCATTTATTTCTGCTCTGATCTTTATGATTTCTTTCCTTCTGCTAACTTTGGGTTTTGTTTGTTGTTCTTTCTCTAGTTCCTTTAGGTATAAGGTTAGATTGTTTATTTGAGATGTTTCTTGTTTCCTGAGGTAGGCTTGTATTGCTATAAACTTCCCTCTTAGAACTGCTTTTGCTGCATCCCATAGGTTTTGGATTGTCGTGTTTTCATTGTAATTTGTCTCTAGGTATTTTTTGATTTCCTCTTTGATTTCTTCAGTGATCTCTTGGTTATTTAGTAACATTGTTTAGCCTCCATGTGTTTGTGTTTTTTTCAGTGTAATTATTTCTAATCTCATAGCATTGTGGTCAGAAAAGATGCTTGATACGATTTCAAATTTCTTAAATTTACTGAGGCTTGATTTGTGACCCAAAATTGATCTATCCTGGAGAATGTTCCATGTGCACTTAAGAAGAAAGTGAAGTCTGCTGTTTTGGGGTGGAATTTCCTATAAATATCAATTAAATCTATCTGGTCTATTGTGTCATTTAAAGCTTGTGTTTCCTTATTAATTTTCTGTTTGGATGATCTGTCCATTGGTGTCAGTGAGGTGTTAAAGTCCCCCACTATTATTGTGTTACTGTCGATTTCCTATTTTATAGCTGTTAGCAGTTGCCTTATGTATTATGGTGCTCCTATGTTGGGTGCATAAATATTTATAATTATTATATCTCCTTCTTGGATTGATCCCTTCATCATTATGTAGTGTCCTTCCTTGTCTCTTGTAACATTCTTTATTTTAAAGTCTATTTTATCTGAGTACTGCTACTCCAGCTTTCTTTTGATTTCCATTTGCATGGAATATCTTTTTCCAACCCCTCACTTTCAGTCTGTATGTGTCCCTAGGTCTGAACTGGGTCTCCTGTAGACAGCATATATATGGGTCTTGTTTTTGTATCCATTCAGCGAGCCTGTGTCTTTTGGTTGGAGCATTTAATCCATTCACGTTTAAGGTAATCATTGATATGTATGTTCCTATTACCAATTTCTTAACTGTTATGGGTTTGTTTTTGTAGGTCCTTTCCTTCTCTTGTGTTTCCTACTTAGAAAAGTTCCTTTAGCATTTGTTGTAGAGCTGGTTTGGTGGTGCTGAATTCTCTTAGCTTTTGCTTGTCTGTGAAGCTTTTGATTTCTCCGTTGAATCTGAATGCAATTCTTGCCAGGTAGAGTAATCTTGGTTGTAGGTTCTTCCCTTTCATCACTTTAAATATATCATGCCACTCCCTTCTGCCTTGTAGAGTTTCTATTGAGAATTCAGCTGTTAACCTTATGGGAGTTCCCTTGTATGTTATTTGTTAACTTTAATCAGCTTGTCTGCTGATGGGTGGGGCTGGATTCCCTCCCTGTTGGTTTTTGGCCTGAGGCGACCCAACACTGGAGCCTACCTGGGCTCTTTGGTGGGGTTAATGGCAGACTCTGGGAGGGCTGACGCCAAGGAGTACTTCCCAGAACTTCTGCTGCCAGTTTCCTTGTCCTCATGGTGTGACACAGCCACCCCCCCGCCTCTGCAGGAGACCCTCCAACACTAGCAGGTAGGTCTGGTTCAGTCTTCTATGGGGTCACTGCTCCTTCCCCTGGGTCCCGATGTGCACACTACTTTGTGCGTTCCCTCCAAGAGTGGAGACTCTGTTTCCCCCAGTCCTGTTGAAGTCCTGCAATCAAATCCCGCTAGCCTTCAAAGTCTGATTCTCTAGGAATTCCTCCTCCCGTTGCCAGACCCCCAGGTTGGGAAGCCTGCTGTGGGGCTCAGAACCTTCATTCCAGTGGGTGGACTTCTGTGGTATAAGTGTTCTCCAGTTTGTGAGTCACCCACCCAGAAGTTATGGGACTTGATTTTATTGTGATTGTGCCCCTCCTACCATCTCATTGTGGCTTCTCCTTTGTCTTTGGATGTGGGGTATCTTTTTTGGTGAGTTCCAGTGTCTTCCCGTCGATGATTGTTCAGCAGTTAGTGGTGATTCCAGTGCTCTCACAAGAGGGAGTGAGCGCACATCCTTCTACTCCACTATCTTGAACCAATCCGAGAACTGAAATCTTAACAATCTTGATTCCTCTGGTCCATGAACAAGATACAGCTCCAATTAATTAGATGTTCTTTGATTTTTCTCAATGATTTATAGCTTTCAACATACGAGTCTTACACATATTTTGTTAGATTTATCCCTACGTATTTTATATTTTAATTCAATTTTAATACTTTTTATTAATTTCAATTTTAATTTTCCATTATCAGTATAGAAAAATGCAATTGATTTTTGTGTCTTGACCTTTTATCCTGTGACCTTTCTAAACTCACATCTTAGTGAGTGCAATGTTGAACAGGAGTAATTAAAGCATACACTTTGCACTGTCTCCAACTCTTGGGTGAAGGCATTTGGTCTTTCACCATTAAGTTAGTTATGAGCTGTAGGCTTTTATAGTTATGCTCTTTATCAACTTGAGGAAATTCCCTTCTGTTCTACATTTGCTAAGAGTTCCTTCATGATGGTTGTTGACTTTTTCAAATGTCTTTACTACATCTATTGACATGATCATATTTTTTTCCTTTTTAGCTTGTTGATATGGTGATTTACATTAATTGATTTTTTTGAATGTTCAACTAACCTAGCTGTTTGTAAAGACCCCCCACAATATAAACGTACTCTATATATGTTCAGCCAAATTTTGCACAAGGTGCAATCACAAACCCTAAGCTGTGGGACCTCACTATCCTGACTGACTGACACTCATCCTTTGACCCATAATCCTCTTTTCCCTTCACCTATCTGGATCCCTGTCTCCCTTCAAGGTCCAGTTCAATTCCACCTCCTCCATGAGCCTTTCTCCAGTTATCTAAGTTCTCTCTCCATGGGCCAATCATTTGAAGATGAGCACTCTTCCAAATTTTTATTATCAAGAAGCAATATCAAGAAGAGGGAGAAATTGCTGGGGGTCAGCAAATGGAGATAAGAGTCGGTGGAGGAGAGCAGGGTAGCATAATATTTGAGTATCACAACTGGTATTTTTCTCCTAGCACACTAACACAGGGAATTTCTAGGTCTAGTTCTGGGGAGATTCCAGTCATGTTATGCTCATAGATAATCCTCCTCCCCCCCTTACTGTTCTTGGAGCAATTCTGAAAGACTGTGCTCATTTTTTTTTTTTTTTTTTTTTTTTGGTGGAACGGCAAAGATAAAGAGAACCTCCTGTTTCTCTGAAAATACTTTGTAAAAATATGGATAAAATAAAGATAAAATGTTGCACAAATTTATACAGTAAATGCTCAGCAGTACCTTGTATGAAACGTTGTGTTAAGCTTTGTAGGGGATACAAAGACAAGATCTGTCTGACATCTCTGAATTTAAATTACACATAATGCAATTTATGTATACTTATGTTTACTTATTATTTCTTGTGTTGAAATCGCTATTCCTTTGTAGTCCCCCACCCCAGAAACACACACTCTGCTTCCTTCTACACATGGAGAAGTGCTATTCAATATACAAATACTAAAATATATGATCACATAAAAATATTATTAACATCAATTTAGCACTATTTTGTATAGGTTTACACAACCAGTTTCATTATCAAACAATTGTGAAATATAATCCTTAATTTTTAAAAATAATCTTGAATATTTTGTCATAATCTTTGACTAGAAAACCCATTTAAAACATAGCAAACTGGTTTTAATAAAAATTAAAAATGAAAAGCACCTTGTTTAAAGCCAGCTTTTAGAATTAAAACCATATGGGAGCTCTGAACTGTGCAACTTTTGGCTCTGTCAGGATTTCTGTGATGAAACTGGCACCTGTTTTCATGCAAGTATTTTGCCACCTATGCTGTTGGACATTTGCAGCTTTGGCCTTAATAACAGTCTCCAGCTGATTATTAAATTACCTGGGTAAGGAACTGCAAACTATTAAATATTTCTTTGAAATTTATTTGTCTTAGTGTGGCAGACATAGTACAGAGTAACTGCAGAAATTGCCAAATGTTGGATTAGCACTACCCCCCTCAGATCAGAATCTTAAGACACAACAGTAAAACTTTGGTGATTTCCATGATCCAAGATGAAAAACAAAGAAGAAAGTCTGATACTGTAAATGATAGTGGGGATTTTTCTCCTTTATATTAAAACTCAGCTAATTAAAGTCCAGCTGGAATTTACAGTACTCAGTGGTCAAAATCAAATGTATGACTTGAACTACAAGTCAACTGCATTAAGAGTAATAGACCAGGATACTTGATGAATCCTAGTTTTACATGTTACCCATTATCAAATTCTGTGTGCAAGTCTGAATTCTCCCTTGAATAATTTAGGAACCATCTGCATGAGAAAGTCTGTGTGAATAGACTTTCTTCTATCCTCTGAAATTCTGATTTTCTGCTATGTTTTTCTAGCTAAGCCTTGTCAACCTAAAGTAAATAATTTATTAGTTCTAGTAAAGATATGATGGTAAAAGAAGAAACAACATAGAACCGTTTATAAAAGGAATGCTTCAAAAGTCTGCAGCTATGTAGAGTCTTCTTCAGTGCCTATTTATAAGTCATCAGTGAAAACCAGTATAGACAGTTCAGAGTATTTGAGCTGAGAGGTAATATAGGAATTACCCAAGGGAAGAGGGATACCTTGTTCACCCTTTGCCAGCTCCTGCAGAGCCATGCCACTCTGAGGAGGAAATAATCTCCACAAACACAAAGAAGTCTTCTCTCAAAGGGATAACCTTTGATCCCTTCCTGTAAGGTGTGCTTGTAAGGTGTGTTTGCTGTATTATTTTAGAATATTCAATTCTCCTATGAAAGACAAGAAAAGCAAATGGAATCAATGAAAGTCATGAGAAATATTAAATATATATAGTAAGTATAAAAGTAGCTGTGAGACACAGGAGAAACTCATATGTTAAGCCTAGATAGTAAGTTAGTAACCTGTGAGATACATTAGACACAGATAGAGTAAGAAGAGCATAAGTGATAAATATAGGTGGAGGTGGAAAGATCAAAGACACCAAATATTCATATGGCACAGGAGACACCAAAACTTCATATTCTACTAAATATTTATGAGGCAAAAGAGATATCAAATGTTTATGAGATACTCAATACTCATGGGATTTAAAATTACCCCCCACCCATTGGTGACACCCATTCTGGCTCACGTGTCCTCTGCCTAAGACATGCAGATAAAATCTACAACTGCTCTGCAAGCTAATGGGCAAGCTACAGCTGTGGCCAGGAATATTTGCCCCTGTGTCTCTCCTAAAGCACAAGCATTTATTGACTTCAGGCACTTTCTGTTGGCTGAGCTCCTTGCTCACTCTCAACTCTGGTCCTGACAGTGGGAATGACTGATGAGGCAGAGAGAAAGATAAGACGTAGAAACACTGTATAGCACAGAATTCACATAGTGTGGTCCTTCCAACTCTCTATCCTTTCCTAAATGTATTAACCTGCCCCATCTATTTTCTCTTACTTCTCACTCTTTGTTTTAAGTTGATTCAATAAATCATAAGTTTTGATGATTTGAGTTTAGTCTCTGAGTCTTTCTGTTCTGTGACCTCTGGGAAAGCTTCTCTGGTTGTATACTTGCAGGCTTCCATTGAACCATAATTTCCCTATATGACACCGCATCTCCACCACCTCCAATGTTGACTCTCAGCCTTGCAGTCCTGTTTGGTGTAGAGTATGGCAGGCATTTAAGGAATCCAGAAGGTGCTCGATGATGCTGTTGAGCTCTCCAGACTTAGACCCTCTTGCTCTCATCTACGCCTAAACAACAAAGCACTTTCCTATACTTGAGACATTTTTTATATGAGTAGATTAATTTTCCTTATATAATCTCCCATTTCTTTCTGACCTTTAGGTTGCCAGTTTTCCATTTTATTAGTTTTGTCATAAATAATTTTTCTATTTTAGATCATTACTGGAAAAATTTTTCATTACATTATTGAGAGTCTTCCTCCCACTCCTGCCCTAGTCACATAGTTTCTTTTTCCACAAACAGCAAATATTTTCAGTTTTTTGAGTAGGAGAAAGTAGATAAAAAAGAATGACCCAAGTCACTCAACCAAATTTAATTTTTATGCTGTTCCCAAGTCTGGTAAGGATGAGAGGAAATAATTTAACCAATTTCCATAAAAAACATTTAAAGTATTTTATTAGTAATTGTAAAAATAGTTAAAAGTGGTTTTTTTGGTACTTTGCATCATGTAAAGGAATTTTCAAATTATATGTTTTGATAATCATTGAAACTCCTTGAGAAATTAATATAATAATACTAGATGTGTGATCACAGGCAAGTTCCTTATCCCCTCTGTGCCTCAGTTTTCTCATCCCTTTAAAATGAAAATACCAATAGTACCTATCTCATAAGGTTGTTATAAGTATTAAAATAACTAATGCATGTAAAGTGCTTAGAATAAATGCCTAGTACTTAATCATTTGAATCGCTTCTTTTGTAAATTGTTCATGTCCTTTTATGATTTCTCTATGACATATTCATCTTTAAAAGAATAATGTTGTAAGCATTCACCATTTATAAAAGATGTAAACCAGTTATAAAGATAATACCACTTAGAATTAGACTTTATTGAACTCTTGCCATGTCCCAGGCATTCTGCAAAGTACTTTATCTAGATAATCTCATTTAATACTCAAAACAACCTTATGAGTAGATATGTAACTTTATTACTTTATTATTTATTATGTAACTTTAACAGATAAGAAAATGGAGACTTATCATGATTAATTAGTTTCCCCAAGGTCACGAAGCAATAACATATAGACAAGTCTTAAACCAATGAATTAATCCATTTCTGTCTCTAAAGTTCATACTGTTAATATTGTGCTTTAGTGCCCTCAGTCAGAACTTTTTTTTTTTTGGCAGCGCCGCACAGCATGCAGAATCTTAGTTCCCTGACCAGGGACAGAACCCATGCCCCCTGCATTAGAAGTGCAGAGTCTTAACCACTGGACTGCCAGGGAAGTCCCTATGAAAACTTCTTAAATATTTCACACTCTATAATTTGCCTTTTAGCTTTCCTTAATTATGACACAGAAATGTTTCATTTTATGTAGTAATATCTAACAATGTTTTGTAGTTTCTTTCATTGTTTTAATGATTGGAAAGTCATTTCCCACCCCAAGATAAGATATTCTGCGATATTTTCTAGTTGCTTTAGAGTGCTTTTAAATTACATTTAATTCATTGATCAATTTGGTATTTATCTTTTTAATATGAGGCTAGGGGTAACTTGATTTTCACCTCCAAATAAATAACCAATTTTCCCAGCACCATCCATCACATAATTCGTTCTTTTACTAATATGTGAATTCACTGTAACCACACAAACTGAGGGGCATTCTTGCTTATAAATTTGAATTATGGGAATATGAAAACATACTCTACCATGAAAATGTTAACAAAGCATCATTTGTGCAGAAAATTTAATACCTGCACTCTAAATTTAAAATCTCTCAAGAATATGGTAATTCCAAAAAGAGAAGTAGGAAAAAATGATATACAATCTATGTTCCCGTGCTGCGTGGTGCCTGAAGCACAGTGTTGTGTATTCTAGTAAATGATGTCCCTGGTCTGTGCAGCTCTGGTCTGTGGAGCCCTGTAACCAGCAACTGGTGGGTTAGTTTGGGCTCCCCCAGAAGCCACATCCCTCACCCTCAAAAATTCAAATGCAGATAGTTTATTTGAGAGGTGATCTGAGGAAACACTGGCAGGGGAATGGGGAATTGAAAGAGAAATGGAAAATGACCAAGGAAGAGTACCTTATCAAACTCTTTATCGCTGTGGGCAAAGTTAAAACCTGTCAGTGTAGACCTCATTCCTTGGAGGTGTCTACCCTAGGAATGAGGGAGCTGGAGATTTTATGCAGCAACTCTCATCAGTCTGTAGTTAAAAGTTACTGGCAGTAGTGTTACTTCTTCAACACTTAGAGCTGCCTCTGGAGGCAGACCTGGCTTCAGCAGCCAGATGACGGAGGAGAGAATGGGGAGTGCACTACAGTAGTGAGCTCAGGGGATTGGGATAGGGACTTAAGGCTGCTTTCTGCTCCAATGGTAAACAGAAACGCCATTAGTCAGCATTCATCTTGAATGAGTTGCTGAATTATGGGAAATCTTTAGGAATAAGTCCCTTGTGATTGCTGTGATGGAAGTGTGACTACTTTTTAGGATGATCTATTCATCTACTCTATCCATTCTGTCTATTCTAGGGTGATTATTCTGATCTATTACTCTGTCAATCAACTCTTACACTGCTTTTTTTTTTTTAACATCTTTATTGGAGTATAATTGCTTTACAATGGTGTGCTAGTTTCTGCTCTACAACCAAATGAATCAGCCACACATACACATACATCCCCATATCTCCTCCCTCCTGCGTCTCCCTCCCTCCCACCCTCCCTATCCCACCCCTCCAGGCAGCCAGAAAGCGCCCAGCTGATCTCCCTGTGCTATGAGGCTGCTTCCCACTAGCTATCTATTTTACATTTGGTAGTGTATACATGTCCATGCCCCTCTCTCACTTTGTCCCAGCTTACCCTTCCCCCTCCCCATCTTGCACTACTTTGATATTTTAATCACAATAGTTAGGCATTTTAGGGCAAATCCCTCCTTTTTATATTTTTCTTCAGAATGTTTTTAGCTAATTTCATTTTTCCAAGTGAAAATCAGAATTTTTGCATGAAGTCCCACACCCACCAAAGAAAGAAATCCTGTCAGTAAATATATTAGGATTTCAAAAATTAATTTAGTAAGAATTAACTTTTAGAAACAAAATCAGTCTTCCTGTACAAATCTGCAAATTCAACTCTTCTTTTATACCTCTCAATATATTGTTGTAGATTTATTCACAGGACACACAAATGTTTTGGAGGATTATTCCTGGATATGTTGTACGGCTTTCATTTTTGCTATTCAGTAAAGAATATCTCACATCCTCTCTTCATTACATCTTTTAGCTAGATATAAAACTGCATATAAGAAAGTCACCGTTTCTTAAAAATTCCTCTGGGGCTTCCCTGGTGGTGCAGTGGTTGAGAGTCCGCCTGCCAATGCAGGGGACACGGGTTCGAGCCCTGGTCTGGGAAGATCCCACATGCCGCAGAGCAACTGGGCTCGTGAGCCACAATTACTGAGCCTGCGCGTCTGGAGCCTGTGCTCCGCAACAAGAGAGGCCGCGATAGTGAGAGGCCCGCGCACTGCGATGAGGAGTGGCCCCCGCTTGCCGCAGCTAGGGGAGGCCCTCGCACAGAAACAAAGACCCAACACAGCCATAAATAAATAAATAAAAAATTTTTTAAAATCACATATATTAAAAAAACAAAACAAAACAAAAACATTCTTGTTAAAAAAAAATTCCTCTTATTTTATCCAATCGATTTTTTTTAAAGTCTTTATTGAATTTGTTATAATATGGCTTCTGTTTTATGTTTTTTGGGTTTTGTTTGTTTGTTTGTTTTTGTTTTTTTATTATTTATGGCTGTGTTGGGTCCTCGTTTCTGTGCGAGGGCTTTCTCTAGTTGTGGCAAGCGGGGGCCACTCTTCATCGCGGTGCGCGGGCCTCTCTTGTTGCGGAGCACAGGCTCCAGACGCGCAAGCTCAGTAATTGTGGCTCATGGGCCCAGCTGCTCCGCGGCATATGGGATCCTCCCAGACCAGGGCTCGAACCCGTGTCTTGTGCTGGCTAGGTTATAACCGAATCATCTGTAAAAATGATCATCTCTTCTGTCTTCATAAAATTCTATCATTAAATGTTTGTTCCTTTGAATCAAAGCAATGTCTCTAAGGAGCAACATCCTTCTGGGACATTAGAACATATTCGGATAGGGAGGGAGGGAGATGCAAGAGGGAAGAGATGTGGGGACATATGTATATGTATAACTGATTCATTTTGTTATAAAGCGGAAACTGACACACCATTGTAAAGCAATTATACTCTAATAAAGATGTTAAAAAAAAAGAACAGGGGCATAGTTATGTGAAGAAAGGAATGCTCTCGGTTGTATATTAATGAATATTAAATGTATTATTAATAAATAGGGTTTTTTAACTTTAAAAAAAAAAACGTACTCGGGTCTTATTAGTCATTATTAGTTTATTAGTGTGAATTCACTAATCAGATCCTTTATAGGAGGATATTTAATTAAGATAATGTATTAACAGGGAAAGGAGAAAATGTACTGGTAGAAAGAAAAGGCTGGGGTTGTTTCTAAGCCTGTGGAGGTAAGATACGAACAAAGCTATTAATCTTGACTGGGGAAATACCAAAGAAATCTGCTCTGTCTTCTACAATGATAATTAGGGAACGCTCTGATCTCCAGTGGCCTTCCCACTTATCAACCTGGCCCTTGTCCAGGTCTCCATCTAGCTACTGCTTCCACTCCACTTGATGACAAGAAAGAATAGAGCAAGAAATGCTTTCACAAGGAGCTTGGCTCAATACCCACACATTTTCTGAATTGCCTAGGGCTGCATGCTTGGGATATGAAGAGTAGAATATTCTGGATTTCATTATTACACAGCTGGATTATAAAGCATTTTGCTAAGTTTCTGAAAGTATAGAGCTTTATTACTTTTACTCAAGGATACTAAGATATTGAGTATTTTTTCAAAAAAGTGCAGAAATTTAACTTACAAAGAGATACCTTTAGGTAGAATATTAGTAGCGTTTTATATAACTGTAAATAACTAGAAGGAAGAAAGTCTCTATCTGCAAATACAAAACTTCTCTCTCACTAAGCACCATTTGATTGAAAATAAGGATGAAAGGAAAGGAGGGAGGGAAGGAAGAAAAATGGAAGAAACTCTTACACAACTAGTAATTCAAGTGATATTTCCAATGAAAGAATCGGATTTAATTCTCATTTCTGTATTTTACTTTGTTTTTCTTTAATCAGTATGCCTTTCTGTAAGCCATCTTCCTGAATATCTTTGAGGAAAAATTACTTTGGAGATTCTCCAGATGGAAGTACAGTTCTGAAAACTAAAGTTGTCTGAGAAAATTATCACCTTTAGAAAACGTAAAGCCTTTGCATGTGAAATGACTGACGTGCAAAACTTGTTTTTAGACCCAATGAGCTAAGACTTTACGAAATTATTCAGGAATAGCTTTCATTATTGTCTTTTTTGGTAAATAAGATTAACACAGTCTGATGTTTTAGAAATCATTAAGTAGAAAATGAAAAATCCTAAAACGTAAAGCTAGAAGCACATATTTCTTAATTGGAACCAAGTGAACACCACCTGTTATTTTCTTATTCAGCAAAGTCAAACCCTTAAAATCCTGACATACACTGATGTGCTGGGAAGGTAAAAAGTCCTGACTCTAGAGGGAGAAGACAACTGAAGCTTTTTGTTTGAAACCCTCCCAGAACTTGCCCTATGCATCTCTCCCTTTGGCTGGATATGATTTGTATCTTTTGCTGTAATAAAACTATAATCATAAGTATAGCACTTTCCTGAGTTCTGTGAGCCATTCTAGCAAATTATCAAACGTTGAGGGGGTGGGGGTGGTGAGAATCCCTAAATCTGTGGCTAGCTGGTGTTATAGCCTATGTCTGAAATTAGGGCAGTTTTATAGGGGAGTGTGCTCCTAATCTGTGAAGTTAGGCCTCGTTAGTATCAGCATCCATTGCAGTCCTTTTTTTAATTAAAATCATGGCACATTCTACTTATATTCTAAATTCTTATAAGTCTTTCTTTTTTGCTTTCTATCTTCTATTAGTGATTTTTATAGCCAAATTGTAAGACTGAGATAGTGGTTTTTTTAAGTATAATTGGGTTAAGGAGGTCACATCTTATACTGTTACTTTTCCCTGTTATCTTCCTAGGTGGTGGGGTGATATTCTTCCATCAGGATTCATTTCTCCAAGCTGTGCTTCTGCACACCATCTTAACTTTGCTAAGTAACTATATTAATCTCCTAAAGTTTGTTTATTTAAAAAAAATCCTTTACTTCTAAAAGAAGCTACATTCCTTAGGATGATTATCAGAATAAACTGACTTTAAAAGAAGATTTTTCTTATGATTTAGCACTCTTTTGCTAACTTATATTATTAGATCAGTTCTATTTTGAAGGAGAAATTCTTTTTCTGCCTGACAGGTAAAAGCAATGTTTAACTATACTATTATTTTTATAAACAGATCTTAATTTGTATCCATAATATAGAGTAATAAACAAATAGCAATAGTCTAATGAACCTCTAGAATCACTCCATCTCTTTTCTGCTAGGACACGCACATATTACCTAGGTAAGTATCCAAGTTACAGTGGTCTCTGAGGTCTACATTAACTATCATATATGAACTCCTGGCTGCAAGAAGTAATTTGCCATTGATGGGAAATGCATTAGACTCAAAGTTCCTTAGGTTATGTAAAAGCTCCCCTTATCAAGGATGTAGTGTTCTCAGGAAAGACCCTAACTGCAAGAAAAAAAAAGAGATCCTAGCATTTCCCCCACCATTATCAAGGAAGTTCATGTTTCTAATTTCATTTTTTGAGATGAAATTTCAAAAAAGGAAAAAACCAGAAAACCGTACCATGAGGAAATAGGATCAGAGAATGTGTATGTCTTTGATATGGGCACGGGGAGCAATGTATCAGGAATGTTAGCAGAGCACATAGTTCACTTACCCAAGCCAAATCCCAGTGTCAAAAGTTTTGCTTTCTACCTGCTAAAAATGATGAGCCTATGAGATTCATGTAAATGGATTAAACAGCTTCTCAGGAAATGTTTGTTATTTAATTCTCACTCTATTTTTGTGTCTGGTAACTTCAGTTACACCAAGGGTTTGAAAAAATGAGGAACTGAGAAGCAGAGTCATACCCACTTTATAGAAGCTGTCTAACAGTACACATTGCTTCATTTCTCAGGAGATGAATGGCTTGAAGTAGTTATTTAAGGATAACTGTCTAAGAGGAAGAGAATGTGGAAGGTTGACTGAACCATGGACCATGTGTCTCCTAACTTTCTCATTTCATGGCTAGCTTTTCTTTTTTCCCAGCTTGCTTCTTAGACAGGAGGTAAATTTTAAGGAAAAGACAAATGCACTTGCACCAGCTTTTTCTGCCCAGCTAACTTATACTTCAAATAGTCATAACTGTACCCTAATGGCAGAATATTGGAAGGAAAACAATCAAGATGCTCAATATTTGGGCATACCTATATCCCTTTAGTGTAAGAAATTTCAATATGCCCTTGGTAAACCTAAATCTCTGTGCTTAATGTTTATTTTGTCTTCCAAACAGACTATATTCCTATTTATTTGGTTTGTTTGCTCATGAAATCCTACCTTATTCAATCAGAGTTGAGATACTTTAAAGTCAGAGTATGCCCAATAAAAATAACTGTATAATATGAATAGAAAGAGAAAATCTAGACAGACAGGCATGCAAATAGACAACCTAGACCAAATCTATTAATATGTAGAACATATAAGCAACTTTAGCTTCTTTAGTTGGGTTTCTGAATTTCTAGGCGAAGTGAAAGAAGAATATAATCACTCAATTCTCACTTTGGAGAAAGAGAAGGTCATAAGTCAGGTTCTCTAGGAAGGAGACTTCTAGGCAAAGATTTGTATTCAGGAAGTTTAGTGGGGAGGGCTCTTGGGATTAGCACCTATGGGGGAGTGAGGGAAGTCCAATGGACATAGAGAGAAGTGGGACTGTGAAGCCAACAAAAGCTTCCCTGTGGGGAGCACTGAAGCTGGGATGGCTCTTCAGAGTTTTTCCAGTTGGATAACATAGGCTTTATAACTCTCACTCCACTCCCTCAGATTGGGCTGTCACTGATGTAGGCTGCTCCTGGGAAGTGGAGTAATGTTGGGCCAGGTGGCTCTCTTCAACAGAGTGCAATGAGGGTAGACGGGAAGGCCCTTAGCTGCAAGTCATCAGCTGTCAATTCTCCCAGGAGATTTGTTATGTGTGCTTCAATCCTGAAGGTCATGGTTTTGGTGCACCCCTACTGTTCACTTACAAAAGAAAGAAAACAGATTACTCTCTCTGGGAAAGCAAAGTTATTCCAAAACAGGATGAAAAATAAATTATTTTTCATTACTTGGTATATAGAAAACAGAGTAGTATGATGGAAAAAAATTCTCACCAATAGCCCTACAGGAAACACAGTTAACAGATTTCATGGGGCTATTTTCTACAGTGTTCTAGATAAGAGAATCACATTAATATGCCTCTCCATGAGATTCTGTAAGGGGCGAACCACAAACAACCCTGGGGTCCAGTCTTCTGGTGATCCAGCTTCATTCATTCATTTGTTCCTCTATTCAACAAATAGCTATTGAGTGCCTACTGTGTGCAAAGTATTTTGCTAGGCATAAGAAATATTATGAGATGCGGGAAAGATCCCACAGAAATTGCAGATTTTAATCAGAGAATCACATGATGAACAAATGTGAAATCACACCTTTGATAATTATACACAAGAGAGGCTCACTCTCCAGTGTTAACAAAGCTTCTAGTAGTGGAAACTGACCTGGTTATGGAGGTCAGAGATGGTGCATGATGGTCAGAGATGAGGAAGTGATTATTTTTTAAGGCAGAGTAGGAGCTAGCCAATTGTAGCAAAAAAGGGCAACGGACCCAGTGTTAGAAGGGACCACAGAACACCAAGAAGGCTCATTTGACTACAGTGCAGACAGATGCTGAGGGCAAACTTGAAAGAAGATGAGAATACGGCATTAGGGAAAGGCAGCCCAGGCAGAGCCTTGTAGATTATATTAAGGAATGTGGTCTTCATCTTGAGAGGAATAGGAAAATCATTGAAGTGTTGTACTGAGGAGGTGCTGAGTGAGGAGGTACTGCTAATAAGACTCACTTGGAGGATGTACTAGTTCTCTATGGCCGGTATAACAGATTACCACAAATTTAGTGCTTAAACCATGCAAATTTTATTATCTTAAAGTTCTGTTTTTCTGAAGTTTATAATGGGTCTCACTGAGGTAAAATCAAGTTGCCAAAGGGCTACATTCCTTTCTGGAGGCTCTAGGATAGAATCTGTTTCCTTGTCTTTTCCAGCTTCTAGACACTACCCACAATTCTTGGCTCATGTCCCCCTTCCATCTTCAAAGCTAGCAACAGCCAGTAGAGTTTTTCTCACATCACATACCTCTGCCACTGACTACTGTGCATCCCTCTTCCACATTTAAGTACCCTTTTGATTAGATTGGGCTCACTCAGATCATCTACGATAATCTCCCCCATCTCAGTATTAGCTAATTAGAAACTTTAATTCCATCTGTAGTCTTAATACCTCTTTGCCTTATAACCTAACATAGTCACAGGTTCCAGAGATTAGGACACAGACATCTTTGGGTCTACCTACCAGAGTGGAAGCAAGGAGAACAAGGAGAGAGGCTTTTGGATTTGGTGGTGGTCAATATGCAGAACTCTGGACAGATTTGGGAGTAATTTAGGAACTAAAACTGAGAGGACTAAATCATGATTGTCCTGGGAGTGAGATCTATCCAAGGAGCAAATTCAGAACACCTGAATGTATTCATTTATTCAATATTTCTCTTTGTTCAGATATTTTGTGAACAGATACTGTTCTATTTTCTGGGGATGGAGCACTGAGTAATTCATAACAGCCTCTGCCCTCATAGAGCTTACCTGCAAGATGAGCTGCTTATGCCAAGAATGATTGTCTATAAATATCTCTTTTCTCAGGCAGACATTTGATGGGTCTAGATAATCACTCCTTTCGGATAAGGACATGACTGAAGTTTTATCCTACGTTCTCTGTTGGTTGCAGGCACAGGCTACCTGAATTTTAATTAGTTTTGATATGAGCATATACCTTTATGTTAAAACAGGAAATTATACGGTCTAAGCAAATATTGTCCTCAATTTGCCACAGCTGAATTCTTCATCTCTCCAAGAGTTAAGCAAATTTGCCATAAACTTGCTTCTTAATTCTGATTATCACATAGCATATGAAAGTTTTAGGAGAAAAGAGATGCCTTTTGATATTCAAACTAAGGGGTTCCACATTGGACGAGATTTCTCAGATTTTTTATCTTACAGGACATATTTTGGACCTTGTAGAACTTGTCCACTTTCATATAGAGTCTGATTTTTATAAGAAATATACAAATTTCCCTCACAGATTTTGAGAGGAAAAGGAAACAAAAATTATCTATGGCTAGAAAGTAGTTACCTGGTTGGAAAAGATGAAATAGCACTAAACAGAGGTCTTCTGCAGTATTAAATGTCTTCTAGGTTATCTAATGCCTGTATTTTATGTTCCATGATTTAGTTCCTAGCTACTGAAGCAGGTATGGGATTACATATCACTCATCCTTTTCCTTTTAACTAAATAATTCTGTTCCAAATTAAGAAATACTTAATGTGCTTATAACAGAAAGTTTCATAATTGCATTTATTCAAGTTTTATGAATTAAAAATATCTAACCTAATTCAAGTAGTATTATTTTGCTTCTCTCCTTTTTAAAAAATATATTTATGGGAAAATATCAAAATTTAAATCAGCTTCTGAAAGCAAGAAAGACTGGAGAGGCAACTCCTACATCTTAAGGGTTTACCCCTAAGTGCAATTTCAGATAGCTTCCAAAACTTTCAAATAGAGTTGTTAGGACTAAAATTATAAAAAACCACTAACTTCCATGCAGTTGGTTATGTCTTTTCCTGCATGGGTTTGTAATTCTCTGGCAATATATTTCTAAGAATTAGTTTGTTAACTATAAATGGTATGGGTAAACTATGATTTTTCTTCAGAAAATCAGTTATAGCAATTAATCTGAACAGAAACGTGAAATTTATTAAACACTTTCTACATACACATACACACAAACACACAGAGTTTCACACATCAGATGTTCTACTTTAACATGCAACATGGAGAAGTAATTTTGGCAGATGGTCCTAAACATTTGTCTTCCTTAGATGACCATTTGGCTTAAACATTCACCTCATAGTTTTCAATTGCTCATTTCTATTTTTCAAAAGAAAATTGGTGTCTAAATTTGCAATGAACTGGAAAATACAGAAACTGGCTTTTACATAGTTGGGGCAGTGTTCTTCTGTGGAATCTTACAACTAGTTAGCCATCCATAAGAATGAATGTCAATGAATATATCAAGAGCAATATGAACGGTGTTCAAATCCCATACATGCCTCCCCTCAAATATTATCTATGTACCATGGCAGGCAGAGTGGCATTGGTAGGATGGTTTGTGGCATGGGAAGAACCAGCATTCTTATAAAAATGGGAGAAATTCATTCCTTGGAGGAGAGAGAAGAAGGGATTAAAGAAGGCTTCATGTACACCCATGTAACAGCAGCACTATTCACAATAGCCAAGAGGTGGAAGAAACCCAAGTGCCATCTACAGGTGAATGGATAAACAAAATGAGGTACATACGTATAGTGGAATATTATTTATCCTTAAAAAGCAAGGAAATTCTTCCACATGCTGCAACATGGATGAACCTTAAAGACATTATGCTAAGAAAAGTAAGCCAGTCAAAAAAACACAAATACTGTATGATTCCACTTATATGAAATATCTAGAGTCATCAAATTCATAGAACAGAAAGTAGAATGGTAGTTGCCAGGGGCTGGGGGTAGGGGGAAATGGGGAGTTGTTGTTTAATAGACATAGAGTTTCAGATTTACAAGATGAAAAAGTTCTGGAGATTCGTGTTTCACAGCAATATGAATACATTTATCACTACTGAACTGAACACTTAGAAATGATTATGGTGATAAATTTCATGTTGTTTTTTACCACAACTTTAGAAAAAGAAGTCTTCAAAGAGAAAGATCACTTGAACTGAACAATAACATGAATAATTACAATAAACTGGTGGAAGTGGGGGACAATTCTAGGGAATCTTAAGTCAAGAGGATACCTTGGGAAAAGGTTGGAATTGGGAAGATACAGAATAGTCACAGACTGGCAACTAGTTTAGGGTAGGTCATATGCCATTGACTAATAGGCTGAACAGTGCAGCTGGAAATGTATATCTGAGCCTGTGGTGGACATTTATTTGTCTCCACAATACCACCGCTCAGCTGTGCATGACTTGCCCCCCTTTTCCATTTAATCTTCCTCAATCCATATGGTTAGGGGAGAATTAACCGCAGGTTTCAATAATCAAAGTATCCCCTCCCTCAAACATATATACACATACAGAAATGGGACATTTAGATTCCTTTGTAGGATTTTGTAGGAATTTATCATGGAAAGAGACTCCATCTTCCATACACATAAAATTTAAAGATCATGTCAACCTGTAGATGTCCCTAGACATCTTTTCCCATGTAGGGAATCCTACTGACAATACAGAAGAAATAAGAGTTGAAACAGAGAAAGAAATAGAGTAGGTGGAAGAAAGAAAGGAAGGAAGGATGAAAGGGAAAGGGGGAGAGACAGAAGAAGGAAGAGGGAGGGAGGAATAGGAATAAAAAGGGAGGGGAGGGAAGGAGAAAGAAAGGAAGAGGGAGAGAGAATGAGAGAATGGGGGAAAGAGACAGAGGGAGGAGGGAGGAAGGGGAGGAGGGAGGGAGGAAAACTTGATACCTGATAATATTATTTGAACATCTGAATCCACCTATGCCAATCAGAACAACCCTGGACTGTTCTATTTTATAGACCCCAAATTCCCTTGTTTGGCATAAGCTGGTTTAAGATGAGTTTTTGTCACTTGAAATCACAAGAGCTCTGACTAATCTAGGGCTAGATTGTGGGGAGCCTACACTAAGGCAATTGGAAAATATTTTATGATGGTTCACTTTGTTAGATACTGTGCTAAGTCCTTTAGATATTACAATGAACAAAACAACTTTTGTCCCTGCCCTCATGGAGGTAACAATTTCTTAGGCCTCTAACAGTTACCTGAGCCTCATTTCTGGTTATAGGCATCTCTTTGTTTTTTCAAAAAGCCCTATTGTAATGGTAAAGCACAGATAGATTTGGTAACCACTAATCGAGAACGGCATATCCAAACTTTCCTGATGATAACTCACCTGGGTTGCTCATTAAAAAAGGCTTAAGTCATCCCCGAGAGCAACTTAATTACACTCTCTAATGGTGGGACCTGAGAACACCCTAAAACATTAGTTGCCCAGGTGATTCTTATCAGCAGAGAATTTTGTGAAATGCTGATCCTGCTATTCAATATGGGTTCCTTGGACCAGTGGCAGAGTCATCACCTGGGAACCTGTTAAAAATGTAGCATCTCAACTCCCTGCCTAGACCCAATGAATCTGCCTCTAATATTTTAATATGAATAACTTGTATTATAAGGAAATTTTTAATCTGAAAATCAGACAGGAAGAAAGAAGTCTAAAAGAAAGTTCACTCAGAAGTGCTTTCTAACAAAATCCTTTTACTTCAAAGTCAAGATGATATTAATAAAAATGAGATATTACTTACATTGTTTTTGTCTTAAGCCCATTGCCAGTGATGTCCCTGTTTGTGAACTGTATCAAAGGTTAAATAGTATCTATATTGCACAACTCAAAAAAGGACCATTCATGCTGTGTACAAGTGAATGGTTCCCTCAGGAATCATATAAAGCAGCAGCCCTGGATCCAAGTGCAACTAGACATTCATTCAGAGTCAAGCTCTGAAAATTGAACCTGGGGACTGCTTTGAAGTGATAAGGAGACACACCTCCTTTTTTGATAACCGAGATAACTGACAGTGATGATGTCCAAACAAAACTTCCTTTCTCTTTGAAAAGGGCTTCTTCTAGTCACTAACAGAAATATTACAACATAGCAAGCATGCAATAATATAATACAAAATATAAAGATGATAGAATAGTACCTGCTTTTATCCCAGCCCCTTGTTTTTACATTTAGTTTATCTTATAGGTATAAAGGGACCTATGACTTGCTTTCACAGGCTTTCATAGTGATAATCTGTCACTTTCATATGTTTGCAGATGAAGGAAGCATCATCATATGGCAACTCTTAGGAACCCCTCAGCTATTTTACAGAATTGTCGACCATACAGGCAGTTGGTGGACATTTGACCACTCAAGGTACCTAGTTTCAGCTGCTATAAAGTAACAGTATAATGTAGTAATTAAGAGCCTGGACACTGGAGCCTATCAGGTTCACATCTGACTTTACCACTTACTAGCTACATAAACTCAAGCCAGTTACTTAAACTGTGTCTCTCTTTCTTCATCTATATAATGCAGATAATAACGGGATTTTGTCAAGAGCCGTGAAGAGTCTTAGATTTTACCTTATGTGCAAGCTAACAACTTAACTTGCCACAGTTTCACATATACTGACAGAAGACACAAAACTTTTGGATCTGAGACAAGCAGATAGCCAAAGCGTCAACATTGCTGTGTCAGTTCCCCAAAACAAAGTTCCCAGTGGCACTGCAGGTTTGCCTACATGAATGCTTGCACACACTGAGAACTGTGCTACAGAAGAGGAATTCTGGGCCTGGAGAGGTTGCTGCTTTACAGCAGCCTGTAAGCAAGCCAACTCTTTGTCCCAGAGCTGGATATTACCTCATCTCCCAAGCACTGCAAACACAATCCTGAAAAGTGACTCAGGTAAAAAGCTCTCAGGGCCTTTCATTCTTGGCATTCTCAGTAGGATGGATAGCAGTGCAAGAGACCCATGGAGAACTAACTGTCTCCAACAGGTTGCTGAAAAGGTTGAATGAGTTAACATATGCAAGGTGCTAAGAAGAGTAACAACTCTGTAGAAGCATTAGTAGTAGTAGTAGTAGAAGCAGTAGTAGAAGTATTATAGTAGTAGTAGTGGTAGTATATGGATGTTAGCTGCCTGTTTCTTTAAAGTAGCCCCTCAATAATATATGTATATATCTAATATAAAATATACATTAGATATTAGGTACATATATACATTTGGATAGATATATCAGATAGATATAATAGATATACAATATATATTTTAGAAAGTTGCAGAAATACAAATGAAAATAAACTATTAAAATCTCCACCAATGCTACCATCAAGTTTTATCCATTTTGTTTTGCTTTTTGTTTTTCTATGCATATATATTTTTAATTTTTTCTTAAATTGATGTCCAAGTCCAGACACCATTTTTATCTTACTTTTTCCACTTTTTATGACATTGTGAGCATTTTCCATTCAGTAAATATTAGTCTAAAATTAATTAATTTTAATAATATTCCAATGTATGCATATATCATAAATTTTTTACTTATTCCCTTACTGTTGGACATTTTGGCTGTTTCTCATTTTCTGCTAGATGCTTAACTTCTACCACAAATGATTAAGTTAAGTGGAATTCCAATTAGAAGCAACCCAAAACATAAAGTTACATAAATTTAATTCCTGGACTCTCAACTCTAAGTCTTTCCTTAATTGGCAAAAAGCTTGTTCTTTTTCCTCAAACCACATGAAACTTAATATCTAATTTATCCCAAGTTCCCTCATATGAACTACACACTTCGCATTAATAGGGAGTCACTGTGGCAGTGAGTTTCGGCTAGGGCAGAATCTAACGTTATAATAGAAGCTTACTTAATTTAGGAAAACCTATTCTGGAAACTTTGTTATGATTCCCTATGGAAATATATCCCCTGTCTTTCACCCATTTTCTAACTGAAAAGTAAGCAATAAAAAAAGAAGCAAAAGAGGTATCAAAAAAGATCCATGCATAAAACTTCCATATTTTACCCATACAAGAGCCCTCAAGATCAACCTACTTTTATTCTACATCTAATTGTAAACTACTTCTCAGAAATTAACACTTATTGAATCCCTTAGTGTAGCAGGTACATATGTCAGATATGTTACATGCCTCATTATAGTCTCTGCAGATTGGGAAACATTAGAAGATCTATAAAACACTGGGAAACATATAGAAGATCTATAAAAGTAGAACTGAGCTCTAAAACCAAAATCATCTTAGCCCATTTAGTGCAGTGGCTTCTCTACAGGAACATCTAAAGAGAAACTTAGATTCATAAGTATTCCCTCAAGTTATTAAGAAAACATTCTATTGACGTTTATACCATGATAAAGACACTTGCATTCAAGATATATTTAACAAATATTTTTACTAATGTGCTTAAAACAGTTACCTTTAATTTTTTGAAAAATGTGTTTATGTGAATCCAATTGTTTTTTGACATTAAATATGTGGAACTTTTAGTCATTACTTTGCTGAATGGGCCACCTATATCATTTCTTCTTTCCATTTTGCTTTCATGTCATCTGATGATTAGTTTCCTTCTCTGGAACATTTACCATAATGGAAGACATAGCTTTAGCTAATCAAATAAAATGTAAAGAATAACAAGGAAGAATGAAAACATAAATCACAATGACATTCTAACCAGAGGATACAGAAATGGAAAAAAATGTGTGCTATGAAATGTTAACAAATATTTCCTTTGTTTATAAGCCAAATAGAATTGAACTAGCCATCCGTAATTTTTGGAAAGAAAATCAAAATAATGGAATTTTGTTTATCTGATTGGTTTTGGGTCTTGTTTTTAGTGCTTTCTCTTCTGCTTTATCTCACTTTTCTTTAGTGCTTTAGTGCTACAACAGTTCTGTTAGCAAAAGTTCCCTGTTAATATAAAACAGCAATTAATTCAACCTTATTGTCCTTCAAATTTGTCAAGACAAAAGAAGTTTAACTTTTTTGGGGTTCTATTAAACTTCTATTTATCTAGTTCTTCCTATCAGAGGCAGTTAATTAAAATCAAACTAGTTTGTAATGGGGATCAAAGCAGAATAGCAGCTGTGAAAGGTGATACACAGTGACCAAACTGTGATGCAGAAGCTGAAGGGGCTTAGATGAGGTAAGGAGAGTCTAAATTCCTCCCAAAGAAGAGTAACTTTTCTTTCTAAAAGTCTTAAAACCACAGCAAGATGAAGAAGACAGACAGTGAGTGTGATGGCTAGAGAATAAGTCTCTAGGGGTCCCCTCACTTAAAAGAGGGAAGGCAGGAAAAGGATGTTGTTGGTGATGAATCAGTCAAGTCTTTGTGAGCAGGCCCCAGGAATCACCCTCCCCATGGTAGGTCCTGACAAACTATGGAGAGGGGCCAAGGAACAGTAGCAATGACAAGCTTAGAATGTCCTCTAAAGATCACTTAAAATCTAAAATTCTGATGGATTTAAATGCTATAATTTTTCCAGTTAAAGAAAATCTTTATCATAAATACCAATTTGCAAATAGAAAGTACAAATACCAAGACATGCACTCTTATCTGTTCTAGTATAAATAAAGAACCCTCTACTGTGCAGTTATATATGAGGAAAAAGTCCTTAGCTTTGATAAGTAACAGTTCACTCAACAGTAGATCAAAGAGTAGCCTAATTGACTTTTTCAGCATACTATTCTAATGTTTAGTCAGGAAAAAACAAATACCCTGAGAATCCCTGATTTGGTTTCAATGTATGACTTTCAATCTGGTTTTTCAATACAATCACTCAATTCTGTGACTACAGGTAACATTAAAATGATGTGGAAATGCTTTAAGAAAAAAATGGGATATGACTGAGCTCCTATGTGTCAGGCACTTTATAGAGGATATCTCATTTGACTCTCACAACAAATCAGAAAAGTTGAATAATTTATCCCTTGCAAGTTGATACAGCTTTCTGGGGGAGAAGGCAGGATCTGATTTTAAGATGGTCTGGCTTCATAGTTCATTTCCTGTTCATTACACCATACTACCTTCTATCATTTCCTTGTATAGGAAGGTGAAGGATTGACCCATAGATTATTTTCCCAAGTGAGCCAAAAATGCATTGTTATGATACAGAGACATTAAGAAGTACTTCAAAGGAAGTGAGAAAAGGCCCTATCCACTGAAAAGCTTTTTTGATATACTAAATATTTCCAGAATGCTGGGGCTTCCTCTACCAGTCAGCAGAGACCAGACACCAAAGAACTGATTGTACATATGATAGGGGATTCCCTGTCTTTCACCTTTATTTTCCCCATCCTAGCATGAAGAAACATTATACCATAGAAGACACCAACACCTCCCTCATTATCTTCCCTGCCAACATAGTCTTTAAAAAATGTATATATAGGATATTTAAAACATATAAAATGTGTGCAGAATAAAACAATATATAGCCAAGTACTCACATCCCAACTTAGCAAATAGCATTTAGTCACATCAGATTTTAAGACTAAGTATGATTAGAGGGAAAAAATTCAAAAGGAGGAGAGTTTCCTAATAAATTTTATTACGCATAGTGTGAGGGAAACCCATTAAAAAGTCAAGATATATTTCTGTCCCAAAGCACATTAAATAATTTATATGAAATGCTTAATATGTCTAAAAAATAAGTATGCATAATGGAAAATGTACAATAGAAGAATTAAGAGGGTTGTTTCTATGTAGAACTCAGTGGTATCAGAGATACAACTCTGAAATTCAAGGCTGTGCACAGTCAAAGCAGACAGCAGACACAATGACATGTTAAATTACCCACATGATGGATGGCTTAATGAACCCCCTTGTGTTGATCATAATTGGCATTAATCAAAGAACCATGAACAGATTCTCTTATTTTCTCAGTGCTTCTCTGATAAACCAATTTCATTTAACCTTGGACAGCAACTTTAATAGCTTCCACAGGACACCTGTTGATACCTTCCTGGGTATACAATGATTAAACCACAACCCAGGAAGTATGCCATGAATTTTCTTCATTTGAAATTAGAATTTTTATTCTTGACTATTTGCATAAAGTATGCTAAAAACACTGAGATATGTAAAGATTTTCATTTATCCATGCTCTATTTCAAAACATTAATTAATGTCATATTCATGAAAAAAAATAACACATTACCAAAACTTTGGTAGCTCTGAGAATTGATCCCTGATCACATGCCCCTCACTCCCTCACAATATAACTACCATTCTAAATTTATGCTTATTTCCATATATTATCTATACTTTTACTCCATTTGTATACATTCCTAAACAACATGTATCACAGCCTTTACGTTTCCAAAACTAAATGCAAATGGTTTTATATAGTACAAACACTTCTACAACTTTCTTTTTTTGATGATCATATGTTTGTGAGATTCACCAAGATGTTGATATAGAAGGATCTGTGATAACATTTCAACTGCATGATTCCATTGTATCAATATATAACCTTTTTCCTATTGACAAACAGAATTGCTTTGCCATTATAAATAATGCTGTTCTAAATGTTTTTATACCTGCATTCATACATGAGAGCTTCCAGAGGCTACACTTAAAAGTGAGATTTCTGGGACTTCCCTGGTGGTGCCAGGGAAGAATCCGCCTGCCAACGCAGGGGACACGGCTTCGAGCCCTGGTCCAGGGAGATCCCACATGCCACAGACCAACTAAGCCTGTGCGTCACAACTACTGAGCCTGAGCTCTAGAGCCCACGAGCCACAGCTACTGAGCCCGCGTGCCACAACTACTGAAGCCCGCACACCTAGAGCCCACACTCTGCAACAAGAGAAGCCACCACAATGAGAAGCCCGCACACCACCACAAAGAGTAGCTCCCGCTCACCGCAACTAGAGAAAGCCCACGCACAGCAACCAAGACCCAACACAGCCAAAACTAAATTTATAAAAAATAAATGTATAAAAGTTACACGCAGGCTTCCCTGGTGGCGCAGTGGTTGAGAATCTGCCTGCTAATGCAGGGGACACGGGTTCGAGCCCTGGTCTGGGAAGATCCCACATGCCGCGGAGCAACTGGGCCCATGAGACACAACTACTGATCCTGCACGTCTGGAGCCTGTGCTCCGCAACAAGAGAGGCCGTGATAGTGAGAGGCCCGCACACCGCCATGAAGAGTGGCCCCCACTCGCCGCAACTAGAGAAAGCCCGCACACAGAAACGAAGACCCAACACAGCCAAAAATAAATAATTAAAAAAAAAAAAAGTTACACACAATTTTTTAAAAAAAGGATATTATGAGTGTTTAATGTTTGTTATGGACTGAATTGTGTCCCCTCAAAAATAAATAAATAAATAAAAGTGGGATTTCTGGATCAAAAGTTATGTGCATCTTCAACTAAACTAGATATTAAAACTGTTTTGGATGGAAGAAAGTTCAACAAATTCACAACCCCTCTCTCCTTTCACCTTTTTAAATAGATATTACCAAACATAAATTTCAACTACAGCAATGCTTGATTCTGGGTGAATCCTCATTCCATCAGACATTAAAAGAAGTTTGTTCTTTTATTCATAATTATGTTCCATCTCCTCAACCCAAGTAATTAAGTTAATCAGGCCGTAGTCCAAAGGGATTGCCAGTGATTAAATGTGGCCTTTCTTGGGATTGGATCAAGATGGTGGAGGGAAAGGACGTGGAGTTCACCTCCTCCAATGAACACATCAAAAATACATTTATGTGTGGAACAATTCTCGAAGAAAACTAACTGGAAACTGGCCAAAAGCCTCCTTTACCAGCAAGACTGGTAAGAAAGATATACACGTAATTGGGTAGGAAGGGAAGGAAAGTAAATGGGTCAGGACCTATGCCCCTGGGAAGGGACTCAGAGGAAAAGGGAGATTACACAGGTGGACATCTACCCAGAGGAGTGAGCGCATTGAGTCACAGATTGGGGACCTAGCCCTGGGGTCCAACATGGAGTAGACAAGCTCAATTGGCTGGTTGGAGGGCTGCTGGGACAAACAGAAGGCTGGGTGGAGAAGCCCGGATTCTGCTCCAGAGGACAGTGCATGCTGGCTAGCCCCTGAGACAGGGAAGAGAGAGGTCTACCCTAGTGGCTGCCTGGTTTTCCTCAACCACCTCGCCACATGCCCCAGCCCAAACTGAGCAAATGCTCCAGCCCCCTCACTCCTTGCCATAGTGCAGCACTGGATCTGGGATGGTCACGACTAGAGGAAAGACTCGACTTTGGAACACAGAAGTAACCCAGTCCCAGGGCAGAGCCCTGGGTGGGACAGCAGCAGCCATTGTCGATGCTTACTCAAGCAGCGCCTCAGGAGCTACCTAGATCTCCGACAGCAGCTGCTCCACCACAGCTGGCCTCCTGATACACACTGAGAGTCCACATGGGCCTCCACCAGCCCTGTAGAGCAGTTTCATGACAAGGCAGTGGGCAGCAAAGGTGGTGGGCAGTCATCAGATGTGACAGACAGAGGAGACTTGTGCCTGAGACTGTGTCTGGGCAGAGCCATGAACACATGCACAGGCAGCATATCAGACCTTTGTGTGCACACAGGCCCCACTTCCTCCAGCACTGCCCCCTCTGGGGCAAAGGTCAGAGTGTAGGGAGAGGGAAAAACACACACTTAAGGAACAGAGCCAGCTCAAGCATGACCCACATGGCTTCTGCTTTAGCAACTTGGGATCAGACCATGCCCCTGATAAGGCAGTGACAGCCACTGAGCAGAAAGGAAGTCCTTCCTCACACCCAGTGCCAGCTCTAGCCACTCCATCTCCAGCCCTAGCCCCTACCAAAGTGATAGCTGCCAGCACCATGAGGAAAACTGTGTCTTGCATCCACATCAAATCCAGCTCTCCCACTTTAGGCACTGGGCACATGCAGTCTGTATAGAGATGTTCCACATAACAACACCTCTTCAACACAGCAATAGGTAACTGCTTCACATAAATTCATAGAGGCAGAGAAAGTTAAGCAAAATGAAAAGGCATAGGAAGTGCTCTCAATTGAAAGAGCAAGATGAAATCCCTGAAAATATAAAAATAAAACAGAAATAAGCAATTTACCAGATAAAGCATTCAAAACATTAGTTAAAAAAAATCTTAACTGGATTAAGGAAAACAATTGATCTAAACAGTGAACATTTTAACAAGGAACTAGAAAATATAAGAAAAAGACCCAATCAAAAATGAATAATTCAATAGCTGAAATAAAAAGGCACACTTAGCAGACTAAGTAATACAGAAGAACACATAAGTGATCTGGAAGATATAATAATAGAAATCACCAAATCAAACCCGCAGAAAGAAATCAAATTAAAAAATGAAAGCAATTAAGAGATCTCTGAGATAGCATTAAGCATTCCAACATTTGCATTATAGGTATTCCAGAAGGAGAAGAGAGAGAGAAGGGAATAGAAAATGTATATGAGGAAATTATGGCTGAAAATTTCCCAAACTTGAAGAAAGAAACAGATATGCAGGTACAGGAGGAACCACAGATGGTCCCAAAGAAGATGAACCCAAACAGTCCCACACTAAGATATATCATAATTAAAATAGCGAAAGTTAAAGAGAGAATTCTAAAGGCAGCAAGATAAAAAACAAAGAGTTATATGCAAGGGAATCCCCGTAAGGCTATCAACTAATTTCTCTGCAGAAACTTGGCAGGCCAGAAGGGAATGGCATGATATAATCAAAGTGTTAAAAGAAAAAAACCTTCAACCTACAATACTATAGCCAGCAATATTATCATTTAGAATAGAAGGAGAGATAAAGAACTTCTCAGACAAGCAAAAACTAAGAGTTCATCAATACTAAACTTACCCTAAAAAAATGTTGAAGGGTTTTCTGTAAATAGAAAAGAAGTAAGAAGCTAAAGGAAAGGGAAAATCCCACTGGGAAAGGCAAATATATACAACAGTACAGATTGATGATCAATCATTTAAATTAACCAGTAAATAGATCAAAAGACAAAAAATTGTAAAATCATCTATAACTACAATAAACAGTTAAGGAATAAGCATGAAGATGAAAAATATGATATCAAAAACAAAATGTGGGGGAGGAGAGTAAAAAAAAAAAGATCTTTTTGAATGTGTTTGAACTTAAATGACTACCAGTTTAAAACAAGACATAATTATAGGTTAACATATATGAACCCCATGGTAACCACAAACCAAAAACGTACAATAGATACACAAAAACTAAAAAGAAAAGAACACAAGCAAACAACTAAAGAAAATCATCAAACCACAAGGGAAGAAACAAAAGAAGAAATGAACAGAGAACTACAAAAACAACTATATTTCTATTATGCCATATAGAAAAAATAATAAAGTGGCAATAAGTATGTATTTATCAAGAATTACTTTAAATGTCAATAGACGAAATGTTCAAAATACACAGAGTGGCCAAATGGATAAAAAATACAAGACCCTTCAATATGCTTCCTACAAGAGACTCACTTCATGGAGAAAGACACACAGAGACGGAAAGTTATGGGATATATCTGTTTCACGCAAACGGAAATAACAAGAAAGCAGGGGTAGTAATACTCATATCAGACAAAATAGACTTCAAAACAAAGGCTATAGCAAAAGACAAAGAAGGGCATTATACAATGATAAAGGAATCAATATAAGAAGAGGATATTACACTTGTTAACATATATGCACCCAATATAGGAGCATCTAAATATATAAAGCAAATACTAACAGACATAAAGGGAGAAACTGACAATAATACAATAATCATAGGGAATGTTAACACCACACTGACATCAAGGGACAGATCATCCAGACAGGAAATCAATAATACAACAGTGGTCATAAATAGCATAACAGTGGTCATAAACAGTTAAATTTAATTGATATCAACATGATATTCCATCCAAAAACAGCAAAATACCCATTCTTTTCAAGTGTACATGAAATGTTCTCCAGAACAGATCACATTCGAGGCCACAAAACACGTCTCAAAATAAGGAGAAAAATCATATCAAGCATTTTTTCTGACCACAATGGCATGGAACTAGAAATCAATTAGAGAAAGAAAAATGGAAAAGAACAAACACATGGAGACTAAACAACATGATACTAGAAAACTAATGGGTCAACCTAGAAATCAAAAAGGAAATCAGAAAATACCTTGAGACAAATAAAAACGGAAACACAACATTCCAAAATCTATGGGATTCAGCAATTCTAAGAGAGAGGTTTACAGAGAAACAGGCCTTCCTCAAGAAACAAGAAAAATCTCTAAAAAACAACCTAACATACCACCTAAAGGAATTAGAAGAACAAACAAAGCCCAAAGTCAGCAGAAGGAGGGAAATAATAAAGATCAGAGAGGAAATAAATAAAATAGAGTTAAAAAAAAAACCCAGAAAAGATCAATGAAACCAAGAGCTGGTGTTTTTGAAAAGATAAACAAAACTGATAAACCTTTAGCCAGTCTCACCAAGAACAAAAGAGAGACGACCCAAATAGTACTGTGCATAGTACTGGCACAAAAACAGACACACAGGTCAATGCAACAGAATAGAGAACCAAAAATAAACCCACACACCTATGGCCGATTAATCTATGACAAAGGAGGCAAGAATATACAGAACATACAATGGAGAAAAGACAGTCTCTTCAACAAGCAGAACTGGGAAAACTGGACAGCTGCATACAAAACAATGAGATTTGAAAATTTCCTCACACCATATACAAAAATAAACTCAGAATGGATTAAAGACCTAACAGTAAGACCTGAAATCATAAAACTCCTAGAAGAGAACATAGGCAGAACACTCTTTGACATAAGTCATAGCAGTAGTTTTTTGGATCTGTATCCAAAGGCAAGAGAGATAAAAGCAAAAAAAAAAAAAAAACAAATGGACCTAATTAAACTTAAAAGCTTTTGTATAGCAAAGGAAACCACTGACAAAATGAAAAGACAACCTAATGAATGGGAGAAAATATTTGCAAATGATTTGATCAACAAGGGATTGATATCTAAAATATATAAACAGCTCATACAACTCAATATCAAACAAACAATCAAAACATGGGCAGAAGGCCTGAATAGCCACTTTTCCAAAAATGACATACAGATGGCTAACAGGGAAATGAAAAGATGCTCAACATCACTAATTATTAGAGAAGTGCACATTAAAACAACAATGAGATATCACCTCACACCTGTTAGAATGGCTATCATCAAAAAATCTACACATAACAAATGCTGGCGAGGATGTGGAGAAAAGGGAACCTTTGTACACTGTTGGTGGGAATGTAAATTGGTGTAGCCACTTAGGAAAACAGTATGGGGGTTTCTCAAAAAACTAAAAATAAAACTACCATGTGATCCAGTAATTCCACTCCTGGGTATATATTCGGAAAAAACGAAAACACTAAGTCAAAAAGATACATGCACCCAAATGTTCATAGCAGCACTATTTACAATAGCCAAGATAGGGAAGCAACCCAAATGCCATCAACAGACAAATGGATAAAGAAGATGTGATATGTATATATACAATGGAATATTACTCAGCCATAAAAAATGAAATTATGCTATTTGTAGCAACATGGATGGACCTAGAGAATATTATGCTTAGTGAAATTAGTCAGACAGAGAAAGACAAACACTGTATGATATCACTTATATGTGGCATCTAAAAAATACTACAAATGAGTGTATATGCAAAACAGAAACAGACTTACAGATATAGAAAACAAACTAGTGGTTACCAAAGGGGAGAAGAAAAAAAGAGGGGAAAATGAGGAGTATGGGATTAAGAGATACAAACTACTATATATAAAATAGATAAGCAACAAGGATATATTGTATAGCACAGGAAATTATAGCTATTATCTTGTAATAACTTTTAATGGAGTATAGTCTATAAAAATACTGGATCACTATGTTGTACACCTGAAACCAATATAATATTGTAAGTCAACTATAGTTCAATTTTCTTAATGTGACCTTTCTTATCTTTGGTGTAGCCATTCTGAAAAATAAAGACCTCTTACCTCTTTTTGAGAGCAATTTGGCAATATCTATCAACAGTCTTTAAACTGACTGGTCTTTGATTCAGAGGTATCTGGAAATATAAGGACATATTCAGAGGTATACATGAAAACTTGTATGGTAAGATATTGACCTTAGTGTTAAATATGATGTCCATTGCAATGTTGTTGGTACAACAAGCAAATTATCTATCAGGTAGCAACTAAATAAATGGTTGTATATTCACATAACTGCACACTAAGCAGAAATTTAAAAGAATGAGGTAGAAGAAAATGAACTGATACATTATTGTTTCGGTTACTGTTTGCTACATAACAGACCACTCAAATACCAAGCAATTATTTACAATTTCTTAGGACACTGTGAATTGACTAAAGGTATTCTTCTGATCTTTCTGGTGTTGGTTGGGGCCATTCAAAGCATTGCATTCAGCTGGCAGGTGAACTGGAGCTAGAACATCCAAGAAGACCTCACTCACACAGCTGTCATTTGGTGTCGTTGTCACCTGGAACACCTCAGTTCCCTTCCATGAAACTTCTCTTCATCCAGAAGTCTACACCAGTTTCCTTACAGCATGGTAGCTGTGTTCCAAGAGGGAATGATCCAAGAGGACAAGCCCCACTGTGCAAGTTCTTATCAAGCTTCTTCTTGCATCAAGCTTGCTAATGTCCCACTGGCCAAAGCAAGACACATGGTCAAACCCAGACACAGTGTGGGAAAGGACTATACAAGGGTGTGAGTCCAGGAAGCATGATTCATTAGGCATCACCAGTGTAACGGTCTACCACAGTTATTAAGCGAACAAATGAAAAAGCAGAAGAGTAAAATAGGATAAACGTTGTTTTTAAAAAAAAAAAAATTTAACCATCATTTTCAAAATGCGTACATACAATATATCAGGAAGAACACATAACAAGCAGTGTTTGAAACACTGGAGTGAAATTTGCATGGGAAGTGGTAGTCAGGAACAGACTTTTTAATGTTTGTGTTGCTTGAATTTTTTATAATAATCATATATTTTATAACTTTAAAACTATGAAAGAAAATGAGATTGTAGAATTACGTAAGTGAATATGTAATATATATCAACTGGAATATATCAACTGAAATAACATATCAACTGAAAAATGTTAATGGGATTGTTTCAAGATAAAGGAATTGTGAGAAATTTGTTTCCCTTCATGGTTTTCTATATCATCCACACTTCGTGTGAGAAATACACATAGACTTTGACATTAGGGAAAAAAAAAAAAAATGAAGAGGAAAGAGAATGAACTCAAACCATTGGTCAAGTCTTTCTTATTCCTCATGCAAGTACTTCCAAACTACTGCAGCATTACTTTATCTATATTTTACATTACCAAAATGCTCATATGTCTAACAGTAATAAAATTTTCCCAGTGGCAAAGTGAAGACTATATGTGCTAATCTATTTTGCATCATGTTTTGCAATATAATAAGATCATGAAGCAACTGGAAATGGTTCCATGATGATGGGTTTTTCCAAATATGCATTTTGGATTTCCCAAACTCAAATCCATATTTGCTAACTTATGAGGCACTTTCTGATGAAGCACTTTCCCAATTGTTTACAGCTGTCATTATGTCTTAACCAGGCCATCAGTTCTATGATAGCAGGGAAAAGTGCATTCCTTTTCTTCACTGTTTTTTGAGAATAGATTATTGTCCCCTCACATTCAATTGTGATCTGATATTGTGTGTGATTTCATTAATTTTTTTAAGTGGCCATCATTAATATAATCTGGTCCCATGTAACTGAAGGTACAGTACTCTATGTGATGGAAGAAGTGAAGAACATTCCCCCCCTACTTTTTTTAATAAGGAGAGTTTTTTTTAAATTAAACATATATTAAAATATATGCTTTAAAATATATTAATCATAGGGCTTCCCTGGTGGCGCAGTGGTTGAGAGTCTGCCCTCCAATGCAGGGGACACGGGTTCGAGCCCTGGTCTGGGAAGATCCCACATGCCACGGAGCAACAAGGCCCGTGAGCCCCAATTACTGAGCCTGCACATCTGGAGCCTGTGCTCCGCAACAAGAGAAGCCGCGATAATGAGAGGCCCGCGCACCGCGATGAAGAGTGGCCCCCGCTCGCCGCAAGTAGAGAAAGCCCTCGCACAGAAACGAAGACCCAACACAGCCATAAATAAATAAATTTAAAAATTAAAAAATAAAAAAAATAAAATATATTAATCATAATTCATGGAAACCTAGTTAAATTTAACTGTTTATTATTATTTACACAAAACATTTTTAGATATTATTTATGAATACATAACACATGCAGTGAAAATGATAAACTATATTCACAACATATTTGTGATAATGGCTCTTGCTGGGAGTGAGGGAGTACAAAGGGTTAGGGATGGAGGTTTTTTTTAGCTGTATCTATAATTTTTTCATAAAAAAAGATGATGAGCTGAAAGAATTGTTAGATCTGGGTGATAGAAAAATAAGCATCTGTTATATTATCTTCTGTACGTTGAAGTATTTTGTAATTAAAACATTTTTAATTAGAAAAATAAAAAGAAATTAAGGGCAGCTGGTGCCATCATCAGGATGGCTACGACACAGTCATGCACAACTAATGAGGTGATTCCTGAAATAAACCAGGCCCAGAAAAGAATCAGATGCTCAATAACCCAGTCATGCCAGGGTTATTTTTAGGCCAAGAATTTCATCCAAGACATGTATACAACAGGACTACACTTTCCTTAATATACTGTCTCTGGGGCAAAAATTAAGGGCCCAGTTTTGGCAGTGTGTGCTGGCTTTTTTTTTTTGGCTCTTGTTGGAGATAGAACAGGTCTAAATCCAACTCTCTCTCCTGCTTTTGGGACTACAGCCTGACCAGAGGGGAGCCTCATTAGAATCCAGACAAATCTCCAGGCCCTGGACTTTGCTTGACAAAGACCAAGTATCAAGAGGTAGTTTCTCCCTATGGCCAGAGCTGGCCTTTCCCAAAGATGGGGAAGAAATACCAGCTGAAGATTTGAAGGAGAGGTCTATAAGAGTTTACATTCCAGCAAGTGCAGGAATATGCAACTTACATAAAATTACCACAGAGAACATGGTCACCATTCCTCTAACCAAGTTTTCCAGATTCCCAAATCAACTGATATTTCTATTGGATTGATGTCCAAATCTGGTAAATAATTAAGATTTCCAGTCACTTTTTGAATATAACAAATGGAGTCCCTGCTTCCATTCCCCCACCTCCATGCCTAATACTCCCTTTTGAAACTTTAGCAGTATGGCCCTGTCCTGTGTGGGGATGGGATGGGGGAGGGATGGTTCGTGTGTGCAGGGTCTGTGTATGTGATGTCTGCATGTGGTGTATACATAGTGTCTGTGTTTTGTGTTTGTGTGTTCTGTGTATGTAAGCTCCCAAGTGGTTCTGATGCATTCTGTCCTTGGGCCCTGGATTGGAAAATTACTTCATTTAGATTAAATTATTTATTACTGACTCAATTTGGAGATTTACCCCACAAGCATCCTTCCTTATTAATGCAGCAAGGCACCATTTTCTATAGCTACAGATGGTGTCTGGACCGAGCAGGTGAGCTGGGAAATTGCTTCTACTAAGAGGATGGTACGCAGTTTCTGCATTTTAGAGTAGAAACACTGGTCTTGGTTCTTGGGGCCAACTCTCTAAAATGTCTAGAAAGGATTACCATGTTGAGTCTTTCACTTATAAGAATGTACATTTTGTGAGAACAGGGGATGTATCTGTTAATTACCACTGTATCCCAAATACTTGGTAGAGTGTCTGGCACATAGTATATACTCAACAAATATTTGTTCAATGAACAAAAGACAAGGAATGGAGAGGTAGACTTTGTTCTCAGGAAAGCCCAGTAATAATGGAGTATCTAAATGCATATGTTTCAGACTAAATCCTTAATCCATCTGTGCCATGATATAAAAGGCAGTCTTCATTTGAGGCCAAATGGCAATGACAATTATGGAACTGTTTGTTCTAGTTCATTTGTTTGTCTATGTGTTGATGTTTTCCTTCCTCTGTATTAGGCTAAAGGCAGAAAAGTTTGGAACACTGATGTAGCCCTGACAAGAAGGGAAAGAAGAGGAAATCTGAAGGGCACTCTCCCTTTTGGGGAAGATAACCTGCCCTCTGGCAACCTGCAGGGCCTCAGGAGAAGCACAGCCAGGAGGGGGCACTCTCTAAGAAGCCTGACCTACAGCAGAGACTGAGTCAGTGTTAAGTTTTTGTCTGCATTGTAATACCCTGGGTGTCCTTAAGCTTTAATGAAAGCTATGTTAAAACCACAGGCCAATGTCAGTTGGGAGTTGAGAATTAAGGTCTGAGAACGGGGAGCTGCAGCAGCATGGAGGGGCTATTAGGTGGCAGCAGGATGCAGAGAGCAAAAGAGTCCAGAGCCATCACTGGAAGTCGTCCTGGCAAGCACAAATCTCAGTGGATTTGAGAAACAAGTATTTCCTGAAGCACTTAATGAACACTGGTAGAAAGAATGCAAAATAAGATGAGAGCTTTGGACAGGAATTTGGAAAGAGGTCTTGCTATAAATATTTGTGGCCTTAAAGGGAAAGGTGTCTTCTCCAGGCTGGAAAAGTTGAATTTTAGAGTGAACCCAGTGGTTGATATGAGGACCTAAACCTACTCTGCTTATTAGATTAATACTCTGAAATAGTATGTTAGTGTTCAATGATTCAATAAGCATTCAAGTGTTTGCTAGGAGCAAAATACTGTACTAGGTGAAAAGGGATAAAGACAAATGTGCTTATGTACATTTTTCTATGTACATTTGCAGACATTCTAGACATATACTAAATATATATAGACACACATGCAAACATATACACAAACATACATAAATGAAATCATAACAAACACATCATTTTTAGAGCTCTGATTCACCATTATTTATGGCTGTATTACCATATCATAGTAATGTTTCCTTAATCATTCAGTCATTTAAGGGATATTTATTGAATGCCTATAAATCAGTTAGAATTTATTCAGCTGCAAGTAACAGAAAATCTCATATTGCAAGATCAGGATTGCCCAAAAATGACTAGAAGCTCACTCTAGAGAACAAAGTATCTGAGACTAGGGATCCCCTTTCTCTCAGCAGGAGGGGCTGCACCCCAGCTTGGCCCCCCACAGGACTCATGGCTTCCTTCATCTTATGAACCTCAAGGCAGCTCTGTTCCCAGAAGACTCATGTGTCACCTGACACCCCCAAAGTTAAGCAGCTTATGTACTGTCCCACAGACAAGGCTGTTCTCAATGCTTGCACTCTAAGGAAAGGAAGAATGTAGACCTACACTGCATGTTCCAGAGATTGCCAGGCCCCTGAATGTTTCCCAGTATGATGATGGGAAGATGGGAGACTGGTCCTTCTCTTCCCTTGCCAAGATTGGGTGTGTGAGGGTGATTGCTGGCATTGGTTAAGTGGCTAGACTATATCAGGGCCAATATTTCTGCTATTTTCTTGGCCGTTTGCTTTTTGTCTCATGGTCCCAAGATATCTGCTATTTGCTATCTTGATTTTTAATTTTTAAAATGTAGATATATGGTGCATGGACCTCAAGCTGTAGTCTTGTTGCGGACCCTGCAAAGGTTAAGGACAAGGCTGTTTGTCTCTATCCCCTACAATGAAATAACTCATCAAGGCGAACAATGATTTCCACATTGCTTAACTAAATAATTTATAGTCCTCATTCCCTCCGACCAGTAAAATTTGACATAGTTTATCTCTCCCTGATTTTTAAAATACTTTTTTCACCTGGTTTCTAGGATACGAATCTTCTTGAATCTTCTCTTTCCTCACTGGCCACTTCTTTCCAATCTCCTTTGGGGGTCCCTCCTAATCTTCTCAGGTTCTAAATGCTGGAGAACCCAAAGATTCACTCCCTAAGAACTTTTCCCATTCTTTGTGTGATTTCATTCAGTTTCATGGCTTGTTTCAATGACAATTTTAAATTCTGTTCTCAAGTTCTTGAACCCCAGATTTATTTATCCATCTGTCTCTTGACTTCCCAGTTGATATTTTAATAACCATCTCAAACTTAACATGACTAAAACCAAACTCCTTATTCCTCAAATCCTTCCTTCAAAACCCTGCTCCTCCACAGACATTCCCATTTCATTGGCAATATTTTTCTTGAGTTAATCAAGGCAGAAATCTGTAGTTATCCTTGATTCCTCTTTTACTCTCTCCCGTTCAATCCACTAAGAAATGCTCTTGGCTCTATCTGTAAAATAAATTCAGGATCTGTTACAACCTCAAGTGATACCTGGTCTAAGTTTCCATCATTGCTCACCTCATTATTAGAAGAGCCTCCTAACTATATTTTCTGCTTCAGTTCTTGTTCCCTATAGTCTATTCTCAACACAGTGCCCAAAAAACTTTTAAACACGTCAGATCATGAGCAAAAGGCAAAGTTCTCAAAATAGCCTAAAATTGTTACATAATCATGCCTTCAATTCTTATCATGCTCTTATCCAGCCTACTTGCTGTTCCTTCTAAAACAGAAGATTTAAAGAGCTAGAAACTATCTATGAAGATAGTTCAAGTTCAGTGGTTCCTAATATCTTGCTACACATTTCACTAATTGTAATATTTTGCCATGTACTCTTAGTCAAGTATATCAAATGCAGCCCCTTCCTCCTGCCACATTCATTTTATTTGCATTTATAGAATTTTAAGTATTAGGACCCTGGCAAAGTTTTCAATTCCAAAAGGGTTTCTTCCATTCAAGAAACAGGTTATCATTATTGCTATTAATACTTTATGAATCCCTGCTGCCAATAAGAGCATGCTTAATGAGATGTATTTACTTTATATATCAGCTATCTATCTAGATAGACATACTTTTGTATATTTGTATATATATAAAACAGTATCAAATATATATAATTATACATATTTGCTGAACTTAAGGAATTAAAATTTATGTGGGGAGTTCAAATTTGGGAATATAAACAGCTTGGTCTATTGGTTATTGACTTAAAATCCACGTAATTTATTCCTCCTAACTACATAAGAAGGATATGCCTATCGATATGCTTATTTCCTAATTCAATGTGAAAGCATAGTGTGACCAAATTAAGGTAAAAACTCTTCTCCATTTGGAAGCACAGTTCTGTCTTTTTAACTCTGTGTGCACATTGTTCTTAATTTCGTAGGCTTTTTACTGTCTTTTCACTACTAGAAGGCATGGTTTTGATCTAGAAACTATAGGCAAAATTATTTACAAAGTATTTATTAAAATAAAGTGAAAGAGAAGTATAAGAGTATCACTGAAGTCCTAAATATACATTTACTAGGTATTTTATAAATAGTATCTCATTGAGTTCTTAGAATATTCTTAGAATAACTCAGTTATGTATTACTGTTCTCATTTTACAGAGGAGGAAACTGAGGTTCAAAAAGATTAAATAATTGACATAAAGTCAAAACAACAGGCAGGTCTGTCTGATTCCACAACTAGGCTGTTTCTACTGTATCACACCATTTCCTCGTAAAAGTGATGGCTAAATAACAAATTCCAGTATCTCCAGACAATTTTCTATCAAGAAATTCAACATTAAAATGCCCCATTAATTCTTTCTGCACCAAATCCTATTCATTTTTGTCTTTCCTTAGTTGTTTTTTTAATAAAGATAAAGGAGACCAAGCCAAATCTCCAAAATTCCTACTTTATATGGGAAATTATGTCTTGTTTTTCTTTTCTGCAGACCAAATATTTATGCCAATACTTATCAACTGTTCATAGCATTTAAATTCATATTTTTAAATTTGCTGTTGATTCTCATCACATTTCTAAAACCTTCAAGTCATGGCCTTTAAGTCCTGCCTTTAACTTACTAATTGAATAATACTAACCAACCAACACTTAATATTTAAGTATCTAATTCTAATTTACATCACTCTTCTCTGGTACTGCCTGCAAAGAAGGCTTCCAGTAGATTCCCACCCCCAAAAAACCTCCTGATTGACCTACTAGGATGCTAACATGTAGAGATTCGATCTTTACTTTTTTTTCATTTACCCGCATTAAAATTCTCATATCCCAAGGAGAGGGTCTATACTGAGCTAACACAACAGTAGAACAATCTTTCAGATTCTTTCTAAACTGTTAGCCAGGCACTATAGGGCTCAGGAAGAAGAAAGAAGTTGCCTTAAAGGGTCAGTGAAAGGACACCAAAGACAAAGTTCCCTTACATCACAATTTTGCTTCATTTCCCCTTTACTGCCCAATAGCCTTGGAAATGGATCTCAGTGATGGTGTTATGATCCCTTTACCCTCCACCGTGGCTTTAGTCACGGATAAAGAGCGTTCCAACTTCTTGAAAAAAAAATCTTGCAACCGAATTTAGTTGCCCAACAGCATATGAGTCTGAATCATTTTCCCATCTCTGACACAAGTAATCTGGCATTATTACTTATTCCCAAAACTTTGCAATCAAAAGTCATTTAACCACAGGGCATTTAGTATCCAACAACCACACCCTAGGCCCACACTCTAAACAGCTTCAGGCGGATCCTGGAGCTTCCCAAAAAGGAGCTGTGGGAGTGGGTGATCACTGTGGTGTGACAGAAGGATCACTAGCCTCAAAGTCAAAAAACCCTGAGTTTGAATCACAGCTCTGCCATTTACCATCTCTCTGCCTTGGGGCAAGTCACTTAACCTCTCTGAACTTTGGATGCTTCATCTAAAACCTGGACATAATATGGTCCACTTCACAGGGCTTTTTCCAAGAATGACATGTAAGAACACTTAGCAGAAGGAACTCTAACAAAAAGAAGGCACTCCATAAAAGTGTTTATTTTTAAGTTAGTCTGTTTTTCCTCTGTGGTCACGGGATGAAAAGCTTTGAATAATTTAGAGTTAACTCCTTTCCCCTAACAATCCCCCAGCATTCTGGAGCCTGAAACCCATATTTACATGTACGTGCCTGAGAAGTTATAGTCGTCAAACACCAAATGCTTAATTTCAAGAGAACAAAACAATGTTTACCTCTAAAACCACATATTATAACAAAGAAATTCTAAAATTCCTCAATTCAAAATCAATTTTTATTAATTTTTTTTTTAATTAATTTTATTTATTTATTTATTTATGGCTGTGTTGGGTCTTCGTTTCTGTGCGAGGGCTTCCTCCAATTGCGGCAAGGGGGGGCCACTCCTCATCGCCGTGCGCGGGCCTCTCACCATCACGGCCTCTCCTGTTGCCGAGCACAGGCTCCAGACGCGCAGGCTCAGCAGTCGTGGCTCACGGGCCCAGCCGCTCCGCGGCACGTGGGATCCCCCCAGACCAGGGCCCGAACCCGTGTCCCCTGCATTGGCAGGCGGACTCCCAACCACTGCGCCACCAGGGAAGCCCCTATTAATTATTTTGATGGTACTTATTTACAGTATAAATGCCCCAACAGAAATAACACATTAACCTTATAAGTTATTTACATTTCAGTAGGAATGACTTTCTGAGGTAATATTTTATGAGACCAAACATGTCCAAGAAGGAAATAACATGCAAGTAAGGTCTCTTCCTGGCTCCTCCAAGAAAAGGACCCATGTAGGAAGGTAACTGGAGGCTGTGAGGCTCAACTTCTCCTGCTCCATGATTTTGCATCGCACGTAACTCTGTGAAGAGGTAGCAGAATTCCTAATCAGGAACAAAGCCCTGAACCCAGAGATAACCTTCCAGGACAGACAGAGCCTTCCTAGTCCTATACAGAAAGCTTTATACTCGGGTTGCCAGCTTTAGCAGATGAAAATACAGGACACCCAGTGAAATCTGAATTTCAGATAAACACCATTTTTAAAAAATGGAACATAATTATATTTCTTAGTATACTTATTCATTGTTTTTCTGAAATTCAGATTTCACTGGGTATCCCGTATTTTATCAGGCAACCCTATTTTATATCCTTGAAAGGCCTAGGAACAGTAGAATCCTCAAACTTTTCCAGAACTCGGCTACTGAATAACAGAAATATGTGGTAGCCAACACTGTCACTGTGAAGGAAAGGTTGTAGGATGAAGTTTTCTTTCTGTGGAGAGAGAGGCACCTTTTGGGTCTTTCCTTCTCTGAAATGGATGATACACCGAAGCTGTGTTTCCTTATTCTTTCGTCTTACTGGGCAGCAACCATATTCCAGCACTGTGCTCATCCTGGGAAAACATTATTGAGCTAGACAAACACCATATGTACCCTAATGAAGCTCTCAGCCCATTGGAGACTTAGGCACTAAACAGCAATCCTCACATTTAACATGACAATTACAACAGTTTCAAGTGCTATAAGCTATCAAAATGTGTGACTTAAGCTGATTCATTGATCTCATTCTATGTATGTGACTCTGTACTAGGTAATGACAGGCATATAAAGATGAGTGTAGATGGATAAGCCAAGATTACTTTTTTCTCTCCTTGAAGTTCACATGTTCTATTCATAATAGAAGTGTAACATTCATAAAATGATCCTCTCTTTACTAAATCTGCATGATTGAGGAAACATGCATTACAAGCCATTTTTGTGACTTTTATTACTAATAAAAGGGTGAAATATCCTTATTGGTATCTAAAACAAATGACTACAGCTGTGTCACAACTAATATTAATGTACTAGATTAAATCTCTGAAAAAAAATTAAGAATTTGGCAAAGACTTTTTTTCATTCATCTATGACCCATGGTATATTGTAACCGAGAAAAACACACAGGTTCTTCTCACTTTAAAAAACGCACGATAGTAACTCTAGGATTAATATAGTTCAAAGAATGAAGGCAACTTTATGAAAATTCAATCTGTGTTTTAAAAATTCTTCATCAATCATGCCAAAGCAGACTTAATGACAAAACATTGTTCTGCAGCCAACCGCCTTTTATACAAGGGCATGAAAGTTAACAAAGGCAAACTTCGTCCTTTCCCCAGGTTCCACGGTTTCCATCCTTTCTCCTCTTGGTATTAGTCTCCTTACTCATTTCTACCCATTTCGGAAGCCTTGTTGTTCTCCTTACTTTCCCTGTCCCTCTCCTACTTAAACAAAACAACACAAAACAAAGTATGAAAAGTTCTGATGAACAATTATAGCTACATATTGATTAGTGATTACTCTTTAATGACTGATTAGTGATTACTCTTTAATTAAAAATGCATTCAAACCAATGAGCTATCTCACTGAGGACTTTACTTTTTCAAGTTGTTAAAGGAAAAACCGTGTTCTACTTAAATCTGTCCTTTCAATACCACAGGATACTAATTAAACTTTGCCACCACCTGAAATGGCCAAAGAGTTTCCATCCTGGGGCAATTCTGAATTTCCTTTTCTTCAAGTTAGGCCTCTCTTAGCTAATTGCACTACTTGGCCAGCCTATCACTATGTCAATGATCCAGAAATCATTCTTGAATACTACCTCTCTCTTCTTCTTCATTTTTTCTATCTATCCCTGAGTAATAAAACTCCCCAAAATTTAGTGCCTGAAAGCAACAAAGATCTATGATTTCTCATGACTCTGTGGGTTGGCTGGCAGTTCCTTTGCTGATTTCTTCTGAACTCACTCATGAAGCTGCTTTCAGCAGAAAGTTCAGTTACAATGTTCCTCACTCTGGCAGATAATACTGGCTATTGGCTGGAGTACCCAGGATCTCCTCGGCCTCTGATCTTCACATCTGCTACACTGGCTTCCCGACATGGCCATCTCTGGGAGCATTCCATAGGTCAAAAGCAGAAGCTTCAAGCTCAGAAGTCGCATAACATCATTCCAACACATGTTTTATTTTTCTTCATGGCACTTAATATCACATGATATGATGTGATCATATATATTAGAGGACTGCTTTATTTTTGTCTCTCTCAATAGAATGTAAATTTGTGAGAGCAGAGGCTGTCTTTTTATTTACTTCAGTATCTCCAGCACCTATAACAGTGTCTGGCACAGAATAGGAGTTCTATGAATAACTACTGAATGAATGTAAGAATATACCTTCTTCTTCCTTAGTCACCAGGTCCTGCCAATTCAGTATTCTAAGCAGCCAATTACCAGATTTCCATCAACTCCCACGGGGACACTGTGATAGCCTCCTAACCCATGGTCTTTGTCAGGTTCCTCCCCACCTCCAGCCTACCCTCCTATAAACCTGAGGGTTGTTTCTGAAGAAGAGGTTTGATCATAGCATTTCTCGGCTTCAGAACTTCAGTGGCTGCCTTGCTGCCAATACAATAAAGTCTCATACACTTACTGTGGAATTCAGAACCTTCATGACATGATCTGAATTGCCCTTTCCTGCCTCTGTTCCTCATCAACTAACCTCACACTCCCAAACCACAGATCTTGCTTCTAATGTGCACTGACCTCTCTCCTATTTTCTGTTCATTGAGTGCTCCAAGCTCTTTATTGTAACTTGCACCTCACCTTTGCTGGCTGACAAATTCCTTCTCATCTTCAAGATCCAGCAATTTCATTACCTCTCCAGTGGAAACTTGCCCAACATTCCATTTACTCTGGGTTTCCTCAGAATTCTGAACCGAGGTAAATAACTGTTTTATTATAATTGTTTCCTTATAAGTCTGTCTCTCCTCCTCAACAAACCATTATCTCCTTGTGTTTTTTTCTTTTGTTTTTTAAAATTTCTATACTACATGCAAATTAGGGCTTGGTACAAACTATGTATTAAATAAATGTTGGTTGAATGAATACTCCCAAAGATAGATTTGGGAAGGATCAAGATTAATGACTCAGTGAAGCTCACTACATCCCAGGATAATTCCAGACTCAAGACCACACTGGACTCAGGCATCATGAACAAAGAGAGATGGAGAGATAACATACCCTGAGGCTTTTGTTATTTGGTTTAAATCTTCAGGCTTCTTCTATTCTGGCAACCTCATCAGAAGTCTAATTCACAAACACTAACTACAAAGAATGTGATTTGTTATAAACCCATATGGATAGGTAATTGCAGGGAAATCAGAGAGGCTGGTGTTCCTACTTACTTCATAGGACATGGCAGGGTAATGAACTTGAAATGCCTGAAAGTGGGAACTGTGGCCAGTGATTAATTGATCCTGTATCTGCTCAGCCTCACATTGTCTCCACAACTGTTGGAAACAAGAGACTCCTAGAGTAAATAAACAATTTTTCCCCAGAAATATTTCCCCTAGTCAAGGATGATCAAATCCCTGAATAAGCAGTATATAGTTTTTTGCTCAGTGAAATACCGAAGCTTTCTTCTTCTGCACTGATTTTGAGAATGTTTTTAGAAATGTAAAAACTAGCACTGACATTGTTTAGTTCTCACCACACAATAACTTTTCTTATAACCCCATCATGACATTTTTAGTAGAGAGTGAGTCAAATATCCTGACCACCTACTCTGTGACATTTCCAGCAAGAGGTAGAAGCCTGCCCTATGTAAGGTACACCAGCTGGTGGACCTAAAGAAAGGCACTCCTACTGGTGATATTTCTGTCATATCCCATATCTCAAGGCCTTCTGTTAGCAGGAAAGCTGAGTACAGATCATTCTACCCTTGAATTTTTTTCAGTCAAGGATGATCAGCTCCCAAGAGAGCAGTTTGTGTATTTTTGCTCAATGAAATATTGAAACTTTTTTCTTGTACACTAATGTTAAGAACTTTTTTGGAAACATATCAACTAGTATTGACCTTGTAAGTACTGAGTTCCTTTTTAGCTCTAATTTCATCTCCAGATATAAAAGAAGGAACATTCTTTCTATATTTCTTCAACAAGCATGTGATTAAACATAGTAAGTTAAATATTTTTTGTTTTTCTAAAGAAAATGTAATCAGCATGTCCTTTTGCATTTATTGATCATAGTCATGAACATAAAAATGTTCAGAATAATACTGAGTGATGCCAATAAGGTCTCTTCTGCTCTAAAATTATACTACTTCTCCTCCTCCTGGGCTGACAATTTTGGTGACTAACAATAGCACCATTATCTGCAGATATGATGTGGGCACACTGCTCATCTGTCCTTATTGCTTTAGCCCTGATATGGCAGATATGAGGCTCATGTACAGTCATGTCCTCCTTCTGAATTCATAGAAGGACAGTGTGGATACAAGTCCCCAGAGGCTGGTGTCAGGTGCCAAAGAGAAAAATGGAACAGGTAGCCCATTCCAGCAATGATTTAAACATTTATCATTTTGATGTGTTTTTCTAACATGAATTACATATTAGCATAATTCTTAAGTACTATATATTGTACATAGCTTTAACATTATTATAACAATCCAGCATCAGTCATTATTATGAACATGAACTACTGTAGGATCCACTGAGTTATGAAAGCTATTGAAGTGTACACAATGACATGTATTTGGGCCTGAGAATGAAACAAAAATTGACCAGGCATTTTGCATGTCATTTCAATTAATCCCTACAACCACTCCACAAGTTAGATTATACTATTTTCATTTTACACATGATAACACAGACATAGAGATTTTAAATAGCTTGCCTAGGGTTATAATGCTAATCAATAGGTGGTAAGTAGAGATTTTACATGCAGGACTCTTTGTCAAAAAAAGCCACACTCTCGATCACGATGGTGGTGTGGGAAGACGCGGAGTTCGCATCTCCCCACAACTAGGGCACCTGCTGGACACTGGTGGGGGACCTCGAAGTACAAGGAGATGGGAGGAACCCCCAAGTGAACCAGTAGGACATGAGGGACTGAGGGGGGAAGAGAAGTGGAGGCCGGACAGGACCAGCGCCCCTGAGGGGTGGGTGAGATGGGGGAGGGGTTCCCACACTTGGAGGGACCCTCAGGGGCTCAGATCAGTGGGGAGCCCACTAAGCGTTTCCCCTGCCTAATCGGACGGGGAAGTCTGCCCTGCTCTCCGGCTGGGTCCTACGCCCTCAGAGGCCCCCTCGGGGCCGTGTTGGTCCTGGGGACGTAGGAGGAAGGCTGGGGCAGAACAGGAGAGGCAGGTGGGAGGGGCCCTCCGGGACCGGAGGAGCAGGAGAGGAGCGGAGGTCATTTGCCCCACCCACTCGAGCCCGGGAAACCTGCTGGGCTCCCAGGTGGGGTCCCCCGCCCTCTGAGACCAGAGGCGTGCCTGGGCCCCTTCTGTTCCCTTCTGTTCCCTGTTGCCCACCGCCCAAACCCCACTCCTGCTTAGGCTCCGCCCTCCACAGCCAAGGCCTTTTCCACCTTTTTTTTTCTTCTCTTTTTTACTATTGTGGTTCTGTTTTACCTTCTGGTATTGTTTCATCTATATTTTTATTTTTATATTCTTTCTAACATACCTGTTAGTTTCCTAGTCTAATTTTATTTTTTACTCTTTGTTATTGTTCATTTTCTTTCTTGCCACCAGAGCAGCTTGCAGGATCTTGGTTCACAAGCTGGGGGTCAAGCCAAATCTCCTGCAGTGGGAGTTCTGAGTCCGAACCACTGGACTAACAGAGAATCTCAGACCCCAGGGAATATTCATCGGAACAACGTCTCCTGGAGGTCCTCATCTTGGCACCAAGACCGAGCTCTACCCAACAGCCTACAAACTCCAGTGTTGGAAGCCTCAGGCCAAACAACCAGTAAGACAGGTACACAATCCCACCCACCAAAAAAAAAAAAGTGAGATGACAAAAAAATATGTCACAGATGAAGGACCAAGGTAAAAAACTATAAGACCAAATAAATGAAGAGGAAATAAAGATCAGAGCAGAAATAAATGAAATAGAAATGAAGAAAACAATAGGAAAGATAAATAAAACTAAAAGCTGGTTCTTTGAGAAGATAAACAAAATTGATAAACCCTTAGCCAGACTCATCAAGAAAAAAAGGAAGAGGTCACAAATCAATAAAATTAGAAATGAAAAAGGAGAAATCACAACTGACACCGCAGAAATACAAAGAATTATAAGAGACTACTATAAACAACTATATGCCAATAAAATGGACAACCTGGAAGAAATGGACAAATTCTTGGAAAGGTACAATTTTCCAAGACTGAACCAGGAAGAATTAGAAAATATAAACAGACCTATCACAAGTAATGAAATTGAAACTGTAATTAAAAATCTTTCAACAAACAAAAGCCCAGGACCAGATGACTTCACCGGCAAAATCTATCAAACATTTAGAGAAGAGCTAACACCAATCCTTCTCAAACTCTTCCAAAAAACTGCAGAGGGAGGAACACTCCCAAATCCATTCTACAAAGCCACCATCACCCTGATACCAAAACCAGAAAAAGATATCACAAAAAAAGAAAATTAGAGACCAATATCACTGATGAACATAGATGCAAAAATCCTCAACAAAATACTAGCAAACAGAATCCAACAGCACATTAAAAGGATCATACACCATGATCAAGTGGGATTTATCCCAGGGATGCAAGGATTCTTCAATATATGCAAATCAATCAATGTGATACACCACATTAACAAAGTGAAGAATAAAAACCATACGATCATCTCAATAGAAAGTTCCCTCATACCCCATTGTAGGCAACACTCTCGCCACCCCTAACCATTGGCAACTACTGCTCTGTTTTCTGTCCTATAGTTTTGCCTTTTCCAAAATATCATATTAATGGTCCATATAATATGTAGCCTTTTGAATTTGGCTTTTTTCACTCAGGTCAATATGTGCATCAGCAGTTTGTTCCTTTTTATTGCTGAGTTGTATTCCATTGCATGAATATACCACAGTCTATACATTCACCAGTTGAAGGACATCTGGATTGTTTCCAGTATTTGATGATTATGAATAAAACTGCTGTAAATATCTGTGTACAAGTTTAGAATGCACATATATCTTCATGTCTCCTGAGTAAAAACATCTAGTACTGGGATAGCTGAGTCATATAAGTGTATGCTTAATTTTTTTTTAACATCTTTATTGGAGTATAATTGCTTTACAATGTTGTGTTAGTTTCCACTGTATAACAAAGTGAATCAGCTGTATGTATACATATATCCCCATATCCCCTCCCTCTTGCGTCTCCCTCCCACCCTGCCTATCCCACCCCTCTAGGTGGTCACAAAGCACCGAGCTGATTTCCCTGTGCTATGCAGCTGTCCCACTAGCTATCTGTTTTACATTTGGTAGTGTATATATGTCAGTGCTCCTCTCTCACTTTGTCCCAGCTTACCCTTCCCTCTCCCCATGTCGTCAAGTCCATTCTCTACATCTGCATCTTTATTCCTGTCCTGCCCACTATGGAGAACAGTTTGGAGGTTCCTTAAAAAACTAAAAATAGAACTACCATATGACCCAACAATCCCACTACTGGGCATATACCCTAAGAAAACCGTAATTCAAAAAGAGACATGTACCACAATGTTCACTGCAGCACTATTTACAATAGCCAGGACATGGAAGCAACCTAAGTGTCCATCGACAGATGAATGGATAAAGAAGATGTGGCACATATATACAATGGAATATTACTCAGCCATAAAAAGAAACGAAATTGAGTTATTTGTAGTGAGGTGGATGGACCTAGAGTCTGTCATACAGAATGAAGCAAGTCAGAAAGAGAAAAACAAATACCGCATGCAAATGCATATATATGGAATCTAAAAAAAAAAGGGGGGGTTCTGAAGAACCTAGGGGCAGGACAGGAATAAAGACACAGAAGAAGAGAATGGACTTGAGGACACAGGGAGGGGGAAGGGTAAGCTAGGACGAAGTGAGAGAGTGGCATGGACATATATACACTACCAAATGTACAATAGATAGCTAGTGGGAAGCAGCCTCATAGCACAGGGAGATCAGCTTGGTGTTTTGTGTCCACCTAGAGGGGTGGGATGGGGGGGTGGGAGAGAGACGCAAGAGGCAGGGGATATGGGGGTATATGTATGCATATGGTTGATTCACTTTGTTGTACAACAGAAACTAACACAGTATTGTGAAGCAATTATATTCCAATAAAGATGTATAAAAAAGAAAAAGCCACACTCTATATTTCTGTCTCCCTGATGTCTGACATTAAATGGCGTTTTTAAATTTACTTTTTTTTTAAATCTCTTCCTATGTCGAAATCCTGTTTGTTGCTAACAATGTATTTGCGTTTAGTAATACCCCAAGCCTTCCTTTTTAATTTGCTGCTTCTAACAAGTAGTGAGCTAGGGAGAGCAAACAACAATTCTGTTAGATGTGTCAGGAGGAAATGTGCTCTCGCCAAGGACCTGGTGTACTTGCTCTATGAGCAGAGGAATTTTAACACATGGACTATGTGAAGTCTCCTTTTGAAGGATAAGGCCTATATTTGCAAACTTCGTGGTTTTCAGACAGGGTCTAAAGAGTGAAATTTACCAGAAAAGCAAATTTCAGCTAACTGAAATGTTTCCATCCACATTTATATTTCTTTCCTTCTGCTGGGAATTTTCATGAATGTTTGTTGTTGTTGTTTATGATAACAGGCTTAAAAATATAACAGAATGGTCTTAAAAGATGATACTTTTACAGATATGCTGTGTAAATGTGCTGGTTTTAAATGAGTCACTTAATGATCTAACAGAATTGCTTTTAAGTTATTTTAATTTTTCCCCCATTACATGTTTCTTCAGTTAAATAAAAAATTTTCCACATGCTTCTTACTCTTATTTTATTCATTAATTTTCATAAAACCTCTACTGATTAAGTAAAAATAAAGTATTACTGCCTTTTTGTGGATCCTTTTGAGAATATTACTAAAATATAAAATCGGTCAGTATCATAAACTATTGCTTTTATCAGAAGGAAGTGACTATGCTGTTTGTGATTTCCTTTTGGATCTTTTTCTTCCCCTTAGTTGCTTTTTTTTTGTTATTAACCTTTTCTCAGTTATACATATAAGTAATAATGAATAATTATTAAAATTTCAAATGCTGCATTAAAGTAAGCAGAACAAAGTAGGTCATTTTCATCAATTTCAGTTTTGTTCAAGTGCTATGCCAGGTTCTAAAGATCCAAAAATAAATTAAGAGATGATTCCTTTCCTCCTGACAAAAGGAAACAAAGGCAGGATAGTCTGATGGTTATGATTTACAACCGTGGGGTTAGACACATCCGACATGGAATTCTGACTCAGGCATGTGATGGCAGAGTATTTTTAGATGAGACACTCCTGAGTCTCAAATTCCTTATCCATAAAATGAGAACCAAATTAGAACAGTAACAGTACGTCCCTGAAGTTGGTAGTTTTATTGCCTCAATTACCTGAGATATGGTAGGAGGGGGGCATTGTCTGTGTGGATAAGTCTGTGGATGCTAGAATTCAATTGTAACGGTTCTCGCCCTGGCTTTCCCACTCACTTGCCCTTGAAAAATTATCATATCCAAAGATCCTCTGTTTGCAAAGTAGGAATAATAATAAGTGTATTCTATAAGTTACTAGTCTGTCTTTATTCGTTTACTAAGGCTGCCACAATAAAATTCCACAGACTGGGTGGCTTAAACAACACAAATTGATTTTTTTCTCACAGTTCTAGAGGCTAGAAGTCCAAAGTCAAGGTTTTGGCAGGGTTGGTTCCTTCTGAGGCCTCTCTCCTTGGCTTGTAGACAGCCATCTTCTCCCTGTGTCTTCACCTGGTCTTCCCTCTGTGTCTGTGTCCTAATTTCCTCTTCTTGCAAGGACACCAGTCATATTGGATTAGGGTTCACCCTGAAGACTTAATTTAACTTTAACTGCCTCTTTAAAGACTATCACAAATACAGTGACAGGCTGAGCAACTAGGGGCTAGGACTTCAACATATGACTTGGGGATGAGGGTAGGAGACACAATTCAGCCCATAAAACTGGCCTATAAGAAACACTCAATAAACGTTGGCTATCATTGTTGCTGCTGCTAGTTTTATTATTATCATTATCACTTTCATCATTATTATTATTATTAAATAATGTATTAATCTCAAAAGGCAGTAAGGCACCAAAACTGATTTAACAGTAAGCTGTTTTCTTATATTTTTTTCACAAACGGGGCATTTTAATCATAATGACGTTTAAATAGTGTTATCTGCCACATCATGTGGTTCAGGAGAATTCTAAGTTCAAGCTTCTGGTAGTTTCCACATTATTTAAAATACTAATAGGGTAAATGTCAAAGATTTAATTCATATTTAGGCCAATGGCTTCATTTTGTTCAGTGGCTGCAGAATGTATCCCAAGCCTGGTTCATCACATCACAAATAAAAGCCACTGTTTCACAATGGGAACAGGGCAAGAGGGTGTGCATGGATCAGCAGAAATCTATTGGCATGACCAGGAAAACAACCCAGAGTGCATGCCCTTCCTCTAAATGAATAAATTATTTCTTACCAGATCTTTTTTTTAGAGTGAGATGCAAAAATGCTTAAGAAAAGACAGTTCTCCCCCAAAGGAACAATAAGTAGAAAATGAGATTTTGCTTCCATTTTCCCTTTTTAAAGCACTTAAACTAGAAAAATAAAATTATTGACACCTATAGAAACATTTAATGTCTAAACACTTTACTTGTCATTCCTCTTATAATTTCCTTAAAAGATATTGAAACAATTTGCCCTGAGAGGATTAAGTGGGGAAAAGGCTCCATTTCATTTTCAGATATGGATACACACACTTTATTTTACCAATAAAAGTGTCAAGAATCAGCTCCATTTTGAAAATGGTTTGCTCTATAATAAATATTGATGACAGACTTATGTGTATCAATAGCCTACCTTCAGGATTCTCAAATTACTGTAATTTGTAATCACTGACATTTACATGGGAATTTAGATGATAAAGAAAAGAAAATTAAAAAGAAATGATTCTCTTCCATCAAAAATAAACTGAATATTTGAATTCATCTCCTCTGTCCACATACACTTTTTTATGAAGTCACATTAAATCAAAATAAGTACTGCTTATAAAACAAGCCTTAATGATATGTTCCTAACTTGATTCTGCTACTAGCAGAAAATAACTGAGGGAAATTTGTGCAAGCTACAGTTTTATTGGACAATATTATTTTATATTTTTATGAGTCTGATATTCAACACAAAAATCTCCAATGATTTGGATCATGATGCAGAATTTCTTGAGGTATGATTGTTCCTCTCTAGCCAAAAAAAGAAAGAAAGAAAAAAAAAAAGAATCACTACAATAGGGCCCCTGGCAAATGCCCTAAGGACCTCTTGAGCTCAAAATCTGAGCCACAAAGTAACAGTCACCAGACTCCACCCCAATAGTAACTCTCAGAGTTGGCTCCAAACTTACACAGCTCTGCACTACATCCAGACCCAAATGATAGTGAAATTTTCCCAGCTGGAAAACTATATCAGCGATTAGGAAATAATTAAGATATACCCCGTTTCATCCTAAGGAAGGGACACCTAGCAAGACAGTGGAATTCTAGGCAAATTGCATTTGCCTCCACATTATTAAAGCAATTTTTAAAGATATCTTATTATAAGCAAATGTATTTTTTAAAGGACCTGAACAACAGAACAAATTCTACAGACACAAGGTTAACCATAGTCCCTGCCTAATAACACCTCTCTATATTTAGCATAAATATAGAGTTTTAGATTTTTGCATCAACCATAATAGCTACTTGTTTTTAATTCTTACCATTGGTAAATGCTTTAAGAAAATAATCTCTTTGTTACAAGGCTGCAAGCAGGTAAAGAAATGGAAGGCCAAGGAAATTAGGTAACTTACCACATTCAGTAAAAGGCAGGACAAGGACAAGGATTTGAACACTACTCCATGCAATTCCCCAAGCCTGTGCTGTTTCTGCTGTGCTCAGCTTACAATGTTACTATCATCCTCAAATTTTTCAAGAGAGAACATGAATAAAGACAGAGAAGCTGGCTTCAAGATGGCGGAAGAGTAAGACACGGAGATCACCTTCCCACAAATACATCAGAAATACATCTACGTGTGGAACAACTCCTATAGAACACCTACTGAACGCTGGCAGAAGACCTCAGACCTCCCAAAATGCAAGAAACTCCCCACGTACCTGAGTAGGGCAAAAGAAAAAAGAAAAACAGAGACAAAAGAATAGGGACGGGATCTGCACCAGTGGGAGGGAGCTGTGAAGGAGGAAAGGTTTCCACACACTAGGAAGCCCTTTCGCGGGCAGAGACTGTGGGTGGCGGAGGGGGGAAGCTTCGGAGCCATGGAGGAGAGCGCAGCAACAGGGGTGCAGAGGGCAAAGCGGAGAGATTCCCACACAGAGGATCAGTGCCGACCAGCACTCACCAGCCCGAGAGACTAGTCTGCTCACCCGCCGGGGCGCGCGGGGGCTGGGAGCTGAGGCTCGGGCTTCGGTCGGATCCCAGGGAGAGGACTGGGGTTGGCTGCGTGAACACATCCTGAAGGGGCTACTGCGCCACAGCTAGCTGCGAGGGAGTCCAGGAAAAAGTCTGGAACTGCCGAAGAGACAAGAGACTTTTTCTTGCCTCTTTGTTTCCTGGTGCGCAAGGAGAGGGGATTAAGAGAATCATGTAAACAAGCTCCAGAGATGGGCGTGAGCCGCGGCTATCAGCGCAGACCCCAGAGACAGGCATGAGACGCTAAGGCTGCTGCTGCCACCACCAAGAAGATTGTGTGCAAGCACAGGTCACTATCCACACCTCCCCTCCCAGGAGGCCGTGCAGCCCACCACTGCCAGGGTCCCGTGATCCAGGGACAACTTCCCCGGGAGAACACACGGTGCGCCTCAGGCTGTTGCAAAGTCATGCTGGCCTCTGCCGCCACAGGCAACCCAAAACCTATGGGATGCAGCAAAAGAAGTTCTAAGAGCAAAGTTTATAGCAATACAATCCTACCTTAAGAAACAACAAGCATCTCAAATAAACAACCTAACCTTACACCTAAAGCAATTAGAGAAAGAAGAACAAAAAAACCCCAAAGTTAGGAGAAGGAAAGAAATCATAAAGATCACATCAGAAATAAATGAAAAAGAAATGAAGGAAACGATAGCAATGATCAACAAAAAAAAAAGCTGGTTCTTTGAGAAGATAAACAAAATTGATAAACCATTAGCCAGACTCATCAAGAAAAAAAGGAAGAGGTCACAAATCAATAAAATTAGAAATGAAAAAGGAGAAATCACAACTGACACCACAGAAATACAAAGAATTATAAGAGACTACTATAAACAACTATATGCCAATAAAATGGACAACCTGGAAGAAATGGACAAATTCTTAGAAAAGCACAACCTTCTGAGACTGAACCAGGAAGAAATAGAAAATATAAACAGACCAATCACAAGCACTGAAATTGAAACTGTGATTGAAAATCTTCCAACAAACAAAAGCCCAGGACCAGATGGCTTCACAGGCGCATTCTATCAAACATTTAGAGAAGAGCTAACACCTAACCATCTCAAACTCTTCCAAAGTATAGCAGAGGGAGGAACACTCCCAAACTCATTCTATGAGGCCACCATCACCCTAATACCAAAAGCAGACAAAGATGTCACAAAGAAAGAAAACTACAGGCCACTATCACTGATGAACATAGATGCAAAAATCCTCAACAAAATACTAGCAAACAGAATCCAACAGCACATTAAAAGGATCATACACCATGATCAAGTGGGGTTTATCCCAGGAATGCAAGGATTCTTCAATATACGCAAATCAATCAACGTGATACACCATATTAACAAACTGAAGAATAAAAACCATATGATCATCACAATAGATGCAGAAAAAGTTTTTGACAAAATTCAACAACCAATTATGATAAAAACCCTCCAGAAAGTAGGCATAGAGGGAACTACCTCAACATAATAAAGGCCATATATGACAAACCCACAGCCAAAATCATCCTCAGTGGTGAAAAACTGAAACCATTTCCTCTAAGATCAAGAACAAGACAAGGTTGCCCACTCTCATCACTATTATTCAACATTTTGGAAGTTTTAGCCACAGCAATCAGAGAAGAAAAAGAAATAAAAGGAATCCAAATCCAAAAAGAAGAAGTAAAGCTCTCACTGTTTGCAGATAACATGATACTATACATAGAGAATCCTAAAGATGCTACCAGAAAACTACTAGAACTAATCAATGAATTTGGTAAAGTAGCAGGATACAAAATTAATGCACAGAAATCTCTTGCATTCCTATACACTAATGATGAAAAATTAGAAAGTGAAATTAAGAAAACACTCCCATTTACCACTGCAACACAAAGAATAAAATACCTAGGAATAAACCTACCTAAGGAGACAAAAGACCTGTATGCAGAAAACTATAAGACACTGATGAAAGAAATTAAAGATAATACAAACAGCTGGAGAGATATAGCATGTTCTTGGATTGGAAGAATGAACATTGTGAAAATGACTCTACTACCAAAAGCAACCTACAGATTCAATGCAATCCCTATCAAACTACCACTGGCATTTTTCACAGAACTAGAACAAAAAATTTCACAATTTGTATGGAAACACAAAAGACCCCAAATAGACAAAGCAATTGTGAGAAAAAAAAACAGAGCTGGAGGAATCAGGCTCCCCGACTTCAGACTCTACTACAAAGCTACAGTAATCAAGACAGTATGGTACTGGCACAAAAACAGAAATATAGATCAATGGAACAGGATAGAAAGCCCAGAGATAAACCCACGCATGTGTGGTCACCTTATTTTTGATAAAGGAGGCAAGAATATAAAATGGAGAAAAGACGGCCTCTTCAATAAGTGGTGCTGGGAAAACTGGACAGGTACATGTAAAAGAATGAAATTAGAACACTGCCTAACACCATACACAAAAATAAACTCAAAATGGATTAAAGACCTAAATGTAAGGCCAGACACTATCAAACTCTTAGAGGAAAACATAGGCAGAACCCTCTATGATATAAATCACAGCCAGATCCTTTTTGACCCCCCTCCTATAGAAATGGAAATAAAAAAAAAAAAAACACATGGGACCTAATGAAACTTAAAAGCTTTTGCACAGCAAAGGATACCATAAACAAGACGAAAAGACAACCTTCAGAATGGGAGAAAATATTTGCAAACGAAGCAACTAACAAAGGGTTAATCTCCAAAATTTACAAACAGCTCATGCAGCTCAATATCAAAAAAACAAACAATCCATTCCAAAAATGGGCAGAAGACCTAAATAGACATTTCTCCAAAGAAGATATACAGATTGCCAACAAACACATGAAAGAATGCTCAGCATCATTAATCATTAGAGAAATGTAAATCAAAACTACAATGAGATATCATCTCACACCAGTCAGAATGGCCATCATCAAAAAACCTACAAACAATAAATGCTGGAGAGGGTGTGGAGAAAAAGGAACCCTCTTGCACTGTTGGTGGGAATGTAAATTGACACAGCCACTATGGAGAACAGGATGGAGGTTCCTTAACAAACTAAAAATAGAACTACCATACGACCCAGCAATCCCAGTACTGGGCATATACCCTGAGAAAACCATAATTCAAAAAGAGTCATGTACCACAATGTTCATTGCAGCTCTATTTACAATAGCCAGGACATGGAAGCAACCTAAGTGTCCATCGACAGATGAATGGATAAAGAAGATGTGGCACATATATACAATGGAATATTACTCAGCCATAAACAGAAACGAAACTGAGTTATTTGTAGTGAGGTGGACGGACCTAGAGTCTGTCATACAGAGTGAAGTAAGATAGAAGGGGAAAAAACAAATACCGTATGCTAACACATATATATGGAATCTAAAAAAAAAAAAAAAAAGGTCATGAAGAACCTAGGGGCAAGATGGGAATAATGACGCAGACCTACTAGAGAATGGACTTGAGTTCACAGGGAGGGGGAAGGGTAAGCTGGGACAAAGTGAGAGAGTGGCATGGACATATATACACTACCAAATGTAAAATAGGTAGCTAGTGGGAAGCAGCCGCATAGCACAGGGAGATCAGCTTGGTGCTTTGTGACCACCTAGAGGGGTGGGATAGGAAGGGTGGGAGGGAAGGAGACGTAAGAGGGAAGAGATATGGGAATAGATGTATATGTATAGCTGATTCACTTTGTTATAAAGCAGAAAGTAACATACCACTGTAAAGCAATTATACTCCAATAAAGATGTTAAAAAAAAAAAAAAGACACAGAAGTTTGAAAAATCAATGTTGTGATTAGGGTCTGCTTTAGCACATAGGCTCAATTGTGCATACATTTGATAACATTAAATATAGGTATAACTACATGGCACATATTTTTTTAAAGATATTTTGTTTTTATAATGAAACCAGCACTTCACTGGTTCCATCCAATATTCTATTTCTTTGTAGTTTACTAATACCAGTTTATGACATGGAAATCTCTTTATAAGAAATTGCAAAAAAATTTTGGATATGTATTCCAAAAATGTATACAGTATTTCTTAGTCAGAATCAGAAGTTTCTTTCAGAGCAGTCTCTTTTGTCTTCTTTCCTTCATCCCACATTTACTGAATCTTTTCTATTTTGATAGTTCTGTGATTATGCATTATTAAATATCAGGTGGCTAGAAGAAGAAGGGCCTAATGCCAATTCATACCCATTTACTATGTAACTTGGTTTGTATCTATTTTGAGTACATACAGTTCTTTTCTACACGGAGGAAAACAATGATTGTTTGTAAGTGATAGATAGACTAGAATTTAAATATTAAACAAAAAAAATGAAAGTGCTATCTAAATAAATTCTTAAAACTTTAGGTAGATCTAATTTTTATAACCTATGTTTCTTATAATATTTAGAAACAAGACTAACATAAAAAATAGCTAGGTAAAAGTGGGAATTACATGCTAGAACAGTTATGGAGTTTGATTAAATTAATCTAAAAATGTATTTTGATAAAATAAACTAGAATTTATTACCTAGTAATAGACACTCCAGAGAAGTCCAAAAAAATATTACAATCTCACCCACTTTGAAACTAGGACAGTCTACAGGAAATTTTCAGAACATCTATGTACCTAATTTTTAAATTCCCATGTAAATTTCATTCCTTTTTCAGATATAAAGAAGTACTAAAATTTATAGTTATAATAGTAAAACAAAAATACAAGAAATAGACATATAGACAAATAAAACAGAATAGAGTACCCAGACTTCCAGTCTCCAGAACTACAAGAGAATTAATTTATGTTGTTTAAGCCACTCAGTCTATGGTATTTTGCTATGGCAGCCCAGTAGGCGGTGCCAAAACTAAAGGACAGTCTCTTTAACAAATGGTGCTGGGAAAACTAGATATCCACATGCAAAAGAATGAAGTTGGACCTTTAAATTATACTATATACAGAAATTAATGCAAAATGGATCAAAGACCTAGACATAAAACCTAAAACCATAAAATTTTTAGAATACACAGGGGAAAAGCTTCATGACACTGGATTTATCAAGGATGTCCTGAATATGACACCAAAAGCACAGGCAACAAAAGTAAAAATAGATTGTACTATATCAAACTTAAAAACTTCTGATCATCGAAAGACAATCAACAGAGTAAAAAGGCAACCTACCAAATGAGAGAAAATATTTGGAAATCATAATATTTGGAAATCATATATCTGATAATGGGTTAATATCCAGAACATAAAAAGAACTCCTACTACTCAACAACAATGAAATAACCTGACTAAAAAATGCACAAAGGACTTAAGTAGACATCTTTCTGAAAATTATATACAAATGGCCAAGAAATTTATGGAAGTATGCTTAACATCACTAATCATTAACAAAATTGAAAATCTAAAGCACAGTGCAAAATCACCTCATACCCATTAGGATGGATACTGTTAAAGAAAAAAGAAAAAAAAAAACCAGAAAGTAACAAGTATTGGCAAGGCTGTGCAGAAATTACAACCCTTATGAATTACTGGTGGGAATGTAAAATGGTACAGGTGCTGTGGGAAACAGTATGTCAAATCCCTCAAAAGTTAAAAACAGAATTACCATATGATTGAGCAATTCCACTTCAGGGTATATATCTAAAAGAAGTGAAAGCAGAATCTCAAAAAGGTATTTGTACATCCATGATCACAGCATCACTATTCATAATAGCTAAGAGGTGAAACAACCCAAGTGTCCATGGACAGATGAATGGATAAATAAAATGTGTTATATGTATGCAATGGAGTATTATTCAGCCTTAAAAACAAAGGAAATTCTGACACATTACAATATGGACGAACCTTGAGGACTTTATGCTTAGTGAAATAAGCCAATCACAAAAGACAAATACTGTATGATTCCATTTAAATGAGATATCTACAGAAGTCAAATTCATAGAGATAGAAAGTTGAAATCAAGAGATTGGGATTGACATATATACACTACTATGTATAAAACAGATAACTAATGAGAACCTACTGATAGCACAGGGAACTCTACTCGGTGCCCTGTGGTGACCTAAATAGGAAGGAAATCCAAAAAAGAGGGGATATATGTATACATATGGCTGATTCACTTTGCTGTACAGCAGAAACTGACAAAGCAGTGTAAAGCAACTACACTCCAATAAAAAAAAAAAGAGAAAGTATAATGGTGGTTACCAGCAGCCTGGGTAGAGGGAAATGGAGAGCTGTTGTTTAGTGGGTATAGGGTTTCAGTTTTGCAAGATGAAAAAGTTCTAGAGACTTATTGCCTAACAATGTGAATATAATTAACATTATTGAGCTGTAAGATGGTTAAGACGGTGTTATGTTATGCATTTTTTACTACAATAATAAAAAAATGCAAGAAATCCACAGGATCCTTTTTTAAGCGTAAAGCTAACATCTACCTCAATAGTGTTCCAGGAAAAGCACATTGAAAAAGAGAAAAATCTCTATAAAAGAGACCACTCCATGGTGAAATGGTCAGTGGTTTATACTCCAGATATGGATTAATCAGTCCCATTTTTATATAAAATAAGTTCAATATGTTGGGAAATGCTTCTTTGCCCTGGTCAGAGGTGGGGAGAGAGAGAATTTAGACAAAGAAAACAATGGTTCATTCAGCACTGAAGGCAGCAAGTGTTGGCCTCTTTCTCCCTCTCTTTTTGTCCTCTAAGATACTTAACAAAAGTGTGATGTCACACAGATCTTACTGAGCTGAATAACTATGGGATCCATGGTGACCTTAACATCTGAATTCACACTCCTACTCAATGGGTAGCTTTTTTCAGAACAAAGGCCTTTTTTACATATTTGCTACAAAGCACAGCAAGATATCAGGGAAAGAATATGTGACAGCTGAAGAAAATGACTACCCAGAAAAATTAATAATATGGCAATTTATGGATGAAACACACATACACACTGGCTGCATTGGCTATAATATAATTAATTTCTAGCTAATTTCCAAGGAACAATGAATCACATGTGATTTGTAAATACTGGGCTTTTTGTTTCATAAACACCAACAAATGTGTTGCTATTTGGAATATGAATATGGACACATAATAATTATCCCTTAGTCTGAAGACAGTGCTGGTAGGTCAAGAGAAAGGATTGAAGACACAGGAAGATACATCCAAGGGGGATGTGACTTTGAAAAGGAGGAAGAGTAATACACTCTGTTTCTTTTCTATTGTTTTTTTAATTCTTTCTTAAGCAAAAAGTTATCACCATCACTTACAGAGTTCAAAAGACTCTATTGGATTTTTTGAAGGCTTACCATGTGCTGTGTCAAAGCAGGACCCTAATATCCTAGTTGCTCACAGTGTACTCTGGAGTCTGGCTCTTGGAGAGTTTCTGATACCTAGGGAAGCAGACAGGAATGTACATGACTATAAAACTAAAGTGTTGGAACCCAGTCAGCCTAGCTCTTTAACAAATGTCAAGTTCTTTTTGGTAGATATTGGAAACCTCTCATATTTAGAGGTAGAAGGGGAGGCAATAGTCCCCACCCCATCCCTCACTTCCAAAGGGTCTTTTTCAATAAGAGAAATCTCAGACCACCTTCTGCCAAAAGCAAAGGCATTTATTAGCAAGCAGTTGTGACCACTCTGAAGCTGCAGAGTTCTTCTCTCCGACCTAAAAAATAGCCAGCAGCCCCTTGCATGGAATGCCCACTGAAAAGGGGACTCAAAGTCGGATCCTGTAGTTTGATCCCCATCTGCTAGGGCAAAGAGGTCTGCAGGTCCACCAGAGCACAAACCTGGAGTTCTGCTCCATTGACAGACACTTCTGGGCTAGTGGGTGTCTTTGCTTATATATTTGTTCAGGCCAAGGTAGTGGGTCCTGTATTACCATTCCAACCAACCCCATAATGTAAATACATTCATTTCAATTTCACCAAAAACAACATTTTATTAATTAACTAATGCTAAGGCATTTATTTAGGATAAGGAACTAATCTACTAATTAACTCTCCCTAAAGTGTTGACTATAGGTAACTTGTACTTAACCATGTAGTACAGTATTTAGCATGAATTATCCCACAGACAGTATAACCAGAGGAGGAAGCATTGGAGCTGGGACTTGAATCCAAACTAAACTGAAGACTTTATAATTGCTAAGTCCTCCAGCTTTAAGATAAATAAGAAAAGAAAAGGAGAGAAGAGTAGAAAAAAGAAAGAGGAGAGAAGAGAGGAGGGGTGGGGTGGGGAGGGGAGGGGAGGGGAGGGGGAGGAAACAAAAGAGAAAAGAAAAGAATGATTTTCTTTTCCTCTGTGATTTCAGCATCTATTCATGAACGATAACCAGGATGGTTGTTTTATTTGTGTAGGTGGGTGGAGTAGGTGCAAATGGGAAAATATTTCAAGCTAAGAACATCTGATTTCTATAGAAGCCTTTATGTGACTTCCTTATAAATAACCAATATATTGGGTGATTAAACAAGAATAACTGAAAAATTTAGGAAAACATTTTCTTTCCTTCTTTTCTTCTTCCCTTCCTTCCTACCTTCCATTTTTAATTAGAAAAGTACATGTGGCCATAAACACAGATGCACAAGTAAAAGCTGAGACTAGAGAGCAGAAGAATCTCTGATTGATCTGAAGGAATCTGACCTGTGACTCTACGTGGCTGGGAATTTTTTTTCTAATAGACTCTCTTGTACATAGTGGCTAGATCTAATACTTTCTCATCTCCCCTGAAACAGTCTCCAAAATTTGGAAGAAATCCTTCAGTAGTCAGCATATCAAGACACAAATCATAACATAATGAGGCAAATAAACTGATGCAAAAGTGATATTTGCACGAAGAAGCAGGTACTAAAGCCCCATCCTACTGCCCCCAGCCCCACAGGCCACCAAAAGATTGGTGGCGTCAACAGAGGGCCCCCTTTCACCACCCCTACACAATGTACAGGGTTTCTAGGGGACGTGCATACTTGGGCCTGGGGCTGGAGTCATGGAACTGGAAAATATCAAGTGTTCTCCTCTTGTCCTCCATGTGAGATCTTGGGAACACTGACACGAAGTGACTTCACTGTGGTCATTGTCCAATCTTAACTTTGTTAAGTGTGACCAACACCTCCCAGAAAAGTGGGTTGCTAGTTTTTGCCTAAGAGGAGCTGAGGAAACCCCAAATTGACAATATTCAGCACCAGCAATGAGAGTTGTATTAACCTAAATAAGGAACAGACAATTTTCTGTTGGAGGCAAAACCCAGAACTTGGTGAAACATTACAGGCTGTCACCATATATTTGCTAAATTTTTGTGTTGTGTCTGCTTTGGGCCCCAAAGTAAATTCTTGATACTCAAACAATGACAAGTTAGAAAAACAACAATGGGAAACCCCAAGCCAGATCTGGTATTAAGGGAGAGCTGATCATCTCCCCAGCCAAAATATGGACAATGCTTTAAAAATGTAAGGAAAAAAGACAGAAATAGAATCCTACCACAGCTAACACTCTGCTCGTAAAACATAGAAACAGATTTTTTTTTTCAAGTCAGGAGATGAAACTATCTACTTTAAAACCTAGATGACAAGCAGATGGAATTATAATGCTCCTTTTAATCCACAACTAGCTGACTCATTGCAGAAGGGTATGGTGATGTTAGTTTATAACAGAGCCACCCACTAACACAGAAATTAGCAAGGAATGATGATTTTGCAGTGGAAGTAAAATTACAATATAAGGGGCTAGGTCTAAAATTTCATTACTACCAGCATCAGATACTCTAAACTACTCTCTAGATAAAATCAACTAAAATGACAAACAAATATATATGTATAATTTTAACTTTAAATGTATTACTGAGTTAAAAACTAAGAAAGGAACAAAAGGATCCCCCACACAGCTGCACAGGAAACTTGGGAGACAAGCCAGATAGCTTTTCTCTCTGAGAGTTTCTGCCCAATCCTGGACAAATGAGTCTTCTCTAAAGACTGACCAGCATGCAGGGTGCAGGTGATAATGCTTAGGAAATGCTCAAAGTAGGAAATCCAATAAGGTTTCCTATCAGTAGTATAAAGGTGAAGAATAAATAAAACCTGCTACCCATAAGGTGGTAGCAAAGCAGCTCACCTGTCTTAAGCCAGGACACAGATGAGGATGAGGTAGGGGGCACAGGAAGGAGAGGAGGATCTCTCCTGAAAATTCATAACCACAAAGTAACATTCATGGATCTATAGCTGAATTTATAACACCTCTGTTGTCTGAAAAATCTTAGGTAGAGAATAAAACTTAAATAATTTAATGAAATGCAAAGGTGATTGAAAGAAGCAAGTGAAAATCTAAGGAGAGAATTGGTGAACTGAAGGAAATATTCAAATAAATTATCCAAAATGTAGAGAAAGAAAACTATGGTAAATAAAATGAGAGGTTATGATGGCATATGTGTAAGCACTCCAAAGGAAATAACAGAAGAAACTGAGATGAGATAATACTAAAAGAAATAAAGGCTAAGAATTTTCCAGAAATATTGAAACACACTAATCATGAGAATGAGAAACAGCAACTATGAATTCAAAACCTGGGTGCAATTCCAAAAATTGTTAAATTTAACCAATAAAACTTAAAAACTTCTATATGGGCAAAAAACTAAGCAAAGTAAAAAAATAACAATAAAGGTGCAAGAAAGGCATGAGGGAGAAACAGAAAAGCTGAGGCAAATAGCCCATAATAAAATGATACAACTAATCAAAAGATATCAGTGATCATTATAAACATAAACTAATTCTTCATGAAAAACAAAATTCATCACACTTAATTTAAAAAAGTTTTAAGGGCCTGTTAAATTTTGCTTATAGGACCCATATATCATAAAGAAACAAAATATTGAGAGCTAAAAGAATGGGAAAGATGTAACAGGCAAATCCTAAGCAAAAGAAAGCTGGAGGAACTGTATTAAAACCAGGTAAAGTAAATATAAAGGCAAAAAATATTATTACAGATAAAAATGGTCACTATAAAACAACATTGGAGGGACCTTCAAGATGGCGGAGGAGTAAGGCGTGGAGATCACCTTCTTCTGCACAAATACTTCAGAAATACATCTACACGTGGAACAACTCCTACAGAACACCTACAGAATGCTGGCAGAAGACCTCAGACCTCCCAAAAGGCAAAGAAAAAGGCAAGAAACTCCTCACGTACCTGGGTAGGGCAAAAGAAAAAAGAAACAACAGAGACAAAAGAATAGGGACAGGACCTGCAACTCTGGGAAGGAGCTGTGAGGAGGAAAAGTGTCCACACACTAGGAAGCCCACGGCGGGTGGGGGGGGGGAAGCTTCAGAGCCACGGAGGAGAGCGCAGCAACAGGGGTGCAGAGGGCAAAGCAGAGAGATTCCCGCACAGAGGATCAGTGCCGACCAGCACTGAGAGGCTTGTCTGCTCACCGGCTGGGGCGAGTGGGGGCTGGGAGCTGAGGCTTGGGCTTTGGAGGTCAGATCCCAGGGAGAGGACTGGGGTTGCCTGCGTGAACACAGCCTGAAGGGGGCTAGTGCGTCACAGCTAGGCAGGAGGGAGTCCGGGAAAAAGTCTGGACCTGCCTAAGAAGCAAGAGACCACTGGTTGTGGGTGCGCAAGGAGAGGGGATTAAGAGCGCCGCCTAAACGAGCTCCAGAGACGTACACGAGCCGCAGCTATCAGCACAGACCCCAGAGACGGGCATGAAATGCTAAGGCTGCTGCTGCAGCCACCAAGAAGCCTATGTGCAAGCACAGGTCACTGTCCACACCTCCCCTCCCAGGAGCCTGTGCAGTCCGCCACTGCCAGGGTCCCGTGATCCAGGGACAACTTCCCTGGGAGAACACACAGCGTGCTTCAGGCTGTTGCAACGTCATGCCGGCCTCTGCCACTGCAGGCTCACCCTGCATTCTGTACCCCTCCATCCCCCTGGCCTGAGTGAGCCAGAGCCCCCTAATCAGCTGCTCCTTTAACCCCGTCCTGTCTGGGTGAAGAACAGATGCCCTCAGGCGACCTACACGCAGAGGCGTGGCCAAATCCAAAGCTGAACCCCAGGAGCTGTGAGAACAAAGAAGAGAAAAGGAAATCTCTTCCAGCAGCCTCAGGAGCAGCGGATTAAATCTCCACAATCAACTTGATGTACCCTGCATCTGTGGAATACCTGAATAGAAAAGGAATCATCCCAAAATTGAGGCGGTGGACCTTGGGAGCAACTGTAGACTTGGGGTTTCCTTTCTGCAACTAATTTGTTTCTGGTTTTATGTTTATCTTAGTTTAGTATTTACAACTTATTATCATTGGTAGATTTGTTTACTGATTTGGTTGCTCTCTTCCATCTTTCTTTTTATATATATATATTTTTCCTTTGTCACTTTTTCTGAGTGCGTATTTGTATGCTTCTTTGTGTGATTTTGTATAGCTCTGCTTTTACCATTTGTCCTAGGGTTCTGTCTGTACGTTCTTCTTCTTCTTTTTTTTTTTTTAGAATAGTTTTTAGTGCTTGTTATCATTGGTGGATCTGTTTATTGGTTTGGTTGCTCTCTTCTTTCTTTCTTTTTTTTATTACTTTTTTATTTTTAATAATATTTTAAATTTTTTATTTTAATGACTTTATTTTATTTTATTTTATTTATTTATTTTTCTCCCTTTTCTGCTGAGCCATCTGGCTGACAGGGTATTGGTGCTCCAGCTGGGTGTCAGGCCTGAGCCTCTTAGGTGGGAGAGCTGAGTTCAGGACACTGGACCACCAGAGACCTCCCAGCCCCATGTAATATCAAATGATGAAAGCTCTCCCAGAGATCTCCATCTCAACACTAAGACACAGCTCCACTCAACAACCAGCAAGCTACAATTCTGGACACCCCATACCAAACAACTAGCAAGACAGGAACGCAACCCCACCCACTAGCAGAGAGGCTGCCTAAAATCATAATAAGGTCACAGACTCCCCAAAACACACCACCGGACGTGGTCCTGCTCACCAGAAAGACAAGATCCAGCCTCATCCACCAGAACACAGGCACCAGTCTCCTCCACCAGGAAGCCTACACAACCCACTGGAGGCAGACACCAAAAACAACAGGAACTATGAACCTGTAGCCTGCGAAAAGGAAACCCCAAACACAGTAAGTTAAGCAAAATGAGAAGGCACTTGGAAATGTGAACCTGGAGCCAAAGAGGAGAAGACTTGGGGCGGGAATAAAGACTTAGAAGTCACGTGTGTGTGTGCATGTATCACGGGAGCAGATGAAGCAAAAGGTCCAAGAAAATAAGCCTGAGGAACCCCAGTATTCAAGAGATATGACAGATATCCACTTCAGTGTTTGGCTATTTTTTGTGTAATGTAGGGAGATTAATGCATTCACTTTGTGGTGACACTGAGAGAATTATTTTAAATGGCTTTAAATGGCTATCAAATAGAGAAAATTATTATCTACAATAGATTCAGCAGAACAAATAATAGCCATGTTTAACATCTGCACACCAAATGAGATATTAAAATTCTTGCATGATGCGTTGTGTTGAAAAACAACATGTTTTCAATGTATCTCTATCCCAGGAAATCCTCCCTTTCTTCATCTGTTTTGTAGGTACAAATAATCTGGAGCAGGTGAGGGACAGGGATATTTGGAGGTAAGGGATGAATGAAAATGGCTTTTTTCCCCCTAAAGATCTTCTACCAAACACTAAGGGGAGGGGGTGCACAATACTGAGGAATTGGGAAAGGTACAGTAATAAAATCTAGTAACCTCCCAAGCACTCTGCTACACTTTGGCTTTACAAAAAGTCATTCAGTCTATCTTAATAGGCAGGAAAGAAGTAAGATATTAAATACAAGTCACCTCTTTGTTTTTTTTTTCTTAGTCTCCTAAATAAATAGAACACTACAGTAATAGGTACAACAGAAGAAAACCAGTTCAAGATTATTCTTCCCCCATGATATTTCATTTGCGGTTTTGATATTAAGTTAAACAGGCATACATAAAATTTTTGCATTTTTGGATAAACCGTGAAAAATTCATTTGTTCATTCATTCAGTCAATCATGTTTATTGGGTGCCTACTATGTGCAGAAAGCTGAACAAGGCATTGGAAAATCAATGGCAAACACATAAAACAAAATCTCTGTTGATATCTAGGACTACAAACATTCTCTTAATTAATAAATAAGTAGATATCTAATTAGAATGATAGGAACTACAATGTAGAAGAGCAGGATGCAGTTAGACATATTTTGCAGAGATTTGACCTAGTCTGGAGAATCAGGTAAGATTTCCTTGAGGGGACTTCCCTGGTGGCACAGTAGTTAGGACTCCGTGCTCCCAATGCCGGGGGCCCAGGTTCGATCTCTGGTCAGGGAACTAGATCCCACATGCATGCCACAACTAAGGAGCCAGCAAGCCTCAACTAAGGAGCCCGATTCACTTTGGTATAAAGCAGAAACTAACACACCATTGTGATGCAATTATACTCCAATAAAGATGGTAAAAAAAAAAAAAAAAAAGATTTCCTTGAAGATGTGTCTTTTGAGCTGAGCTCTGGAAGATGATTAAGATTTAATGAAGTGAAAAGTTGTATGAGAACTCATCAGACAGAGGGAACAGCATGTGTAAAGGCAATGAGGTGAGAACAAGCACAGTATATTCAAGAAAATGAAAGATCCAAATATGGCTGAAGCTCAGTGAAACACGAGGAAAGTGGCCGAGGATGAGTCTGATGAGGCTGAAAAGGATCAGATCTTGCAGAATTCTGCATGTCAGATCAAGGATTTGGTCTTATGGTGTACTGGTTAGTCTCCACATTATCTGCCCAACTCTGTTTTAGTCTCCACATTATCTGCCCAACTCTGTTTTAGTCTCCACATTATCTGCCCAACTCTGTTTTTCTTCAGGTTGACCCCTGCAGACTAAATTACTCAGGTTCCTTGCCCTCCATTAGATTTGGCCCACAGGAGACAATGACAGGAGGGTTGAGATTGGAGAAGAAATGAAAATCAAGGTACTTCCTCCCTGTCTCACTGCAGTATCACTGGTGGTATCCTGTCTCTCCACAATTACAGTTCTTGCTGTGTGGAGCCTCCTCGTTAGGCTAGCTCTCAGTGAGCTTTGGTAATATATCTCCTTCCCCTTGATCCTTCCATCTGAGGGATGGTAAACAACTTCTACTTATGTCTATCTTTATGTTCCTTAGTATATCTTATTGGTCCTCCTAACTGTGACCACTGTGTAAAGTGGATCTTTTATTATAATCTCTACACTTGCACCATTTAAACTGATGTCCGTTTCCTGCTTGAATAGTGACTGATAATTCAACAGAACAGCCAAAATCCACTTGCATTTTTCAACTGATCATTTTGCTGTAAGAAAAATGGATTGTATTGGGATTATTAAGAGTTATGTGAGGAGATCCGTTAGGAGGCTACTGCAGGAGTCCAAGGACATGATACTGGCAGCTTTAGCTAGGGTACTGGCGATGGAGAAGGAGAGACAGGACAGACCTGAGAGCTGTTGGGAAGAGAAAAAGCAAGATTTAGTCATTGATGGGATTCGTGGGTAAGAAAAAGGGAGGGTTCACTGATAACTCTTCTGAGTAACCCAAGGAAATAAAATGTTGGTTGAATAAATAAATGCTGCATTAGCAAGCACATATGCAATAAAAACGTTTATAACATTAATAAAGATAACTGAACAATTTTGAATTAAAAAAATGTTTTACAACAGGCAAAAGAAAAAAGCCAAAAATTGTACTTTAGTACCAACCAACTTTTACAGAGCGTCTATGTGCAAGGCACTGTGGAAGGCACTCAAAAGAATCAGCATAGAAGAGTAGGTTGGAACCTGGGCTCTGAAAGCAGACTACCTAGGTTTAATTCATAACCATGGATTTACAGGACAGAAGGAGGGAAAGCAAGAAAGGAGAAAAGAGTAAACAATAGGGAGAGAGAGGGAGAGGTAGTTAAATATGAAAATTTCCTCTGCCTTTCCTAGCAACCTAACTCCTTGGGATATGTAAAATTGTAGTCCAAATGGTAAGTGACCTAGAGGGATTTTTTTAGGTGATAGGATAATAAGAAACAACTTTTTGAATTTGAGGCCCATGAAGTGTTCTGAAATGATTTTCTAATGGCTAAAGTTAATTAATTTATTGAGCTCCCTTTTTGTATCAGGCACTATGCTAAGTGCTTTACAGATATAGAATATTAATTATCTCATTATGCTTCCAGTAACTCTATTTCCTTTCCCAGAAAGGAAATTCTGCAGATACCAATGTATCTGAAATGTTTTTGGTTTAGTCCTACCTAATGAAAGAGAGGTTTTGCTACACTCTTCTGCACACAAGACATTTAAAGTCTTCCTTCATTCTGAAATATCAATACCTTTTAAACCTTTAGTTACAAAGGGCATTAGGAATTAATCCAAATTCTCAACCCCCCTCCCTACTTCAAAGATACAGAAACTGAGTCTTAGAATACTAAGTAACTTACTCAAGGTTAAGCAACTGGAAAGTGTCTGAGGTGGCACTTTAAGTAAATATCCCACCATTCCCTTAAACATTCAGTAAAATGCTTAATATCTTTCCCCAGTTCTCTAGTATTATGTTTTGAAACTTTAATTATAACCAAATTTAAATCAAATTATATTTTGTTAAATTATTTTTCTTCCATCAACATTCTTTTTTTGAGATTACCTAGATGGCTATGATATTTGAACATTTAATCTAAAACAGCTAAGGAAAATAACACATTATAAGCCATGGGCCTACATTATTTGCTGTGTCAACAACACATAATATTCCACTTGGAAAAGTAAATGCAACTAAAGCTGAAATTAAGTAAGCTTCTAGGAAAACCAGTGCATTTATTTTATATCAAATTGACCACAGATAAATTCATAATCTTTTATAAACTTCAGTTTTAACTGTTCTTTTAATTTTATTAAAATTGTTCATCTTTGCTCTCAGAGGGTAGGCTTGGTATAAGGCATTTTTTAGCCATATGTTATTTGCATCCTGTGTTGTAGAGACAGCTGTGTATTGACTAAATCACCTTTCTTTTTCCTTGTGGGCATACAGCTCCCAAGGTACATTTTCCAATCTCCCCTGCCACTGTGAGTAAAGGGACAAGTAACTGAGTTCTACATAAAAGAATGTGGGAATTTTTTAGTTTTGAATCTCTCATTTTCCTGCCTCCAAATTATTTTGAGGCCACTGACAGAGAATGTTAGAGGTAGAAGTTTCTATTTTTTTGAAGGATAATTTGCTTCTTTTTTTTTTTTAATAAATTTATTTATTTATTTATTTTTGGTTGCGTTGGTTCTTCGTTGCTGCGTGTGGGCTTTAGTTGTGGCAAGCGGGGGCTACTCTTCGTTGCGGTGCATGGGCTTCTCATTGTGGTGGCCTCTCTTGTTGCGGAGCACAGGCTCTAGGCGCGTGGGCTTCAGTAGTTGTGGCACGCAGGCTCAGTAGTTGTGGCTCACGGGCTCTAGAGTACAGGCTCAGTAGTTGTGGCGCCCAGGCTTAGCTGCTCCGCAGCATGCGGGATCTTCCCGGACCAGGGATCGAACCCGTGTCCCCTGCATTGGCAGGCAGATTCTTAACCACTGTGCCACCAGGGAAGCCCCTGCTTCTGTCTTAACTATTAGCTGGTGTAAACAGATCCATACAGCTTCATATTCCGTCTCTCACACTCTCTTTCTTTTCCTCTCTCTTCTCTTCCTTGCTTCATCTTTTTTACTGTTCACGAGAGACTTTGTGATCCATCTCCATTGTAACAGGCATTAATGCTGGCCCAGAGTCAAATGGGAAGGAAGCAGCTTTTATCTTTGGTGTCTCTCCATTTCTGCTTTGTTCATCTCTATTTTATGCATTATCACCTGCCTCTTCTCTCACGCTATCAAGATCACCCTATACCTTTTCCTCACTCCCAGGCATCCCCATTAGGGATCTTTCTTCTTTATCAGGGAGACTTGAAATCATATGGATCACATGTGTACATGTATATATTTGATTGCATCACTGAATAAAATTATCATTTCCTATAAAAAGAACGTTAGAAGAAAAAAAACCATTTCCCCTCATTTCCTCAATATTTCTGTCGCCAAAACTTATTCAGAAAGCAGAGCCTTATGTGCTAGTAATGTTCACTTATATCAAATGACAAATGAAATTATCATGGAACATCTATTCATTTCATCAACAGAAATGGAAAATCAAAATTCCCTTGAATAGCTTAAAATCTAGGAAGGTTCTTAATTGTTTCAGCCTCCATTACAGACCACAGAAACCTGTTATACAGAAAGAGACATATTACCAGCTACTCTGTGGCTTAAAAATTGTAGGATAATCTGGAGAATCAGAAGAAGCCCCAGGTATAATGTCTAAGAAAGTTCCCAGCCCAAGAATCATTCCACTTCTGCTGTTGGGGATGTTGCATGTGCCACTAGAAAAAGTTCATGACCAAGAAACTGGTTACTTAAACCCATGCTTGACTCTGATGTCATCTGAATAGCAGAATTATGGTCTCTATCCCTATTAGTCCCAAATTCAAGTCTCCCATGAGTGTACCAGATTGGAAGAACCCAAATGACAACTGGAACCTTATCAATAAGGATAAGGTTTGTTTTGGTTTGGTTTGTTTGTTTTTATTTGTTTTGTTTTATTTATGTTTTAACCTCTAGACACTGCAGTACTGGAAGTCACAGGAGTAAGAAGGTGGAATCCATGTTTAAAAAAACAATCCAGAGGATCCACCACAAAGGCTTACTATGATTTTACCAGGTGAATAAAGAAGTCAAAGCACAGACTGAAGAAGTTATACTCTCCCAACTCAACCATGAATGTTGAAAAAGACTGATTTATCTGCTGTGTTAAAGAAGATCACATGTAGGAACCATATCCAAAACCACTAGAACCGAGGGAAATACGCTTTTGAGTCAAAATCATTTGTTAAAAATTATGTGATTCTTGAAACACAAACACACGTTATATTTCTTTAAAGCTAATAAAATGCTTCAATCATTTCCTTATTTATATTCAACCAACTTTCTTTTTATTATAAAATTTGAGTCTATTCTGATATGTGTTTGCCAGAGAAACATTTAAATTCTCGTTTGCTGCTGCTACTTTGCAGTCCATAATCTTTTTTTAATTTATTTATTTTATTTATTTATTATTATTTTTTTTGGCTGTGTTGGGTCTTCGTTGCTGCTCACAGGTTTTCTCTAGTTGCCGCGAGTGGGGGCTACTCTTCGTTGTGGTGCGCAGGCTTCTCATTGCGGTGGCTTCTCTTGTTGCAGAGAGTGGGCTCTAGGCGTGCAGGCTTCAGTAGTTGTGGCACGTGGACTCAGTAGTTGTGGCTCGCGGGCTCTAGAGCGCAGGCTCAGTAGTTGTGGCGCACAGGTTTAGTTGCTATGCAGCATGTGGGATCTTCCCAGACCAGGGCTCAAACCCATGTCCCCTGCATTGGCAGGCGGATTGCTAACCACTGCGCCACCAGGGAAGCCCCAGAATTCCATAATTTTAATTAATGTATAATGTTTTGGTAATGTATGCTTATTATTTTAATTTTTAATATTTTAAAATATCCCAGAGAGATTAATAAGAATATATATTATAGGTTCCTTACTTCTTGGTTTGAATCATTTTCTCTCATTATGTGCTGACATAACAGAGCAAATTGGGTAAATGGAAGATGAAATTATACCCATAAATACTCCTAAAATCATAAAACTCAACTTTGGCTTATTTAGGGCAAAAATTCTGGAATAGAACATAATAAAGTTTTTATTCTGCATAAAAAGTCATTTTAAACATGAATAATTTCTCTGAAAACATAAAAAAAGGTATTTTCCCAGGAAAAGTATATAACATTTCCTAAATGTGAATCTTAGTAAACACTAAAAATGGTTAATTTTCTCACAATCTAATCTATTTTGAATAATGATTTCTTCAGATCTATGAATTTTGTTAACTTTCAAATAGTCACCTAGAAAACCGAGAAGTTGACATTTTATCAAAAGATTAGCTGAGACAACAGGAAGCTCTGTGGTTCAATGAAAAGTCAGATGTTATTAACAAGTACGGACTGCAGCTGTAACACATGAATCATTATTATAAGGAGCTGAAAGTCTCACTATTCAGTGCAGGAAACTATTAGTCTAATTCAACCTCAGTTAAGTGGTAAAGAGTTGGCAATGAGCCAGCTGCAGAGCTGGATGTAGTTATAGTGATAAACTAAATTTTTCCTTTATAAAACATAGGCAGCTATGGCACATTCCCACAAGGACAGACTGATCATACTGAATACAAGGACCAAAAATATAGGATTGGAAAGGTCTAAATTAAAATTTTGCCAACATTTTCTACTGTCTTCAGAAATAGAGATCTGAAAAGTCACATTAAAATCTCAGAAAACCTTCCACAATGTTTACATGTCAGCACCATGGAAAATATCAGTTTCATACACCCCAACCCCAAATACCACCTTATTATAATCCTGAGTTATTGTTATTTCTGAATAGTGGGGCTATGAGTGATTTTTAATAAAATTTTTGCTTAACTCTATTTTCCACAATGAACAACTATTTCTTTTATAAAGAGTAATCTACAAAGTAGAAAACAGCTATTTGCAACCCCTTTCAAAAATTCCAGGTTTAAAATATCAGTGATAAAACAGAACAAAAACATTGAAGAAACAGTATTTTTCTAATTTGAACTGTAATAAAATTATTTCAATATAAATACAACGGATTTGCCCTTAGAAAGAAAATAAGGAGCACTTTTATTCACAGCATATTATTTGACTGCAAAAATCCTGTCAAACAGGTGAAGTGCTACGTTTTTCGTTTTACAAAGGAGATAATAAAAGGTCTAAAGAGAATAAGTGTTTCGTCCAAGGATAGAACAACTAGTAAATGGCAAAGACAGATTTCCAAAGTCCCTGCTCTATGTCATTTATGCTAATACTAAACCAATGCTAAATAAAAGGTAATCTCAATACCCTCTCCCACAGCAAACAAAAAATCTACAAAAATATTGTAATTTTTCCTTGAAATCACATAATATAGTGGGAAATGCTTTATCTATTACGTGAGACACTCCATAACTGTTTTAAAAGAGAGACAGTCCTCCCAAGAGATGCTTTGACAATCTAGGCAATGATACAAGGAAGAGGGCAGAAGATTTCTCAGTATGCTCCTCCATTCCCAAGTAACCAATGAACTTATTCTACAGGATGTCAGATACAGATCATCTCTGCATTGTGTTCTACCCAAAGAAGAGACTCTAATGGAGGAAATCTGGCCAAGTAAGAAAAGATCTAAAGACTGGTTGAGGCAAGTGGCATTTAAGCTGATTGGCCTCTTTAATCATCCTTAGAGCTCTGATCAGTGTTGACTAATGTGGATGAACAACTAATCACAATATCATAGATTGACTTAACCTTACCTGGTTGATAAAAACCCCAAATACAGTTCAGGGAATATCTGAATGAACAGACATCAGTTTATAGGAGATTTTCTAGTGTAAGCTATAACTGTCTCAAAAGAGATTAATTAAAAGAAAGTACACTATTGATGAAGCATTTTAATTCTGGAAATTACAGTATGCATCTAACTGTTCAAGTTCGAACTTTCTTAAAACTTAAAGTCATAAAAACAACTCACTGAACTGTGCCACATTCTGATTAATACTATCCTATACACAACTGACATAACAAACGGACTCTTTTCAGGCCATAGTTGCTTCTAAACTGTAAGAGAAATCTGACTTTAAATTTTCATATGAAAAATGAATCTTTAAAATAGCCAAAAGGCTTCACATAAATTAAGTATATTTTCTACTGACAGCCAATCACTGCCACAAAATAGCAACTATTGTCAAGAAGGCAAATTAAACATTTATTCCAGGAACAAGCATATTTTACTTGCTGTGTTTTGGGATTATGATTAATCAAAAATTCCAAATAATTTATACTATGTGTAGTTTCTGAAAACACTCATCTTCTGGGAGGACCTTCAAGACGGTGGAGGAGAAAGACGCGGAGATCACCTTCCTCCCCACAAATACATCAGAAATACACCTACATGTGGAACACTCCTACAGAACACCTACTAAATGCTGGCAGAAGACTTCAGACTTCCCAAAAGGCAAGAAACTCCCCACGTACCTGGGTAGGGCAAAAGAAAAAAGAAAAAACAGAGACAAAAGAATAGGGACAGGACCTGCACCTCTGGGAGGGAGCTGTGAAGGAGGAAAAGTTTCCACACACTAGGAAGCCCCTTCACTGGCGGAGATGGTGGCTGGGCGTGGGGGAAGCTTCAGAGCCACAGAGGAGAGCGCAGCAACAGGGGTGCAGAGGGCAAAGCGGAGAGATTCCCACACAGAGGATCAGTGCCGACCAGCACTCACCAGCCTGAGAGGCTTGTCTGCTCACCCGCTGGGGTGGGCGGGGGCTGGGAGCTGAGCCACGGGCTTCAGAGATCAGATCCCAGGGAGAGGACTGGGGTTGGTTGCGTGAACACAGCCTGAAAGGGGCTAGTGCACCACAGCTAGCCGGGAGGGAGTCTGGGAAAAAGTCTGGACCTGCCTAAGAGGCAAGAGACCATTGTTTCGGAGTGCACAAGGAGATGGGATTCAGAGCACCACCTAAACGAGCTCCAGAGACAGGCACGAGCCGCACCTACCAGTGCAGACACCAGAGATAGGCATGTAACGCTAACACTGCTGCTGCAGCCACCAAGAAGCCTGTGTGCAAGCACAGGTCACCATACACACCTCCCCTCCCAGGAGCCTGTGCAGCCCGCCACAGCCAGGGTCCCGTGATCCAGGGACAACTTCCCTGGGAGAACACATGGCACACCACAGGCTGTTGAAATATCATGCTGGCCTCTGCCGCCATAGGCTCAACCCGCATCCGTACCCCTCCCTCACCCCCGGCCTGAGTGAGCCAGAGCAGCCTAATCAGCTGCTACTTTAACCTCGCCCTCTCTGAGGGAAGAACATACGCCCTCAGGCAACCTACACACAGTGGCGGGACCAAATAGAAAGCTGAACCCCAGGAGCTGTGCGAACACAGAAGTAAAAGGGAAATTTCTCCCAGCAGCCTCAGGAACAGCGGATTAAATCTCCACAATCAACTTGATGTAGGCTGCATCTGTAGAATACCTGAATAGACAACGAATCATCCCAAAATTGAGGCGGTGGACGTTGGGAGCAATTGTAGACTTGGGGTTTCCTTTCTGCATCTAATTTGTTTCTGGTTTTATGTTTATCTTAGTTTAGTATTTGGAGTTTATTATCATTGGTAGATTTATTGATTTTGTTGCTCTCTTCCTTTATTTTTTTATATATGGATATATATATACTTTGTCCTTTTTCTCTTTATGTGAGTGTGTATGTGTATGCTTCTTTGTGTGATTTTGTCTGTATAGCTTTGCTTTTACCATTTGTCCTAGGGTTCTGTCTGTCCATTTTTTTTTTCTTTTTCTTTTAATACTTTCTGATTTTTTTTATTTGTAATAATTTTTATTTTAATGACTATATTTTATTTTATTTTTTTCTTTCTTTCTTCCTTTTTTTCTCCCTTTTCTTCTGAGCTGTGTGGCTGACACGGTCTTGGTGCTCCGGCCAGGTGTCAGGCTTGTGCCTCTGAGGTGGGAGAGCCGAGTTCAGGACATTGGTCCACCAGAGACCTCCCGGCTCCACGTAATATCAAATGGTGAAAGCTCTCCCAGAGATATCCATCTCAACGCTAAGACACAGCTCCACTCAATGACCAGCAAGCTACAGTTCTGGATACCACATGCCAAACAACTAGCAAGACAGGAACACAACCCCACCCATCGCAAGAGAGGCTGCCTAAAATCATAATAATGTCATAGGCACCCCAAAACACACCACCAGATGCGGTCCTTCCCAGCAGAAAGACAAGATCCAGCCTCATCCACCAGAACACAGGCACCAGTCCCCTCCACCAGGAGGGGAAGCCTACACAACCCACTGAACAAACCTTACCCACTGGGGGCAGACACCAAAAACAATGGGAATTATGAACCTGCAGCCTGCAAAAAGGAGACACCAAACACAGTAAGTTAAGCAAAATGAGAAGACAGAGAAACATACAGCAATGAAGGAGCAAGGTGAAAACCCACCAGACCAAACAAATGAAGAGTAATAGGCAGTCTACCTGAAAAAGAATTCAGAGTAATGATAGTAAAAATGATCCAAAATCTTGGAAATAGAATGGAGAAAATACAAGAAACGTTTAACAAGGACCTAGAAGAACTAAAGAGCAAACAAACAATGATGAACAACACAATAAATGAAATTTAAAATTCTCTAGAAGGAATCAATAGCAGAAAACTGAGGCAGAAGAACGGATAACTGACCTGGAAGATAAAATAGTGGAAATAACTACCACAGAGCAGAATAAAGAAAAAAGAATGAAAAGAATTGAGGACAGTCTCAGAGACTTCTGGGACAACATTAAACGCACCAACATTTGAACTATAGGGGTCCGAGAAGAAGAAGAGAAAAAGAAAACGGACTGAGAAAATATTTGAAGACATTATAGTTGAAAACTTCCCTAATTTGGGAAAGGAAAGAGTCAATTTAGTCCAGGAAGCACAGAGAGTCCCATAAAGGATAAATCCAAGGAGAAACTCGCCAAAACACATATTAATCAAACTATCAAAAATTAAATACAAACAAAAAATATTAAGAGGAACAAGGGAGAAACAACAAACACCATACAAGGGAATCCCCATAAGGTTAACAGCTGATCATTCAGCAGAAATTCTGCAACCCAGAAGGAAGAGGCAGGACATATTTAAAGTGATGAAAGGGAAAAACCTACAACCAAGATTACTCTAACCACCAAGGATCTCATTCAGATTCGACAGAGAAATTAAAACCTTTACAGACAAGCAAAAGCTAAGAAAATTCAGCACCACCAAACCAGCTTTACGACAAATGTTAAAGGAACTTCTCTAGGCAGGAAACACAAGAGAAGGAAAAGACTTACAATAACAAATCCAAAACAATGAAGAAAATGGTAATAGGAACATACATATCAATAATTACCTTAAATGTAAATGGATTAAATGCTCCAACCAAAAGACATGGACTGGCTGAATGGATGCAAAAACAAGACCTGTATATATGCTGTCTACAAGAGACTCACTTCAGACCTAGGGACACATACAGACTGAAAGTGAGAGGAAGGAAAAAGATATTCCATGCAAATGGAAATCAAAAGAAAGCTGAAGTAGCAATTCTCATATCAGACAAAATAGACTTGAAAATGAAGACTATTACAAGAGACAAAGAAGGACACTACATAGTGTCCTTGATCAAGGGATCAATCCAAGAAAAAGATATAACAATTGTAAATATTTATGCAACCAACATAGGAGCACACCAATACATAAAGCAAAGGCTAACAGCCATCAAAGGGGAAATCGACAGTAACACAATCATAGTAGGGGATTTGAACACTCTACTTCCACCAATGGACAGATCATCCAAAATGAAAATAAATAAGGAAACACAAGCTTTAAATGCTACACTAAACAAGATGGACTTAATTCATATTTATAGGACATTCCATCCAAAAACAACAGAATACACTTTCTTCTTAAGTGCTCATGGAACATTCTCCAGGATAGATCATATCTTGGGTCACAAATCAAGCCTTGCTAAATTTAAGAAAATTGAAATCGTATCAAGTATCTTTTCCAACCACAACGCTATGAGACTAGAAATCAATTACAAGAAAAAATCTGTAAAAAATACAAACACATGGAGGCTAAACAATACAGTACTAAATAACCAAGAGATCACTGAAGAAATCAAAGAGGGAACCAAAAAAGACCTAGAAACAAATGACAATGAAAACATCGCAACCCAAAACCTATGGGACGCAGCAAAAGCAGTTCTAAGAGGGAAGTTTATAGCAATACAATCCTACCTCAAGAAACAAGAAACATCTCAAATAAACAATCTAACCTTACACCTAAAGCAATAAGAGAAAGAAGCACAAAAAAACTCCAAAGGTAGCAGAAGGAAAGAAATCATAAAGATCAGATCAGAAATAAATGAAAAAGAAATGAAGGAAACAATAGCAAAGATCAATAAAAATAAAAGCTGGTTCTTTGAGAAGACACACAAAATTGATGAACCATTAGCCAGACTCATCAAGAAAAAAAGGGAGAAGACTCAAATCAATAGAATTAGAAATGAAAAAGGAGAGGTAACAACTGACACTGCAGAAATACAAAGGATCATGAGAGATTACTACAAGCAACTATATGCCAATAAAATGGACAACCTGGAAGAACTGGACAAATTTTTAGAAAAGCACAACCTTCTGACACTGAACCAGGAAGAAATAGAAAATATAAACAGACCAATCACAGCACTGAAATCGAAACTGTGATTAAAAATCTTCTAACAAACAAAAGCCCAGGACCAGATGGCTTCACAGGTGAATTCTATCACACATTTAGAGAAGAGCTAACACCTATCCTTCTCAAACTCTTCCAAAATATAGCAGAGGGAGGAACTCTCCCAAACTCATTCTACAAGGACATGATCACCCTGATACCAAAACCAGACAAAGATGTCACAAAGAAAGAAAACTATAGGCCAATATCACTAATGAAAATAGATGCAAAAATCCTCAACAAAATACTAGCAAACAGAATCCAACAGCACATTAAAAGGATCATACACCATGATCAAGTGGGGTTTATCCCAGGAATGCAAGGATTCTTCAGTATATGCAAATCAATCAATGTGATACAGCATATTAACAAACTGAAGGAGAAAAACAGTATGATCATCTCAATAGCTGCAGAAAAAGCTTTCGACAAAATTCAACACCCACTTATGATAAAAACCCTCCAGAAAGTAGGCATAGAGGGTACTTACCTCAACATAATAAAGGCCATATATGACAAACCCACAGCCAACATCGTTCTCAATGGTGAAAAACTGAAACCATCTCCTCTAAGATCAGGAACAAGACACGGTTGTCCACTCTCACTACTATTATTCCACGTAGTTTTGGAAGTTTTAGCCACAGCAATCAGAGAAGAAAAAGAAATAAAAGGAATCCAATTCCAAAAAGAAGAAGTAAAGCTCTCACTGTTTGCAGATGACATGATACTATACATAGAGAATCATAAAGGTGCTACCAGAAAACTACTAGAGCTAATCAATAAATTTGGTAAAGTAGCAGGATAAAAAATTAATGCACAGAAATTTCTTGCATTCCTATACACTAATGATGAAAAATCTGAATGAGAAATTAAGGAAACACTCCCTATTTCCATTACAACAAAAAGAATAAAATACCCAGGAATACACCTACCTAAGGAAATAAAAGACCTGTATGCAGAAAACTATAAGACACTGACGAAATAAATTAAAGATGATACAAACAGATGGAGAGATATACCATGTTCTTGGATTCGAAGAATGAACATTGTGAAAATGACTCTACGACCGAAAGCAATCTACAGATTCAATGCAATCCTTATTAAACTACCAATGGCATTTTTCACAGAACTAGAACCAAAAATTTCACAATTTGTATGGAAACACAAAAGACCTCGAATAGCCAGAGCAATCTTGAGAAAGAAAAATGGAGCTGGAGGAATCAGGCTCCCTGACTTCAAACTGTACTACAAAGCTACAGTAATCAAGACAGTATGGTACTGGCACAAAAACAGAAATATAGATCAATGGAACAGGATAGAAAGCCCAGAGATAAACCCATGCATATATGGTCACCTTATTTTTGATAAAGGAGGCAAGAATATACAATGGAGAAAAGACAGCCTCTTCGATAAGTGGTGCTGGGAAACTGGACAGCTACACATAAAAGAATGAAATTAGAACACTCCCTAACACCGTACACAAAAATAAACTCAAAATGGATTACAGACATAAATGTAAGGCCAGACACTATCAAACTCTGAGAGGAAAACATAGGCAGAACACTCTATGACATAAATCACAGAAAGATCCTTTTTGACCCACCTCCTGGAGAAATAGAAATAAAAACAAAAATAAACAAATGGGACCTAATGAAACATAAAAGCTTTTGCACAGCAAAGGAAACCATAAAGAAGTCGAAAAGACAACCATCAGAATGGGAGAAAATATTTGCAAATGAAGCAACTGACAAAGGATTCATCTCCAAAATTTACAAGCAGCTCATGCAGCTCAATATCAAAAAAACAAACAACCCAATCCAAAAATGGGCAGAAGACCTAAATAGACATTTCTCCAAAGAAGATATACAGATTGCCAACAAACACATGAAAGGATGCTCAACATCACTAATCATTAGAGAAATGCAAATCCAAACTACAATGAGGTATCACCTCACACTGGTCAGAATGGCCATTATCAAAAAATCTACAAACAATAAATGCTGGAGAGGGTGTGGAGAAAAGGGAACCCTCTTGCACTGTTGGTGGGAATGTAAACTGATACAGCCACTATGTATCAATTTGTATGTATCAGTATGGAGGTTCCTTAAAAAACTAAAAATAGAACTACCATAGGACCCAGCAATTCCACTACTGGGCATATACCTTGAGAAAACCATGATTCAAAAAGAGTCATGTACCACAATGTTCACTACAGCTCTATTTACAATAGCCAGGACATGGAAGCCACCTAAGTGTCCATCGATAGATGAATGGATAAAGAAGCTGTGGCACATATATACAATGGAATATTACTCAGCCATAAAAAGAAACGAAATGAGTTATTTGTAGTGAGGCAGATGGACCTAGAGCTTGTCATACAGAGTGAAGTAAGTCAGAAAGAGAAAAACAAATACCATATGCTAACACATTTATATGGAATCTAAAAAATAATAATAATAATGGTCATGCCTAGAGGAAAGCCGGGAATGAAGACACAGACCTACTAGAGAATGGACTTGAGGACACGGGGAGGGGGAAGGGTAAGCTGGGACAAAGTGAGAGAGTGGCATGGACATATATACACTACCAAATGTAAAATAGCTAGCTAGTGGGAAGCAGCAGCATAGCACAGGGAGATCAGCTCGGTGCTTTGTGACCACCTAGAGGGGTGGAAGAGAGACGTAAGAGGGAGGATATATGGGGATATATGTATATGTATAGCTGATTCACTTTGTTTTAAAACAGAAACTAACACACCACTGTAAAGCAATTATACTCCAATAAAGATGTTTTAAAAAAATAGTCATTTTGTTAATAAAATGAACAAGGACAGAAGCTATTAAAAATGATTAGTGGAACAGAAATACAAAGCTCTATGGGAGAGAAATTTTTCTCTTTATTATCTTCTCTTCTACAAAGCAATTTGCACCCTTTTGTGCCACGAATTTAACATGTATCCTTTGTTTCCAAACTGAGCCATTCCCAAATTTTGTAATTATGTTCATCCTTCTGAGAAACCCTGTGAGTGCAAAATAGATTAGTCTTTGAGGGAGAAAATAATAATGAAAGATTTAGAATTCATCACACTTCAGCAATAAAAATACATTATGTGGATCAGCCTACTCTAAATGTTTTTAAAGCCATTTAGAGATAATATCACCAATTATCAGAAGAAGGCAGATTAAAGTGAGCTGTTTTTAACTTCTCAAATTAGCAACAGCAACACCAAAAAAAATCAGGTAATTTCCAATACTAGTGATAACCTGAGGAAATAGTTGTTCTCATATATATGGTTGGAATTTAATTTGGTCTAATCTTGTTGTAAAATAAAATTGACAATATTAACCAAGAGTCTTGAAAATATTCATATACTTTGATCTTGAATTCAACTGAGGTATGAAAATTAGAACATTTATACATGAAGATGATTGTTGCAGAACTACTTTAATAGAAAGAAAGATAAAAGAAAGAAAGGGGGGGAAGAGAAAGAAAGACAGAAAGAAAGAACGAAAGAGGGAGGGAGGGAGAAAGGGAGAAAGGAGGAAGAGAGAAAGAAAGAGAGAAAGAGAAAAAGAGAGAAAGAGAGAAAGAAAAGAAAAGAAAAGAAAGAAAGAAAGAAAAAGAAAGAGGGAGGGAGAAAGAAAGAGGAAGGGAGAGAGGAAGGAAGGGAGGGAGGAAAGAAGAAGTAAAGAAGGAAAGAAAGGGAAAGAGCCAAGAGTAGATGGTATATACCCATTAAAGATATAAAATTTGGGAAAATGAATATCAAAATAAAGCTAAATATCAGGATCCTAAATTGCACACACACACACACACACACACACACACACAACTACAACTTTATGAAAAAAAAAAACTACAGACAGGAATATGTCATAATCTTAACAATGGCTGGGTTTGGATGGTGATGAGGTTATGGATAATTTTTATTTGTTATCGTTGTTTATATTTTATGTATTCTGTTTAATAAACATGTAACTTCTAGCTAAGAAAAATAAACAAAAATAAATAAAATAAAGGAAGTGAAACGATGCAATCTAAGTATCAATGCAGTCATAAATTCAACTTCTTTTCCCTTGTATGAAAGATAGCACTATTGATTCTTAAGGCTTATATATCAAATTTATAAGCCCTTAACATATTGATCCACTTCATAGCATTGATCAGTAATTAAAAAGAAAGGCAAAATAAAATTTTAAATTTCATGAGGTATAATGAGTTAGCAGAGAGAGCAAGTGACTAATTCTGTTTTGCATTTCATGTATTGTATTGAATAATACTAAATATTTGATATAACTGCAGTAATTTTTATCAATTGGTAAAAGCCAACTCTGAAGAAAGAGTCAAGATATGAAACCTCTAATAGGAATGTTTATTTTTTACTCTTCAAATAGCAAACAAGCTCTATTCCTTTTAGACTGAGATTTGTTCACATTGCTTAAAGAAGCAGCCTAATGCATATATAAAAGTATGGTATTAAAAAGAAAATTATTTGATCCATTTCAGGACCAAAATTGATTTATTTCAATATATACTTGTAGGGACTTCCCTGGTGGCGCAGTGGTTAAGAATCCATCTGCCAATGCAGGGGACACGGGTTCGAGCCCTGGTCCGGGAAGATCTCACATGCTGTGGAGCAACTAAGCCCGTGCGCCACAACTACTGAACCTGCGCTCTAGAGCCCGCAAGCCACAACTACTGAGCCCATGTGCCACAACTACTGAAGCCCACATGCCTAGAGTTCATGCTCTGCAACAAGAGAAGCCATCACAATAAGAAGCACGCACACTGCAATGAAAGAGTAGCCCCCACGCACCGCAACTAGAGAAAGCTCACGCACAGCAAGGAAGACCCAACACAGCCAAAAATAAAATAAATAAATAATTAATTAATTAATTCAAAATATATATATACTTGTTAAAAATTTCTGTAGATACATAGATATCTAATGATGAATATTAGTTTACTCCATGCTTTTTCATTTCTCAAGTTATATTTGTAATAATTTGATATTACAATTATATCCTTTTTCAGGGAAATCTAGGAAGAGCACTTTAGAATATGATTAGTAATTATTTCCACTGAAGATTGAAAATACTAAGCACTGAAATAGTAATTACAGCATAAAGTATTTAGGCCAAGTTAAGAATCTTCTAATAGTATTAAATAGAGACTTATGAGGTTAAATTCCTAGAAAATTATAAAACTAAGGTGGTTTATATTCCAATGATTATATCTAATGCAAATACTTGCTAGATTTAAGATTCTCTTTCCAGGGTTTGCTTGCTAATTATTGAGCAATTAATCTAATGTACATAACTAACTCCTTATTGCAATCTTAACCTCTACCTCTGTAACTTCCTTATAGGCTTGGACTTTTTGTCATTATCTTGTGAATTTTTATGAGGGCATTTTAGTAATATTTTAAGGTTGAATTTTCCTTTGTATAAAAAGTATGATTTTATTGTTTGATTTCACTTAATTTTCACAACTTTAGAAGGTAGCAGATAGATTCCTCTGCCAAGTGGCATTTTTAAAGGCTGTGTATATATAACTGACATTTGAGGTTTATTTAATGCAAATCTAGTAGTTATCAAGATGACCAGTCATGATAATCATGCTGGTAAAAATGATTTTCAACTCCTAAGTAAGTCATTAGGGTCCTGCAGCCCAATGAAGGAGTGAAATAAAGCTCTGGGAACAGGAGCAAGTCCCCAGGGTAAGGTCGTCTTGAAGTGGTAAGGGAAAAGGAAAGACAGGGATACTAGCAGTAGAGGCACTTCTCCCTCAGTCTTGAGGGGATGCTTTAGTGCTGTGTTGAAGGAGCATGCTAGACTGTGATACACAGGAGCAATTCTGGCACAAGCAAGTGTTGATTAAGTCGCCCACTGACTCTGTGTTGTTTATACTTCAATACACAGTCTATGAGCCCCATGAAAGGAGAGGCTGTGGTGCTTTTTGGACCATACCCTTGATTCACATTATATCTTAGTGAGGGGGCCACTACCCTGTTGGCAATAATATTATTGAGCAAATTGATTCCACTTCATCTTTAACATGCTGTCATTGTATTTACTTTAAAATCTAGATTGTTTACATTGGTTCATATTTATTATTGCATCCCCATCCCCAAGACAACTATATCTGGCATTAATCTGCAAGTGGCACCTGGAAACAAATACAACCACTCCATCACACACAGTCACACATACCCAAAACAGCCCTGTCAAAATCCAAGCTCAATAAGCAAATAAAATTTAAAAATCATGTAAAAATACTGCTAAAGGAAAATAAAAGGACCTGTTTTTCAAGCTAATCAATCCTCTGTATTACATAGATAGGTATGCATATAATTAAATTTTACTTTTTGCTTGTGATAGTGATTTCAAATTGGCCTAAACCCTCGGTGATGAACAATTCTTACCTATTCTCACGTTTCATGTGCTAAGGATTAACTCTGAGTGCCTAGAGGTGGTGAGAATTCATCCTAAAGTAGGATTCTAGGATTTTTAACCAGAGCACGGGCAAGGGCAATGGCAGCTTGTACCCTCCATATAACTACACTTGTCTTTTTCACATTTGAATGTTAAATTTATGAAAAAAATAAATCAAAATGTTTAACTGGAATATTTATTATAATATGCAAAGGAATGATAAGATTGAGTAATACACTTACTTCAATACTACCTTCAATGTAGGTTCACAACTGAAAATATAATTATAATGGCTTTATAAAAAAGCACTAACCTAAGGAAAAACTAGTTAGGGATAAATAATGAAAAGAAGTTTCTACAATTTAAATGCAAGAAAAGATCATTGGAGGTTGAAATATCTACAGTCTTACAGAACTGACCATATTAGTCACGGTAGGCTAACTGCTATAACAAACAGTACCAATATCACTGAAGCTTAACACAAGATTTATTTCTTGTTCATGTCACATTCTCTTGCAGTCATTCAGAGACCCAGGTTTCTTCTAATTAGTGACTCTACCATTCCCTAGGACCTCAAAGTTCTTCAGCTTCTTCCCTGAACCTACTGCCTCCCACTGCTAAATGATGGAAGAAAGCAAGTGTGGAATAATATAAATGTTATTTATGTATATACACACACACATATATATATAGACATATATATATTTAGGAGTCAAGAGATGTGTCCAACATACACTGAATTCTAATTCAAAGTATATTTTTATTATGATGTGGCAAAATCTAAAGGATTTTTTATAAAGTAAGACAATATAAAGAGAGCCATTAAATAATTAACAATACCACTACTGAATTTCACTGATGTGTCAATAGGTTTGTGACTGGCTGAAATGTGATACCTAAGATCCCTTCCAAGTTAAAATTCTATTACTCTACTTCATGAGTCTGATTTCCCTCAAGTTCCTCAGTTTCAGGTAATCATTTACAGTTAAGTCAATGTGTATAACACATGGTTTTGCTGAGGAAAAAGTTGTGGGTATGCTGAGAGGACTCCCTCAGGCTTCAGCAGTCACAAGCATCTGTTACATTGATCCCTGTGTGAAGACCAATATTACCATTTCCTATACATGCTCTGAGCTTGAAATAGAATTACTAAGATAAGTATACAAACAATACTTAGACCTGATTTTTTAAGTTTCATACAGCAAGATGACAGTTCCCTTTTTTACAGATCATCAAGTTTGCAAAAATCTAGAGAAATTCACAGAAAAGCAAAGTGAGGCTTTGCTTTTATCCATGGGCCACGAAATTTTGCAATATTTTTGCTATGAAATTTTGTTTGTCTGTGAAATGTTCCTAAGATGTTTGACCGAATGGAATGCACTTAGAAGACTGCTGACCAGGGGTTATTCATTGTTATGGGCTGAATGATGTCTCCCTAAAATCCATATGTTGAAGTCCTAATCTCCCAGTATCTCAGAATGTGACTGTATTTAGAGACAGGGTCTTTACAGAGTTAAATTAATTAATTAGAGTTAAATGAGCTCATTAGGTGTGCCCTAATGTCATATGACTGGTGTCCTTATAAGAAGAAGAGATCAGAACACAGACATGCACAGAGGAAAGACCATGTGAAGACATAGGGAGAAAACAACCGTCTACAAGCTAAGAAGAGAAAACTCAAAAGAAAGCAACGCCACCAATACCCTGCTCTCAGACTTTCAGCATTCGGAACTCTGAGAAAATAAATCTCTGTTGTTTAAGCCACCTAGTCTGTGCTACTTCGTTATGCAGCCCCAGCAAGCTAACACACCCATGTTTACCTAAAATCCTGCACCTCAGTATTTCCAAACAGATGCTCTCCCAACTCCTAGGACAACTTTGGTTTTCTCTAGAGTGGATTAAGGAAATTTATTGTGAATGAAGATAGCCATCCTATCCAAGGTACTTGGATGAAAGGTCACTTAAAATTATAAATGATTTATGGTGGGGCCCATAGTTTCCCAATTAAGATGACACTCTTCCAGGCATCAATGCAGAAACAGTCCTCTAAGGCAGGCTCTAAAATATAAGACAAAATTCCCTCTTAGAACGCCTTTGTACCAGTAGCTTCTTCTCTTGAGGAGGACCCCTTTAAGGGACTTGATTTCAGAGCAATACTTGGGTCTAGATAGTCTTATGCTAGGGACCCCAACAATTTGCAATTTTAAATTTAGAGGCTGCTTCTCAAGGTAACCTTATCTTTTGGGCAAAATGCACCAAAGCACAATTTGGTAAACCACACTGTTCACCAAGAACATCACTATGAACACTGTTCACTATGAACAGAGAAAGAGGAGGAACAGGTGGCTGGGAAATTTTCAATCTGTGTCCCTTAAGAAGGGATAATTTGTTTTACTGCTATCCAAAAAGCAGAAAGAAGGAGTAAGTCCTGAATGGGAACCTTTTTAATGTGTTCTTGTAGACCACAGCGGTGTTTCCGAGAGTGATCCTCTTAGAATTCTAGATTCAGCAGATGCTCCTCGTTAGAAGGGTTTCATGATCAAATGGATTTTGAAAATACTACCCTCTCTATCACACACTTAGGGACTCACAATTTACAGAGATATATATAAGGCCCTGAGAAATCCTGCAAGTAAAAAAATAAAAAACAACCATTCAAGTCTGTCAAACCCAGAATTTCTCAAACCTACCTAACCATAAAACCTTTATTAGAATTATTAGCAAGCACCGTGTGATATACAGTTTGGGACTAAGTTTTGAACAGGGAGTCATGAAGAAACCCTGCTATAAAGTGATGAACCAGATGAATATACATATACTAGAGTTAGAATGTCAAAGGAACTGAAATTCCCTTCCCTTAAAAATATTTAGTTGTTTTGAGCAAAGCAAAAATATACCAATATTTCTGTCACAACCTCTCACTTCTTAAAATGCTTATTTGATTATATATTTCTTTAACTGCATACACTACACTAAATGCTAAAGCACATACATGAACTTACAATTCAGCCTTATTTTTTATTTCCAAAGAATGTTTGGCATTTATTTGTAGTGGAGTTAATAGCCCCTCTGAACCGGGTTAAGAGGCAGCATGAAGAACAAAGAAGGAACCTTCTGTAAGTATGACTTGACTCCAATTACTTCTGAGTAAGCTGAATAGTTCTATAAATATCTGTCAAATATATGACTGGCTCTGAAAGGTTTGGCCCCTACCCCTTGGCAACCATTTTAGCTTTGTGATTACTTATGCCAAAAACAGTCAACCCAAACTGTACATACTTCAGACAGAAAAGAAAAAAAAAACTTATCCAAAATGGTACCAAGTGAAGTGAGGTGTTACCCTTTTCATATAAATTGATAGTTTTACAGTTTTATATGGAATATTTTCCTAACAGCCTTGACTGTAAAGGGTAGCAGAGCAAGTAAGATATATTTGAGATGTGAAATTAATATTGGATTGATTTTGTTTATTTTTAAATATTTAGCCTGCATTTTTTAGAAGAACCTGGCCTTTGGAGATTTATTCACATTTGTCTGAAAAAAAACAGGTATTGTCAAAGCTAGGAAATATATCCAGGGTGACTCATCACAATGGAGTAGGTGAATGCTAACAATTTCTAAGTAGCAGAGACCAAATTGCTTCATTACTTCAATTAACTCCAAAGATTCATAAGCAAATGAGCCAGTTGCCACTGTTGGTTACACGAGGTTTTAAGACGGTTCAGAGATGAACTGAGTCTGGCCTATTTCTTGATAAACATGTCCCAATCCCACCCAACCAAATATAACCCAATCAAAGGAATTTCTCCAATATCTTATCATTGCTGAGGAATGAGCATTCCACTTAAAAGTTCAATTAATTCTAATTACTAATTACAACATTATTATTATTTTGACTCATTTTAAGAAATTGTACCAGTTATAAAATCAACATGAACATTAAATAATATATGTTCCTTTTTCACCAGTAAATCTTATAACTGATGACATCTTAAAGTAAAAGAAATAGAGTTCCATTAATATTTTTTTCTCTTTAGAAGTCTTTTGAACAGCACTGAATTAATGTTATGTGTTGGTTCATGACACAAAGTCATTAGTCTATATATGCACCTAGTAACAGAACACCAAAATGCACAAAGCAAAATTGATAGCAAGGAAAGGCAAAAATGACACTTCAACAATAAGAGTCAGATATTTCAATAACCCACTATCGATACTGGACAGAACAGCTGGACATAAAGATCAACAAGGAAATGGGAGACTTGAATAAAACTCTAAACCAGCTAGGCCTAACAGACATTCATAAAATATTCAATACAACAACAACAGAATAAACATTCTTCTCAAGTACACATGGAACATTCTACAGGACAGACTATATGCTAGGCCATAAAGCAAACCTCAGTAATTTGAAAAGATTAAAACAATACAGAGTATGTTCTTTGATCACAATGGAATGAAATTAGAACTCAATAGCAGAAAAAATATTTGGTAAAATCACAAATACATGGAGATTAAACAATTCACTCCTCAATAACAAATGGGTCAAAGAAGAAATCAGAAGGGAAATAATAAAATATATTGAGAAGAAAACAAAATGGAAACACAGCATAGCAAAACTTAGAGGGATATTTAATGCCTAAATTAAGAAATAATAAAGATTATAAATCAATAACTTAGTCTTCCTCCTTAAAACACAGAAAAAGAAGAGCAAACTAAAACTAAAGCAAGCAGAAGAAATAATGAAGATTAGAGCAGAAACAAATAAAATAGAGAACAGAAAAACAAGAGAGAGTATTAATGAAACTAAAAGCTAGTTCTTTGAAAAGATCAACAAAGTTGGAAAATGTTTAGCTATATAGACCTAGAAAAAAAATAGAATACTCAAACTACTAAAATCAGTAGTGAAAGAAGGGACATTACTGCTGACATTATAGAAATAAAAAGAGTTATAAAAGAATACTATAAATAATTAAATGCTAACATATTAGATAACTTAGAGGAAATGGAAAAAATCCAGGAAAGACACCCTCTAACAAAATTGACTCAAAAAGAATACTCTGAAAAGTGAAAAATATTATTGAAAGAAATTAAAGATGATCAAAATAATTCTCTGAAAGAGAATAACAAAGTAGAAAAACTCATACTTCCTGATTTCAAAATTTAACTACAAAGCAACAGTAATCAAGACAATGTAGGACTGGCACAAGGATAGACATAAATCAATGGAATAAAACTGAGAGTACTGAAATAAAAACATTGTATCTATAGTCAACTGACTTTTTTTTTTTTAAACAAGTCATTTATTTATTTATTTATTTATTTATTTATTTATTTTTGGCTGTATTGGGTCTTCGTTTCCGTGCGAGGGCTTTCTCTAGTTGCGGCGAGCGGGGGCCACTCTTCATCGCGGTGCGTGGGCCTCTCACTGTCACGGCCTCTCTTGTTGCGGAGCACAGGCTCAAGACGCGCAGGCTCAGTAGTTGTGGCTCACGGGCCTAGTTGCTCCGTGGCATGTGGGATCTTCCCAGAACAGGGCTCGAACCCGTGTCCCCTGCATTAGCAGGCAGATTCTCAACCACTGCGCCACCAGGGAAGCCCCAGTCAACTGACTTTTGACAAGGGTGCCAAGAGCATTCAATGGTGAAAGAATAGTCTTTTCATCAAATGGTGCTGGGACAACTGAATAGCTATATGCAAAAGAGTAAAGCTGGACACTTACCTCACACATTCACAAAAATTAACTCAAGATGGATCAAACACATAAATATAAGAGCTAATACTATAAAACTTTTAGAAGAAAGCATGGGATAAGTCTTCATGACCTTGGATTTGGCAATGGATTCTTAGCTTTGACATCAAAAACATGAGCTTAAAAACAGATAAATTGGACTTGATCAAAAGTAAAAACGTTTATCCTTTAAAGAACACAAAATAGAGAGTAAAACCCCACAGAATTATAAATAAATATATATATATATATACAAATATATACACACAAACATGTGTTTTGCAAATCAGATATCTGACAAAGGACTCATATCTAGAATATATCTTAAAAAACTCTTACAACTCAATAAAGACAACCTAATTTAAGCAACAAAGGATCCAAATACACATTTCTCCAGGAAAGATACGACAATGGCCAATAGGCACATCAGACGACGCTCAACATCATTATTCATCAGAAAAATGCAAATCAAAACTACAGCGAGATACCAATTCATACCCACTAAGATGGCTAAAATCAAAAAGTCAGATAATAACAAGTGTCAGTGAAGATATGGAAAAATTGGAATCCTCATATACTGATAGTGGGAATGTAAAATGATGCAACCATTTTGGAAAACAGCCCAGCATTTCCTCAAACAATTAAACACAGAGTCATCATATCACCCAGCAGTTCTACTCCTAGGTATATACTCAAGAAATACAAACATATATGCACACACAAAATCGTACATGAGTGTTTATAGCAGCATTGTTCCTAATAGCTAAAAGGTTAGGAACAACCCAGATGTTGATCAGTGGACAAATGGATAACCAAAATGTGGTAAATTCAGTCAATGGAATATTATTTGTCCATAAAAAGGAATGAATACTAGTGCATGCTACAACATGGATAAACCTTGAAAACATTATGCTAAGTGAAAGAAGCCAGTCATAAAAGTCCACATACTATAGGATTTCATTCAAATGAAAGTTCAGAGTAGGGAATCCCATAGAAATAGAAAGTAAATTAGTAGCCCTTAGGACAGGAAGGAAGGGTATGAGGGCTAGGCAGGTGATAGCAAAGGGTACGGGGTGTCTTTTTGAGATGATGAAAATGTTCTAAAATTGATAGTGATAACAGTCACATATATCTGTGAATATACAAAAAACCATTGAATTTTACACTTTAAGTGGGTGAACTGTATGATACATGAATTGTATTTCTAGAAAGCTATTTTAAAAATTAATAATAGAGCAAAAAATAGTTAATAATATGGCAAATTGATAGAAACTGACAATACAGAAAAACGTACTAATGGAATAATTAGACCATTTCACCAGCATAATGAGAGATTTGAACATATCTCTTCCAACTATTGATAAATCAAGCAGATAAAGAATCAACTTACTATAGAAAATTTCAACAACCTAACTAAATAATACTGAACAAATGGACCCAAATATTAGAGTATACATTTTTCTCAAGCACATATGGAACATTTACAAAATCAATGATGTATAATGCCATAAAACAGCTCCCCAAAGTTGAAAAAAATGTGTCACACAAAATCTCATTCTGTGACTAGAATGTAATTTAGCAATTAATAACAAAAAGAAATTTAGAGCCCATATATTTAGAAACTAACTCCTTGGTCAAAGGAGAAATCATAATAGAAATTTAAAAAATATTTCCACATATTTTATCCATTTCTAAGAAATATGATAAGGCTATAAACACTACCTATAACACAATAAAATTTTTCACAGATAAGTATACTAGAGCTTTGCAGTTTCTCAAGCACTGCTGGGCTTATAAATATCAGTACCAAAACACAAGTAAGAATAAATTTCTATCTGATAGGAAACATGAATGGTTCTACAGGTAAAAAAGCTAACAAAGCCAAACATTTTTTTAGCTATTCTTATAAATACATAATTCTCCATATCTATTTCCATGGGAGAAGTGTCAGAGAGTTCCTGATTTTTGAGATCACTCTCCCAGCAACAATTATTCCAATCAAAAAGATACTCGGATATGAAGAGCCTGAATAAACAAGGCTTTATAAATAAAATTCTTTCCTAAGATTTTCCTTTCCCCACCTAAATCAGTCAAAGTTTAAGTACACCTATTTTAATAGGCCTCCCAGAAACAACATCAGAACTTCAACAAGCAAAAACAAAACAATATTTTTATTTCATGGGGCATCGGTTGACACAATGATTGCATAAATGCTACAGATATTTTATTGACCAACTTAAAATGTATTTCCCTGGTAAAAATGGTATGTTTCATACAGACAAAGTTGTACAGAGCTAATACTTAAGTACAGGTAATTAGGAATACCACTAAGTTAAAATATTTTTCTAAGTTATGTAGATACAACTTCCAAGTTATTTTTAGAACAAGAGTAATTGGCTAAAATATGTCCAGTATATGTCTGATAGATACAACTTTAGCTACCAAACTAACATTTCTGGAGTCTAAATTGTCTTCTGACATTTAGAACAAAACTTAAAAAGCTAGAGGCTCAAACTGTAGCCATGGAACATGGTAGAATTTTTGTTCTATACATGTATCAGAAATATGAAGTATTATATGGAATAAAAATCTAAGAAAAGTTTCAACAATATTAAGTTACTATATTAAAATTCTCAGTAATGTTTCAAGACATATGATGATAGAATTATTTATAGAATGTATTGGTTTCCTCTGGACAATTCTCAAAGTCAGGTATATCTCTCTATTCATTGCTCTACCATCATATACACGAGAGCTTATTCTCTTAAATATCATACATGTTATGAGCACATTTCACTTCTATTTACTCTCTAATGAATGTCACTAATAATGATGATGTCATGTTACCATTAACTATTTTCTTTGTACCAGGCTTTGTGTCATGCACTTTACATGTTTTATCTCTAATCCTCATGGCAACATAACAAGGTATTAGTTGTTATTTCATTTTAAAGAAATCAAATCTGAGACTACAAAAGTTTTATTAGGTCATCTACCCAGTAAACACTCAATCCCTAATCTGTAGTTCTCTTGAGAGTCCAGAATCTTTCCTCCATTCCATGATTTCATTTGCATTTCCTTGCTCATCAGTCGGTTATAAAATCAAATCCAAATAGGTATGTCTATACCCAAGTGTGTGAAAAATATAACATACACTTGACAGTCTTTTAGACTCCAGAATAAAACACAAGAATTCTGCTGATCTTGGGCTACAGACTCCTTGTCTTGCTTTTGGCTGGCTGTGCCTACCAGTGAATATCCATGTGTTCCCTCAGGCTTCCTTTATGGAGTTGGGGCTGTTGATTTACTTTCAAATAGCTTCCCGTTCTCAGTAACTTGTGTGTTACACTCGGTTTTGAATAACTTTAAAAGGTGAAATGGTGCAAGTATCATTTTCAATTTATGTTTTTCCAGCCTTCAGTACCCTCTTCTAAAGCAGCAGCTCTCAAATTTTAATGTGCATAATAAAGTGTGCCGTGGGACTTGTTATAATTGCCGTATCCCAGACCTTTCTCCAAGATTCTGGCTCTATAGGTCTGGTATGGGACTGAGGATTTCCAAATAATTCTTTTTTTCCCAAATGATTCTGATGCAGGTGGTGTTCAGATGACACTTTGAGGAAAACGATTTGATTTTATCCTTCTCCATGGCAAACTGAATATGATTATAATCATATTTAAGTAATGAGTGGCAAGAAGATGAGCTCCAGGTTTGGATTAACAGATGGTTATGTTCTACTTCTGCAGCTTTCTAGCTCTGAACTATGACAAATCTCTTAAACTCACTGAGCCCCAGTGTTGTGAGGATTTAATAAGATAAAATGTTAAAGCCCTTAACCCAGTGCCTATTACTCACCAAAGCCCTCAGAAAACATTTGCACCCTGTCGTTCACTCTCCCCTTTTAAAGCTCAGATCTTCGCACTCCAAATCTTGTTTTCTTTCTCCTCCACAATATGACTAAGAGCAAAATACTGTCTGCTAGAAATGCTACAGCTCTAAAATGCTGTCTGTCTTCTTAAACTCCTATGCATTAAAGCAAAGCTACTACTCATTTCCTCGATGATTTATCTTGTACTCGTCACTAGTTGAATTTTCCACTGGCAGCAGTTCATTTTGACATTTTGAGCCTTCTGTGGGCAATAATGACATTTATTTGGAAAAAAAATCATGATAGAAATTCAAAACTTAAAAAAACAATTTATAAGGTACTATGTTCCAGGCAGTAGGAATTCACCTGAGCTTTGTCCTAGAGACTTACTGCTTTTCTGGTTCCTTGTGAATATGGCTGGCAGATAGCTTCACTCATCACAGCCTGACCAGCTTTCACTCTGTCTTCAAATAGATTTAAGTTACCTTCTATTACTGGACACACTTCATGAGACATAAGTGCCTTGGAAGAGGCTAAAAGAGTACATTCTCTACACTGCGTAACAGCTGTGCTATGGAAGAGGACAGCAAAGAAATGTAAAAGGTTGGGTAGTTAATACTTTAATCTTCATGTATGTAGATCCTTGATATAGGTTCAGGTTGGTGAAATACAAAAGAATATTCTCTCATTTATTAACTTCTCACAGTCTCTGGACTTTTCATCTTAAAGAGGCTCTTAATTTAAAATGATTTTCTAATGGAAAGCAAATGACAGTAAACTTTAAGAAAGAATAGAATGGTATAGTCATTAAAACATTATTGAAGGAATATGAAATACTTGTTTGAAATGACTACTGGCATAGCCAGAAAGGTTTTTTAACCTTTCAGTTAACTTTATAGCTGTATTCTTGTTTCCAAATTTAGATTTCACCAGCATCAACAGAAAAATATAAGAAAATTAGCCTCAGTGTAAGTTTGATATATATTTAGGATTCGTTTTGCCATCTTTCACTTATAGTTCTCCTATGGAAAAAAAATAAATATTTGGAAACAAAAATGAGATCACATTATCTTCACTAGTACTTTATTTTGTAGCTTATTTCTTTCAGACAACAACCTACTCTCTTATTTCATCCAGAACTAAGTCTGAACCCTGGTTCTGCTGCTTCTAAGCTGTGTGCCATTGGTAATGCTACTCAGTTTCTCTGACCCTCCATTTTCTTATGTGTAATACAGAAATAACATTAATTTGCTCATAGAGTTATTGTGAGGATTAATTAAGTAAGCATCTATGACCAATGCTGGAACATAGTGGGCACTCAACAAATAAGAATTTTTAACATACTATGGATAGTTAAAAATAAATTAAATAACAATAAAGACCAATTACAACTACAAAAGAAGACAGGAAGAGCATTTTCACACAATGTCTAGTTGTTTGAGGACTAGAATCATAAAAACTTAGTTGCCACAGGAAATTTAGGAAGTCAAAATGTATGCATTTCTTTAGAACCAAAAGTTTGAGCTTTTGCTGTTTTTAAGGTTGAGGTCATCACATTAATCTTTGGTTTTTATGAATTTATTAGTGTTTGTTACTACAACCACTGTGTCTGAAACTCTCCCCTATGAGTTTATCTACAGAAGAATGCAGCATACCTACCACTTCATTAACGTGGAGGTCTTGAGATATGGAATATAGCCTACTGTACCATGATACCTAGGATTTGAAAGCACATTTCTGTAAGAAGAATTTATTATAACTATAATAAATTAAAGATACAATTTTCAAAATTTTAATTGTGGACAGGCAAAATTACTGAAGCTGCAAAATATGCAACAGCTTGAAGTTTAATTGCAACTGGAAAACTATGCTTTGGAAACTGTATGTGGATGGAAATATTTATGAGTTAGCACCAAGAGCTGGCACAGTACATTTGCTATGGAATAATTTTAACTGTAACCTTGTTTTACAAGCTGGATTTTATCACATACCTTTATGGGAGAGTTGAACAAGTCTATACATTTACTCTACATGCTGAGGTTTCTGTTTTTGTTTCAACTCCAGATATGCTTGAGAAGCTTTTAGTAAACTTTTTACAGGAAAATGATCAAATGAAACAAACTAGGGACATTTTCCATATAAGAATGACATGATATTTCACATGCTGTATTGTTTCATATATCATCAATTTTACACCAGATTTTGGCAAAGGAAAAGATCCTGCCTCAAGAATTTTTATTTTTTGGACCACAAGCAAAAATCCAAAAGTAAACAAAGACCAAACCAAAGAAGAAGGCATAAAACAATAAAAATCAGAACCATGACTTGCATGTAAACTGGAAAAAGAAACCATATAGTAAGTTTTCTGCTCATTCTGATTATAATCAAAGTTTGTCAAAACAGAGTGGTCTTTCTCACAAAAAATTCAAAATCCCTAAGTTTACTCTTAAATATAAAAATAGCTACACTTTGGAAATATTATTAATCCTATGTGTTCACCTCTGAATGCATACCTCAAAAATACTTAATTTTAGGAATGTATCTTATAGAAATACCATGGGTCTACCAAAGATGTTCACCCAATATTATTAAAATAGAAAAAAATATTTAAAATCTATATTTGTCCAAAGTAAGGAACTGATGAATGACATACATTCACAGTACATTATTCTGCAGCCATTGAAAACTTAAACTGTAGGAAAATATAATGATGTGGGGAAACTGGCATTTGACCTTAAGTGAAAGAAAAAAACAATAAGCTGATCCTATTCTTGTTTAAAAAATGGTACTTATGCACCAGAAAAATGGTTTTTAGTTGTATTCACCAGTGTTTTTCTCAATGTGATACAAACTTACAGTAGTTTACTTGCACTGAAATTAAATGTATTTTCTAGGATTTCTAGCAATGTATATATTATCTATATGATAAAAAAGTATATAATAATTAAAAATAAAACCTATATAAATAGTGGCAACTATCTTTTTAAAGATAAGTAGACTACTTCTCTATTGACATTTCTGCTTCCAAACTCTGTCAGAATGTTCAGATGTGTCTAACTGAGACAAATCACCGGAAGAGCCAAGTTATGAATCAAGGAGGAAACCTGAACAAAGGCCAAAAGCAAGTTAAGAACTAGAGAACCAGAGCAAGGTTGGAATCCAGGGAACCTGAGAATGTTACAGAGGTCATCCCAGTGATCAAAGGGCCAGAAGCTGAAACCCAAGAGATAGAAGGCAATTGTTTCCTGCCCAGTTCCATCTTCCACATTAAAGGGTTTCTCTCTCCCTCAGATTTTAACAGAATTCTAGGCAAGCCCTAATTTTCCTGAAATTATATTAGGAAAGGCAACTTTAAAATAAATACATGAATTATGGTCTTCTCCGGATATATGCTCAGAAGTGGGATTGCAGGATCATACGGTAGCTCTAGTCTTAGTTTTTTAAGGAACCTCCATACTGTTCTCCATAGTGGCTGTACCAGTTTACACTCCCACCAACAGTGCAGGAGAGTTCCTTTTTATCCACACCCTCTCCAGCACTTAGTTTGTAGATTTTTTGATGATGGCCATTCTGATTGGTGTGAGGTGATACCCCATTGTAGTTCTGATATGCATTTCTTTAATAATTAGTGATGTTGAGCATTTTTTCATGTGTCTCTTGGCCATCTGTTGTGTCTTCTTTGGAGAAGTGTCTATTTAGATCTCCTGCCCATTTTTTGATTGGGTTGTTTGTTTTTTTGATATTGAGATGCATGAGCTGTTTGTATATTTTGGAGATTAATCCTTTGTCAGTTGCTTCATTTGCAAATATTTTCTCCCCTTCTGAGGGTTGTCTTTTCGACTTCTTTATGGTTTCCTTTGCTGTGCAAAAGCTTTTAAGTTTCATTAGGTCCCATTTGATTATTTTTGTTTTTACTTTCATTACTCTAGGAGTTTTATAGTATCCAGCCTTACATTTAGATCTTTAATCCATTTTGAGTTTATTTTTGTGTATGGTGTTAGGAAGTGTTCTAATTTCATTCTTTTACATGTAGCTGTCCAGTTTTCCTAGCACCACTTATTGAAGAGACTGGCTTTTCTCCATCATACATTCTTGCCTACTTTGTCATGGATTAAGTGACCAGAGGTGCATGGGTTTTTCTCTGGACTTTCTATCCTGTTTCATTGATCTATATTTCTGTTTCTGTGCCAGTACCATATTGTCTTGATTACTGTAGCTTTGTAGTATAGTCTGAAGTCAGGGAGCCTGATTCCTCCAGCTCCATTTTTCTTTCTCAAGATTGCTTTGGCTATTCAGGGTCTTTTGTGTTTCCATACAAATTGTATTTTTTTTTTTTGTTCCACTTCTGTTAAACATGTTATTGGCAATTTGGTAGGGATTGCATTGAATCTGTAGATTGCTTTAGGTAGTACAGTCATTTTGACAATACTGATTCTTCCAATCCAAGATCATGCTTTCCACCTTTTTGTGTCACCTTTGATTTCTTTCATCAATATCTTATAAGATACATGCACCCCAATGTTCATTGCAGCACTATTTACAATAGCCAGGACATGGAAGCAACCTAAATGTCCATCAACAGAGGAATGGATAAAGATGATGTGGTACACATATACAATGGAATATTACTCAGCCATAAAAAGGAACAAAATAATGCCATTTGCAGCAACATGGATGGACCTAGAGATTATCATACTAAGTCAAGTAAGTCAGACAAATATCATATGATATCACTTATATGTGGAATCTAAAAAAATGGTACAAATGAACTTATTTACAAAAGAGAAATAAAGTCACAGATATGGAAAACAAACTTATGGTTACTGGGGGGGAAGGGGGAGGGATAAATTGGGAGATTTGGTTTGACATATACAAACTACTATATATAAAATAGATAACTAATAAGGACCTACGATTATAGCACAGGGAACTCTATCAATACTCTGTAATGGGCTATATGGGAAAAGAATCTAAAAAAAGAGTGGATATATGTATATGTATAACTGATTCACCTTGCTGTGCAGCAGAAACTAACACAACATTGTAAATCAACTATACTCCGATAAAAAAGTGATTTAATAAATAAAATAAAATAAATACATGAAATTCTAGAGAAAACCAATGGCCTAAATTTAAATTCTAAACTCCAAAGCAAAACTTCAGTCTCCAATTCCAGAGTGGTTTTGGTGTGCACATTATGAAGAGAATATGAGGTTGTACACTGCTTGGGAATGCACCTGCTAATGTGCCCCCAAATTATAAAGACTCTTCCAATATTACTAATAGCTATAGTGGGAGATGATTACTTAATTAATTTAAAATTTTTATCTCCAGATTAAAATAATCTCAATTCAATTAAATTTTCTTCATAGGCTAAGTGGTTTGGTTTCTTTAATTCATCCCTGAATTTCTCCAATTTTTCTGAAAATAAGATGTCCAAAATTGAAGCTAGCACTAGTTCATTGAATATCACAAGGATTCCATTCCCAGCACTTTTATGATAATTAATCTCAGATTATGAATAGGCAACAACTTTTAGAACAACCTGTGTGTAGTTACAAAGATAAAACAGAACGTGTAAATCAGATGATAATTTCAACTAGTGATTGTTATTTATTAAGTTGGTAATAATAATGACATAGTTTTATTTCATTACATCTGTGATAAAAATATGACCCAAAGGCTGGCTCTCCAAGCAGAAGTTTTCCAGCTGGCTTCCCAGATATTCCCAGCTTTCCACAGAGTCCCATTATCCCCCACTGGCAATGCCCAAGGGTCAGAGTTTCTTCTTCAAGCATTTGACCCTTCGTCCTAAGGATCTTTCCTTATACTTCTTATGAGACCTCCTTCACAGCTCATTTCAGTAGAGCTACCCAAAACAGCTACTTAAAGTGCAGAGGCCACTTTTCTCTCTGTGTGGAGATCTCAGGGTACAATATATTTCACCTAGTACAGGCTGGCTACTCAATTTATCTTAGTATAGGTTAACATATAAATCCAGGATTTACAGCCATCTCCAATTATACTCTAGGTTCACTCTGACATTTGAGCATCTGTGCTTAATCATACACCTACTGAGCCAACCTGACTAATTTCATACAGTCCACTAGGTGGCAGAGGTGTTTACAAGGAAGTGAAGATGAACAATGCCCAAGTCTCCTTAAATAGTTCAGCAAGGAGGAAATGAAAGAGAACCTAATTAGAGAAATATATGGTATTTATAAGTCACATAATACATATGTATTAAACTGTAAAACCACACACACACACACACACACACACACACATGAATTTGAATTTTAAACAAGATACAAAAGTCCACCACAAATAGCAACAGCTACCTGGCTCAGCTAACACTGCTTGTGTTTAATAATTATTTAACTAAAATGGGTCTCTTTTTTTTTAATTCTTAAAAAAAGCTGACATTAAGAGGTAAATGGCCACTGTGTAAGGTCCCAGTTTGGCATTGATTCTGACTACAGCATTGCTCAAAATATTAAATATGGGAATGCTATAAAGATTATTAGCCAGGAAGAGGCTGAAGAGGCAGATAAAAGAAAAAATATTCATGGCTTCATTGATATTGGCCTAAGGCACCATGGAAACTTTTCTTAATTTTTATTTTTCATTGTATAATCTGTTTATGAAATTCCTAATTCTGCATGACCTGCCATTACAGAGCAATAATAGAAAATATATCGAGAGTAGGTTGTGGCTTCGCTTACACAGGTAAAGATAAAAACCCCATTTAAAAAGAAGGCTGGGGGCTTCCCTGGTAGCGCAGTGGTTGAGAGTCTGCCTGCTAATGCAGGGCACACGGGTTCGAGCCCTGGTCTGGGAAGATCCCACATGCCGCGGAGCAACTAGGCCCGTGAGCCACAACTACTGAGCCTGCGCGTCTGGAGCCTGTGCTCCGCAACAAGAGAGGCCACGATAGTGAGAGGCCCGCGCACCGCGATTAAGAGTGGCCCCCGCTTGCCGCAGCTAGAGGAAGCCCTCGCACAGAAACGAAGACCCAACACACCCAAATAAATAATTAATTAATTAATTAATTTTTTAAAAAAATAAAATAAAAAGAAGGATGAAATAAGAAGAGTGAGGAGAAACAGAGTTACATACAATGGCTACTCAGAGGACACAGGAGGCATAGAATAGGAACTTTAGGTTTCAACATTCAGAAGAAGGTTTGGGGTGGCCAAGGATAAGGAAATAATCACAGAGATATGGGCAAGATTGAACCCTGAAGACCTGCATCCAGACAGATATGAGGAATCAACTCTTTTCTTAGCACACAAAGTAGGACTTAACAAGGTTTCTTGCAACACAAGTTGAGAGTACCAGTAATACGTGTGTATCATACTTTGATTTTAGGAATGAATCAATATTCAAAGTGATTCTTTTTTTAAAGTATTCTATAAATGGGAAAACACTCAGAACCATATTGCTAAAAACATAACGTATAAGATATCATAACAACCAAAATATCACATTATTAAATTACAATATTATGTAAATTGTGTAAAATCACAATATTATTAAAGCTCAAACTATTGTCATTGCAAATTAGAAAGCAGCTTGGATTCTGGAGCTCTCAATCAGAAAAAACATTGGGTCCTTTAAATTGCAGTTTAGAATAAACAAATGCAGGGAATGACCAAGGATGACTATATAACATCTAATTATAAACTCACTATAATTAAGAGACCTTGTAAGCCTTATAAAGAATTCTACGGCTTGAAGCCATAGATTACAGGGTAAACTCAAGTAGAGATTAGTTTACTTTGTAGAAGTTATTTCAGTCCTCTGCATGTCATTTTAGCCAATTTGTCTAACACTGATTACTAACCGTCACTTTACCTGGTTTAATTTACACAAGCTAACAACACAACAGTCCTATTTTCTGACCTACAGTCTGGTGGGGATGTTTTTCCTAATTTTTGAAAGTCTTGCAAAGGCATAACAATTAAATATATTCAACAAAGCATGTAAGAAATTATTTTTATTGAAAAGCATAAAATCACATGCAATAAAGGCTAGGAAAAACTGAGATAGTTAATCACAGTTAATCTTATCTTTGAATTCAAATAATTGATGTATAACCAACTAAAAGTGTTTGATAGCATTACATGCAAAATTCTAATTTAATGCAATACTTTTATATTTTATTAGAAAAAAAATCAATATTTTTGAGTACTCAAGAGTATAGCATGTTTAAGGTGTTCCACTTATTTATTCCTTTAAATTATTATTGTGTATGAATGAATTTGATTAGCACACTCACATAATTGATTTCTTACTGGAAGGAAGAAACTAGAAATAAACAAAACCCCTACCTTCCCCCCAGTGCAGAGTTGAAGAGGCAGCTCTCCAGGGATACTTGTTTTCAGTCTGACAGGAAGGAAGCATTCAGAGAATCCAATTCCTGTAGCTACTACTATCAGTCTCCACAGCCATAATGGAAGTCTCTCGCCCTTCCTTGTTTTCAGATGTCCTAAAAAGTCATAGATATGCTTTCTCATTGTTTTAAAAATGCAAAAATAAAATACATGGATTAATAAAATACACATGGTGGCCAGAAATATATATTCGCTTTTGTTTAAGTCTTAATTTGAAGGCATGTTTTCTCTCTTGTTCTGAAATAATTTCAAACTTACAGAAATGTGGCAAGAATTATACAAAGGACTCTTGTACCCCTCACTCAGATTCATCAATTGTTAATTTTTGGCCATATTTGCATACTCTCTCTCTCTCTCACTCTATTTATTTGTATGTGCATGTACATGTAAAAAAATTTCCAGAACCAACTGAGAGAAAAATCTTAGACATTGTACTTCATCACCCCTTTAATACTTCAGTGTGGGAGGTTAAGGAAGATGGCGGAAGAGTAAGACGCGGAGATCACATTCCTTCCCACAGATACAGTAGAAATACATCTACACGTGGAACTGCTCCTACAGAACACCCACTGAACGCTGGCAGAAAACGTCCGACCTCCAAAAAGGCAAGAAACTCCCCCCGTACTTGGGTAGGGCAAAAGAAAAAAGAAATAACAGAGACAAAAGAATAGGGACGGCACCTGCACCAGTGGGAGGGAGCCGTGAAGGAGGAAAGGTTTCCACGCACTAGGAGCCCCTTCGCGGGCGGAGACTGCGGGGGGCGGAGGGGGGAAGCTTCAGAGCCACGGAGGAGAGCGCAGCCACAGAGGTGCAGAGGGCAAAGCGGAGAGGTTCCCGCACAGAGGCTTGGCGCCGAGCAGCACTCACCAGCCCGAGAGGCTTGTCTGCTTAGCCGCCGGGGCGGGCGGGGCTGGGAGCTGAGGCTCGGGCTTCAGTTGGATCCCAAGGAGAGGACTGGGGCTGGCGGCGTGAACACAGCCTGAAGGGGTTAGCGCACCACAGCTAGCCCGGAGGGAGTCCGGGAAAAAGTCTGCAGCTGCCGAAGAGGCAAGAGACTTTTTCTTGCCTCTTTGTTTCGCGGCGGGCAAGGAGAGGGGATTCAGAGCGCCGCCTAAACGAACTCCAGAGAAGGGCGCGAGCCGCGGCTATCAGCGCGGATCCCACAGCAACAGGGGCACAGAGGGAAAATCGGAGAGACTCCCGCACAGAGGCTCGGCGCCGAGCGGCGCTCACCAGCCCGAGAGGCTTGTCTGCTCCCCCGCCGGGGCGGGCAGGGCTGGGAGCTGAGGCTCGGGCTGCGGTCGGATCGCAGGGAGAGGACTGGGGCTGGCGGCGTGAACACAGCCTGAAGGGGTTGGCGCACCACAGCTAGCCGGGAGGGAGACCAGGAAAAGGTCTGCAGCTGCCGAAGAGGCAAGAGACTTTTTCTTGCCTCTTTGTTTCGCTGCGCGCAAGGAGAGGGGATTCAGAGCGCCGCCTAAACGATCTCCAGAGAAGGGCGCAAGCCACGGCGATCAGCGCGGACCCCAGAGACGGGCGTGAGACGCTGGGGCTGCTGCTGCCGCCTCCAAAAAGCCTGTGAGTGAGCACAGGTCACTCTCCACACCTCCCCTCCCCGGAGCCTGTGCAGCCCGCCACTGCCAGGGTCCCGGGATCCGGGGACAACATCCCCGGGAGAACGCACTGCGCGCCTCGAGCTGGTGCAACGTCACGCCGGCCTCGGCCGCCGCAGGCTCGCCCCGCCTCCTCTGTACCCCTCCCTCCCCGCGGCCTGGGTGAGCCAGAGCCCCCGAAGCAGCTGCTCCTTTAACCCCGTCCTGTCTGGGCGGGGAACAGACGCCCTCAGGCGACCTACACGCAGAGGAGGGTCCAAATCCAAAGCTGAACCCCGGGAGCTGTGCGAACAGGGAAGAGAAGGGGAAATCTCTCCCAGCAGCCTCAGAAGCAGCGGATTAAAACTCCACAAACAACTTGATGTACCTGCATCTGTTGAATACCTGAATAGACAACGAATCCTCCCAAATTCAGGAGGTGGACTCTGGGAGCAGGAGATACTAATTTTTCCCCTTTTCCTTTTTTTTTGAGTGTATAGGTGTATGCTTCTGGGTGAGATTTTGTCTGTATAACTTTGCTTCCACCATTAGTCTTAGGGTTAGGTCCGTCCGTGTTTTTTTTTTTTTTTTTTAACTTACAAAATTTTTTTTTCCTAATAAATGTTTTCTTAATAATTTTTTCCTTATTTTCTATTTTTAGAAATTAAAAAAAATCTTTAATAAGTTTTTTCATATTTTTTATTTTAAAAAATTAAAAAAAATTTTTTTCTTAATAATTTTTTTCTTATTTTTTACTATAAAAAATTAATAAATCTATTTTTAAAAATTAAAAACAATTTTTTTTTCTGAATACATTTATTCTTAATAATTTTTTTTCTTATTTTTTATTATAATAGCTTTATTTTATTTTATTTTATCCTCTTTCTTTCTATTTTTTTCTCCCTTTTATTCTGAGCTGTGTGGATGAAAGGCTCTTGGTGCTCCAGCCAGGCATCAGGGCCGTGCCTCTGAGGTGGGAGAGCCAACTTCAGAACACTGGTCCACAAGAGACCTCCCAGCTCCACGTAATACCAAACGGCAAAAATCTCCCAGAGATCTCCATCTCAACATCAAGACCCAGCTTCACTCAACGACCAGCAAGCTACAGTGCTGGACACCCTATGCCAAACAACTAGCTAGACAGGAACACAACCCCATCCATTAGCAGAGAGGCTGCCTAAAATCAAAATAAGGCCACAGGCACCCAAAATACACCACCAGACGTGGAAGTGCCCACCAGAAAGACAAGATCTAGCCTCATCCACCAGAACTCAGGCACTAGTTCCCTCCACCAGGAAGCCTACACAACCCACTGAACCAACCTTAGCCACTGGGGACAGATACCAAAAACAACGGGAACTACGAACCTGCAGCCTGTGAAAAGGAGACCCCAAACACAGTAAGATAGGCAAAATGAGACGACAGAAAAACACACAGCAGATGAAGGAGCAGGCTCAAAACACACTGGACTTAACAAATGAAGAGGAAATAGGTAGTCTACCTGAAAAAGAATTCAGAATAATGATAGTAAGGATGATCCAAAATCTTGGAAATAGAATAGACAAAATGCAAGAAACATTTAACAAGGATGTAGAAGAACTAAAGAGGAACCAAGCAATGATGAAAAACACAATAAATGAAATTAAAAATACTCTAGATGGGATCAATAGTAGAATAACTGAGGCAGAAGAAAGGATAAGTGACCTGGAAGATAAAATGGTGGAAATAACTACTACAGAGCAGGATAAAGAAAAAAGAATGAAAAGAACTGAGGACAGTCTCAGGGACCTCTGGGACAACATTAAACGTGCCAACATTCGAATTATAGGGGTACCAGAAGAAGAAGAGAAAAAGAAAGGGACAGAGAAAATTTTTGAAGAGATTATAGTTGAAAACTTCCCTAATATGGGAAAGGAAATAGTTAATCAAGTCCTGGAAGCACAGAGAGTCCCATACAGGATAAACCCAAGGAGGAACACGCCAAGACACATATTAATCAAACTGTCAAAAATTAAATATAAGGAAAACATATTAAAGGCAGCAAGGGAAAAAAAACAAATAACACACAAGGGAATCCCCATAAGGTTAACATCTGATCTCTCAGCAGAAACTCTGCAAGCCAGAAGGGAGTGGCAGGATATACTTAAAGTCATGAAGGAGAAAAACCTACAACCAAGATTACTCTACCCAGCAAGGATCTCATTCAGATTCGATGGAGAAATTAAAACCTTTACAGACAAGCAAAAGCTGAGAGAGTTCAGCACCACCAAACCAGCTTTACAACAAATGCTAAAGGAAATTCTCTAGGCAAGAAACACAAGAGGGGCTTCCCTGGTGGCGCAGTGGTTGAGAATCTGCCTGCCAATGCAGGGGACACGGGTTCGAGCCCTGGTCTGGGAAGATCCCACATGCCGCGGAGCAACTAGGCCCGTGAGCCACAACTACTGAGCCTGCGCGTCTGGAGCCTGTGCTCCGCAACAAGAGAGGCCGCGATAGTGAGAGGCCCGCGCACCGCAATGAAGAGTGGCCCCCACTTGCCGCAACTGGAGAAAGCCCTCGCACAGAAACGAAGACCCAACACAGCCATAAATAAATAAATAAATAAAATTAAAAAAAAAAAAAAAAGAGTAAGGGCTTGGACCCCAAATGCCTGGCCCAACTCCCAGCCCTGCCATTTAAAAAAAAAAAAAAAAAAAAAAAAAAAAAAAAAAAAAAAAAAGAAACACAAGAGAAGGAAAACACCTACAATAACAAACCCAATACATTTAAGAAAATGGGAATAGGAACATACATATCGATAATTACCTTGAATGTAAATGGATTAAATGCTCCCACCAAAAGACACAGGCTGGCTGAATGGATACAAAAACAAGACCCATACATATGCTGTCTACAAGAGACCCACTTCAGACCTAGGGACACATACAGACTGAAAGTGAGGGGATGGAAAAAGATATTCCATGCAAATGGAAATCAAAAGAAAGCTGGAGTAGCAATTCTCATATCAGACAAAATAGACTTTAAAATAAAGACTATTACAAGAGACAAAGAAGGACACTATATAATGATCAAGGGATCGATCCAAGAGGAAGGTATAACAATTGTAAATATTTATGCACCCAACATAGGAGCACCTCAATACATAAGGCAAATACTAACAGCCATGAAAGGGGAAATTGACAGCAACACAATCATAGTAGGGGACTTTAACACCCCACTTTCACCAATGGACAGATCATCCAAAATGAAAATAAATAAGGAAACACAAGCTTTAAATGATACATTAAACAATATGGACTTAATTGATATTTATAGGACATTCCACCCAAAAACAACAGAATACACATTTTTCTCAAGTGCTCATGGAACATTCTCCAGGATAGATCATATCTTGGGTCACAAATCAAGCCTTGGTAAATTTAAGAAAATTGAAATCGTATCAAGTATCTTTTCCGACCACAACGCTATGAGACTAGATATCAATTACAGGAAAAGATCTGTAAAAAATACAAACACATGGAGGCTACACAATACATTACTTAATAACGAAGTGATTACTGAAGAAATCAAAGGGGAAATCAAAAAATACCTAGAAACAAATGACAATGGAGACACGACGACCCAAAACCTATGGGACACAGCAAAAGCAGTGCTAAGAGGGAGGTTTATAGCAATACAAGCCTACCTCAAGAAACAGGAAACATCTCGAATAAACAACCTAACCTTGCACCTAAAGCAATTAGAGAAAGAAGAACAAAAAAACCCCAAAGCCAGCAGAAGGAAAGAAATTATAAAGATCAGGTCAGAAATAAATGAAAAAGAAATGAAGGAAACAATAGCAAAAATCAATGAAACTAAAAGCTGGTTCTTTGAGAAGATAAACAAAATTGATAAACCATTAGCCAGACTCATCAAGAGAAAAAGGGAGAAGACTCAGATCAATAGAATTAGAAATGAAAAAGGGGAAGTAACCACTGACACTGCAGAAATACAAAAGATCATGAGAGATTACTACAAGCAACTATATGCCAATAAAATGGACAACCTGGAAGAAATGGACAGATTCTTAGAAATGCACAAACTGCCGAGACTGAACCAGGAAGAAATAGAAAATATGAACAGACCAATCACAAGCACTGAAATTGAAACTGTGATTAAAAACCTTCCAACAAACAAAAGCCCAGGACCAGATGGCTTCACAGGCGAATTCTATCAAACATTTAGAGAAGAGCTAACACCTATCCTTCTCAAACTCTTCCAAAATATTGCAGAGGGAGGAACACTCCCAAACTCATTCTACGAGGCCACCATCACCCTGATACCAAAACCAGACAAAGATGTCACAAAGAAAGAAAACTACAGGCCAATATCACTGATGAACATAGATGCAAAAATCCTCAACAAAATACTAGCAAACAGAATCCAACAGCACATTAAAAGGATCATACACCATGATCAAGTGGGGTTTATCCCAGGAATGCAAGGATTCTTCAATATACGCAAATCAATCAATGTGATACACCATATTAACAAATTGAAGGAGAAAAACCATATGATCATCTCAATAGATGCAGAGAAAGCTTTTGACAAAATTCAACACCCATTTATGATAAAAGCCCTGCAGAAAGTAGGCATAGAGGGAACTTTCCTCAACATAATAAAGGCCATATATGACAAACCCACAGCCAACATTGTCCTCAATGGTGAAAAACTGAAACCATTTCCACTAAGATCAGGAACAAGACAAGGTTGCCCACTCTCACCACTATTATTCAACATAGTTTTGGAAGTGTTAGCCACAGCAATCAGAGAAGACAAAGAAATAAAAGGAATCCAAATCGGAAAAGAAGAAGTAAAGCTGTCACTATTTGCAGATGACATGATACTATACATAGAGAATCCTAAAGATGCTACCAGAAAACTCCTAGAGCTAATCAATGAATTTGGTAAAGTAGCAGGATACAAAATTAATGCACAGAAATCTCTTGCATTTCTATACACTAATGACGAAAAATCTGAAAGTGAAATTAAGAAAACACTCCCATTTACCATTGCAACAAAAAGAATAAAATATCTAGGAATAAACCTACCTAAGGAGACAAAAGACCTGTATGCAGAAAATTATAAGACACTGATGAAAGAAATTAAAGATGATACAAATAGATGGAGAGATATACCATGTTCCTGGATTGGAAGAATCAACATTGTGAAAATGTCTCTACTACCCAAAGCAATCTACAGATTCAATGCAATACCTATCAAACTACCACTGGCATTTTTCACAGAACTAGAACAAAAAATTTCACAATTTGTATGGAAACACAAAAGACCCCGAATAGCCAAAGCCATCTTGAGAACGAAAAATGGAGCTGGGGGAATCAGGCTCCCTGACTTCAGACTATATTACAAAGCTTCAGTAATCAAGACAGTTTGGTATTGGCACAAAAACAGAAATATAGATCAATGGAACAGGATAGAAAGCCCAGAGATAAACCCACACACATATGGTCAACTTATCTTTGATAAAGGAGGCAAGCATCTACAGTGGAGAAAAGACAGCCTCTTCAATAAGTGGTGCTGGGAAAATTGGACAGGAACATGTAAAAGTATGAAATTAGAACACTCCCTGACACCATGCACAAAAATAAACTCAAAATGGATTAAAGACCTAAGTGTAAGGGCAGACACTATCAAACTCTTAGAGGAAAACATAGGCAGAACACTCTATGACATACATCACAGCAAGATTCTTTTTGACCCAGCTCCCAGAGAAATGGAAATAAGAACACAAATAAACAAATGGGACCTAATGAAACTGAAAAGCTTTTGCACAGCAAAGGAAACCATAAACAAGACCAAAAGACAACCCTCAGAATGGGAGAAAATATTTGCAAATGAAGCAACTGACAAAGGATTAATCTCCAAGATTTACAAGCAGCTCATGCAGCTCAATAACAAAAAAACGAACAACCCAATCCAAAAATGGGCAGAAGATCTAAATAGACATTTCTCCAAAGAAGATATACAGATGGCCTACAGACACATGAAAGAATGCTCAACATCATTAATCATTAGAGAAATGCAAATCAAAACTACAATGAGATATCATCTCACACCGGTCAGAATGGCCATCATCAAAAAATCTAGAAACAATAAATGCTGGAGAGGGTGTGGAGGAAAGGGAACACTCTTGCACTGTTGGTGGGAATGTAAATTGATACAGCCACTATGGAGAACAGTATGGAGGTTCCTTAAAAAACTACAAATGGAACTACCATACGACCCAGCAATCCCACTACTGGGCATATACCCTGAGAAAACCATAGGTCAAAAAGAGTCATGTACCAAAATGTTCATTGCAGCTCTATTTACAATAGCCAGGACATGGAAGCAACCTAAGTGTCCATCAACAGATGAATGGATAAAGAAGATGTGGCACATATATACAATGGAATATTACTCAGCCATAAAAAGAAATGAAATGGAGGTATTTGTAATGAGGTGGATGGAGTTAGAGTCTGTCATACAGAGTGAAGTAAGTCAGAAAGAGAAAAACAAATACAGTATGCTAACACATATATATGGAATCTAAGGGAAAAAAAAGAAAAAAAAAAAAAGGCCATGAAGAACCTAGTGGCAAGACGGGAATAAAGACACAGACCTACTAGAGAATGGACTTGAGGATATGGGGAGGGGGTGGGGTGAGATGTGACAGGGTAAGAGAGTGTCATGGACATATATACACTACCAAATGTAAAATAGATAGCTAGTGGGAAGCAGCCGCATAGCACAGGGAGATCAGCTCGGTGCTTTGTGACCACCTAGAGGGGTGGGATGGGGAGGGTGGGAGGGAGGGAGATGCAAGAGGGAAGAGAAATGGGAACATATTGTATATGTATAACTGATTCACTTTGTTATAAAGCAGATGCTAACACACTATTGTAAGGCGATTATACTTCAATAAAGATGTTTGAAAAAAAAAAAAAAATACTTCAGTGTGTATCTCTTGAGAAAAGGACATTCTCTTAAAAGCTCTAGTACAATGAACAATTTTAGGAAATTAACATTGATGCTATTATCTAATCCACAGTCCATATTCAAATTTCACAAATTATTTAGCCACATCAATTCAACAAGCAGACTTTACAAATAAATTGGACATTCTATCTTCTTTAAAATACAATGGACCACCAGAAGTTATAGAGCCATTTTACTTCCCCGAAGGCACTAGGTACCAACATAGATTTATAACTATGAACAAACATAATAGAATGTCTTCTGTCTACACAGAAAAAAAAAATTCTTTAACTATGGTAACACAGCCTAGCTACCTACCAGAAATGGGTAACTAGGAGAATATACAAATAACAGAATTAATATGTAATGAGCTCTTTTATTATATGATAATCATGGAAGAAAAGTAGAAAGGTCCTTGTTTTTCTCTTGGAGCCTTAATGAATGAATTCAAACACATTTACAGTCTGTAGAATTCTGACCTCACAGATTCATAAAGTTAATTCACCTACTGTCATTTTTCAAAGTTTAAAAGTGTGAAGATCTTCCAGTAGCATAGCAAAGGCTAAAGAACAAGTATTTTCTCAAAGTTTGAGTACAGTACTTGTGGGAAAAGAAGACCCTTCTGCTGAAGCATTCTTAGGGCTTAAAGTAAAACCTACCCTTCATACCATGACAATTTACAATGAAAACACCAACATGGGAGAAATGGGATTAACAATTCAATCAATAAGGGGACTGCGAGAAGCAATCTATTTAAAAAAAAAAAAAACAAAACACAATATTCTTTGCATGGCTGTACAGACTGCTCAGAAAACCTTGCAAGATGTCACAAAAGATAAAAGTACTAATGTTGGGCTTCCCTGGTGGCGCAGTGGTTGGGAGTCTGCCTGCTAATGCAGGAGACACGGGTTCGAGCCCTGGTCTGGGAGGATCCCACATGCCGCGGAGCAGCTGGGCCCGTGAGCCACAGCTGCTGAGCCTGCGCGTCTGGAGCCTGTGCCCCGCGGCGGGAGGGGCCGCAATAGTGAAAGGCCCGCGCACCGCGATGAAGAGCGGTCCCCGCACCGCGATGAAGAGTGGCCCCCGCTTGCCGCAGCTGGAGAAAGCCCTCGCATGAACCGAAGACCCAGCACAGCCAAAAATAAATAAATAAATAAAATAAATAAAAAAAAAAATAAATTTAAAAAGTACTCATGTTAAGGCTGATTCCAGGACAACTATACAAGATACAGACGTCATGGCCACTTCTCTGAACAGAGACTGCTGAAACAGGAAATTCCAGCAGCTTTCAGTAAAAGACAGTCAATATTTAACTTTGTAAATGCATAAATACCACATTTGATAAACACTCTTATTAAAGTTAGAGCATTCTAGTCAAACAAAAATAATACTAGAATGAAGTTTAACCTAATGTACAATAGTACTGAGAGGGGGCATAGGGCTGTAAGGAGCAAATATGAGTGGAAATGTCAGTTCTCTTACTTCTTCACCTAGTAAAATCTTTCATTTCTATTTAAACTTTCAGAATTTCAGCCACCACAATACCTGATTTCTCCATATCTGCAATGGACTCTCAAATGTTAATAAAGAAAAACAACTGAGTCTGTATCTACTGACTGTATCACAACTGTATTGTACAATATGTATGATGTATAGCTTAATATGCTCTATGTACAATGAGCTCTCAAATATTTCCAAGAAAAAAATAAAGAACCTATGTCCAGTGGGTATTTACATCTACCCAAGGAATTTTCACCATAACTGCTACTGTACTTCAGAATTACATATACATAAATATATATATAAACTTTTCTACCAATTGAAAATTTAAAAGATTAATTTTTAAAGGTATGTCATGCTTTCCCTTTAAAAAGAGATTATGTATTTCAGTCAATTTTTCTTAGTTTAATAAGAAAAGTCATTCTTATCTATTTCTGACTCAATTTTAACAATTACTTGGGTTTTTTTGTTTAGTTTTTGTTTTTTTTCATTTAGAGAATGCTTTTAAAAACTACTAGTTGGGAATTATGTAAACAATATTTATAATCATTTCAATCCCCTGTGTGGTTATGTAAGGAAGTCTTCTATTTATTTTGTGCAATTACATTATATATATTTTATTAAAAATATTTTGTTTTTAACAAAATTACATTTAGCTAAATTACAGATAAAGATAAAAACTTAAAAGGGCTTGGCAGATAATTCAATTATAATGTTCATCTTATGGAAATAAGGAATTTTAAATAAAGCAAGACAGAAAAAAAAATGTCCAAACCAAATCAAATGTGATACCTCATTTGTGCATCATGTTCACATGAATAATGTGGAAGAAGAAATTTAAACACTGTATATAAATTTTAATGTTTAGTTCATTCTTAGCTTCATTTTTAAGGATAATTAGGTTTTAATTTGAAAAATTCTTCTTTTAAAATGTATTGTCTGCTGGTGCTATTACCAACAACACTCTGGACTAATATATTCCTGGAGCCATCCCACCTCCTGACAGCCCATCCTACACCCTCCCTGCCTAAATCATCCAACTAATTCACATCTTTAAACTGTAATATTTAATCCCGAAGTCAAAATTTTAAAAAGAATGGCCAACTAGGAAAAAAATGCAAAACTCCTTGGAATAGGGAACATGAAAACATGGTAACAGCTGCGAGGCACAGATGAAGGGTTTTTTGTTTTTTATCCAGAGTAGAAAGTCATTAAACACTCCAAGAAGAGTCAGAGACAGCCTTGACTTTCTGTGCTGTTTTTCAAAGCTTTACTACATCTCCAAGGAAGGGAGCAGCTGCCTTTAACATTTATTTGGTGGCGATTTACTTGGAGCAAAAACTGAGGGCACCTACTGAGCAGAATAAACTAAAAGTGCCACATTCTCTTAGATTCATCTCCCTGGATTTCAAATTCCCACTTCTTCCTTCTGCTTTTCAAACTTGTATCAGTAAGAAGCACCTGGGGTAGGAGTTGACTTCACTACAAACTAGAGGGGCTTATGGGCAAACAACCTAAATAAAACAAGATGAATTCTCTGCTTACCAGGCTTCTTAAGCTGCTCTGACCAATTCTTTTCTCCAAAATGTACCTGCAATTTTAAGTAAACTCAAACCAATTATTTCTGTGTGCTTTCTGACTCATAAAATAAATCAAATTCCTAATCTAGATCATCATTCTCTTTGGTGTGCTTTTTTCTGAAGATGAGAATCTTTACATTCTGTTTTCAAAGGTATAAATTTCATAAATGTGGGTAACTTTGTCATGGAATCATTTAGGGAGGAAAAACCCAATGAAGGATGTTCTACTGCACCTGGACTCCAAAACAGACATAGTTTGTATGAATTCCATCAGAGTATTTATCAGCATTATGTGCTAGAATCTGACAACTTGATTTTGAATTCCAACTCTAATGCAGGAAAGACCCCAGAAGAGCAAATCTCTTTACCTCTGTACCTCATTCATACATCTCTTTACCTCATTCATACATAATACTTAGCTCATCATGTGGTAAGGGTGAAATTTAATATAATGTGTATAACTTTCATAGCATATAATAGTATTCAATAGTATACAGTATCATGCTTTTGGCTGCAAGTACCAGAATTCCTGAGTAACAGCATGTTGAACTCATACACCAAGTTGCTGAAGGTGGGCAGTTGCACACATGGGCTCAATGACTCAACCCTATGAGGGTCACATCTCAGACTCATAGCCTTTTTCTTATGTTTGTAAACTCATGGTTACAAGATGACTTCCTTAGATCTGATCATCACGTTAATGTTCTCTAGCCAGCCCCATCCCCAGGTTTCATTAACTGGAAATATGCAATCCCTATCAAATTACCAATGGCACTTTTCACAGAATTAGAACAAAAAATTTTACAATTTGTATGGAAACACCAAAGATCCCAAATAGCCAAAGCAATCTTGAGAATGAAAAACGGACCTGGAGGAATCAGGCTCCCTGACCTCAGAATATACTACAAAGCTACAGTCATCAAAACAGTATGGTACTGGCACAAAAACAGAGATATAGATCAATGGAACAGGATAGAAAGCCCAGAGATAAACCCACACACCTATGGTCACCTAATCTACGACAAAGGGGGCAAGGATATACAATGGAGAAAAGACAGTCTCTTCAATAAGTGGTGTTGGGAAAACTGGACAGCTACACCTAAAAGCATGAAATTAGAACACTCCCTAACACCATACGCAAAAATAAACTCAAAATAGATTAAAGACCTAAATGTAAGGCCGGACACTATAAAACTCTTAGAGGAAAACATAGGCAGAATACTCTTTGACATAAATCACAGCAAGATCTTTTTTGATCCACCTCCTAGAGTAATGAAAATAAAAATAAAAACAAACAAATGGTATCTAATTAAACTTAAAGCCTTTGCACAGCAAAGGAAACCATAAACAAAACAAAAAGACAACCCTCAGAATGGGAGAAAATATTTGCAAACAAAGCAACCAACAGGGATTAATCTCCAAAATATACAAACAGCTCATGCAGCTCAATATCAAAAATAACTGGAAATAGATCACATGCTTAGCTTCAAGAGAAGTGCCCAAGGGAGAAGGAGTGGAAGTGGGTGTTAGAAAAAATAATTGACAGTATCTACCATATTATTTCCTTTGAAGAATTGTAAAAAGTATGTTAGTAATGTTAATACATCCCCCTAAAACAAAATATTTTGTTTTTACTCTACATAGTGTACGTTTATTTTTGTCCTGAGCTTGTTTACTTTATCAACTCCCATAAGCCTCCCTCACTCTGATCTCAACAGCACATGATAGCATGTGTTTTTTCACAAAAGCTGATTAATTTGCCTTCTGTAAAACCTGGCACAGTCATCAGAACAACAGAGGGGACCTGTTCCAGGATCACCCTAAGGAAGAAAAAAATCAAATATACCCAATTATTTTATCTAAGCAATTTCCTAAAATTCTATTTTTTAATAACTTAATTATCAAATGGAGCAATTTAAATACAGTGTTTCTCGATGCTTTGTGATGACCCAGAGGGTTGGGATAAGGAGGGTGGGAGGGAGGGGATATGGCAATTCATATATATAGCTGATTCACCTCGTTGTACACCAGAAACTAACACAACATTGTAAAGCAATTATAATCCAATAAAGATGTGAAAAACAATGATAAATAAATACAGTGTTTCCTTTAAATAACTACTCCTTAATTAGTTGAGTGAGGTAAGCTGTCCTGCCTGAGGTTGCAAAACCTGACTCTATGCCTTGCACATTGCTTCTGCTAGCTCACACATGCTTAATCTTTATTGCCATCTTCTGGAGGATTTGCTTTTAGACGCAAATAGGTAATACTGGGCCAATACACTTCCTCTGGAACTGGGATCTGGAAACACAGGCCCTTTTTGGTGTCTCAAATTAAAATATAGGTCAAATGCCATAACCACAGAGCACCTTAGCCTGGGCCATGGAGGCAGTCACCTCAGAGTGCATTTCAGAAATAACAAGAGAGCCACTTGCCCAGAAAAACAAGTGCCCGTTTATAAGCAAAAGGTTATATTTCCACTATTAGAGTTCCATCTTAATAGTATAAAACTGAACCATGGCAAAAAACAGGTACTACTGGAAATGGTGATCTTTTTACTGATATCAATCAACTCCACTTTAGTGTAAATGAGTTTGGAGTGCTTTCCTATTATGACAGATCATGAATGGGGTGCAGGGGTGAAGAATACAATACATGAATAACATGAATATTATATATCTGAACATCACCTAGCACAGCCCTGCTGCCCAAGAAGTAGACAAAGAAGACATAGTTTGAATCTGGAACTGCTTAGAGGAGGGAAAGACCAAGCTGTGAAAACAAGCAGGATGATAATTTGGCAGCCAAGGCATGGCATCCAAGGGACTCTGGCACCACAGTTTGTAAGCAGTTCGCATCTGGGAATCTGACCTCAATTCATTGATCATCCATAATACAAGCTGAGCAGTCATGGGAAATCCAGTGATGGCAGTGGTCAAACTTCTGGTAGAGAGGCTGACAAGTAAAACCAGAGAAGTCCATCAGCATAGAGTAGCACCTCAGCCACCTAGCCAGGGCTCAAGGGTAAATACCAGTCTCTGAGTCCATGGCTATGAAAAGTAGAACAAATGCTCAGCCCTAGAGTTATTAGGGTTTTGAAAGTATATTATGACAGGAAACAGACTTAGGACAGTGCATTTCAACCTTCTTGCTTCTTGGTTTACAAAAATGGACACAGCTGCTCACAGAATTGGCACTGGGCACTTCAACCTTCTTGCTTCTTGGTTTACAAAAATGGACACAGCTGCTCACAGAATTGGCTCTGGGCACTCAGCACTTCTGTAACCCTCCATCTCCACATACCAGATGGGACGATCCAATGGAGAGAAGAGACCAGAGACTGGTTCTCTGAATGGCACACAAGGGCAGAGACAGAGGGAAGAAAGTAAGAGAAACTTGAAGCTCAAACTCAGGTCAGGAAGGGACTTGGGGTTGTGGCTGAGCTCTGAGTACAGGGCAGATGGCTCTCGTTATGCAAGGAGAAGCCCCAATACCTATAGCGTCCTTTATTTAAAGGACATACTCGTATTGTTCAAGCATTCACTCATGAAAAAATATTTACTGAATCTGCACTACATGAGGAGCATAGTGTTCAGCACTACAGATACACCATGAACAAAATAGGTCTCTTCTGTAAACTATTACTGACATTAAGTAACAAATTCAAATCTTTTCTTACATATTGCAGTAAGTACTATACGGGAAAAGAACAGAAGGCTTGTCCTAAGAAAGCACAGTAGGGCCAGGTGGCCAACTACTTTGGGTTAAGAGACCAAAAATGATCTTTCTAAGGAAGGTATATTCCAAGAACATGCAACAGAAAAACGTAAGAAATTCTTTTTTAATATTTTAAATAAATTTAAACTTTAATATTATATATTATATATGTGATAGTATAGATGTATCAATAGTAATATATAATAAGATATACAGATACATTACTACAGAGGGATTATTGTCCAATGACAAACGGCAAACAACTAAAATCAACTTTCAAAAGACTGGTTTTGCTATGAAATAAAACACACTAAGGCTGGATTCTTAATGACCTTTTCTCTCATGTAAGAGAAGAGTTAACCTTTCATGAAAGACCCAGAAGATAAAGAGGGAAGAGAAAATCCCATATACGACTTATATATAGGTGTATCTACTTCTAAAACATCAATATTTAATCTTGGTTACTATTTATGCAATCTGAATATAACAGCTAAAACCTGGGCAAACAGGCAGACTCAAATAGGCACCTATGTTCAATATCAGAGGCTTCCAAGTTGATAGAAGAATTCTGAGCACTAGTGAATGCACCTAGCTCTGGTAAAAATATCAGAGTAATTTGAAATAGTATTTACAGAATAAGCAGACAAACTTATTTGGGTATAATGTACAATCAAATTCACAATGCTGTCAATTCCCAAAGGAGGGTAAGAATTCTAAACTCTGAATGACCTAACTGGAGGATAATGGGCCTACAAATTTTGCTTTTATATACAAAAGTTTGTGAGCATATAGAAGGAAATATGAAGGGGTCCTCCTGGGGTGCAGATTATACGGTGTGTTAAATGTGTGAAAATTTCACCAAGTATACACTTATGATTTGTACAAACTTTTCTGTTTGTATATAATATGTCAATGTCAATTAAAAGAGGTTTGTTTGGGTTTTTTTAGTTTGAGAGGGAAAAAAATCAAGTCCAGGAAAATACAGACATCTTTTATGGGACACACTAGAACAAAATCTTAAAAGGAAAATTTAGAGCAGCTTTTACAAAATTGTGAATCAGTTAGTAAGCTGTCTCCAAGCATGTTACTTATTTTAAATAATGGGAGAATATTCAAGAGGTACATAAAAGCTAATGAAATGAGAGGTCATTGTATTTACCTAAAATAAAATTTCACCTTTACTGCAGATTTTAAAAATCAATGTCATCTTTTAATCTGTGTTCTAATCATAGCTTTATCTTCACATATGGTCTTCATTTACACACACCTGTAAAGTTTTATATTTGCTCTTTTGCAATTTGAATCATTGATGCCTAAGGCAAGTGCTCCTAAAACTATAAACACTACACCTTCATCTTTCATCTATCAAGTAAAAAATAAAAGGAACAGGATGCTTAGTCTATAAGAACAATGGAGGAAAATCTGAAGTTTTATTTACTCAATAGTTATGAAACAATCTAAGTTAAATTAAAAAGTATTTCTCTTTCTCGAGACTCATTTTGCTATTCTTTTCTCTAGTTTTGTATTTTGCAGATATTTTAAGACATGAAACAACTTCTTCCAAATGTTCATCCTAATTCCTTTGGGTATTTCCCATTTACTAATATATTTTTGATACCTTAATCCACTTGAAATTTTGGATTTCTAAATCACAGGTAATTATACAAGGATAAGGTTCTCTTCATTCTATCTTCATGGATTTTTCTTAGATACATACAATTGATGATGATTACTCCCTCAAAATGTATAATAGTGATGAAGCTCTTGAAAAGAATTAGGGTCAAATTTAGCCCCTAAGTAGTATATCATTACTCTTAAAAAACTTTTCAAACAATAACCTAGGACATAAGTTATACAGATTCACAACAGTCATTTACTTGTGAACAAAAGATAAAGGGAAAGAAAGGAGCAGAGTTTGCGTACAATGGAAAATTACAGTTTTCAATATCTGTGATTTTCTTAATGAATGGAGCCTTAAATTCACTGGAGAAAAAAAAAAAATCCCTGAGCATTTGCTCATGCTGCGATTTGTCCCAACAGTTACTTCACATCAGATTATACAATCCTTCATTCACTTTGTGAAACCAATTATTCATGGTCACTCAGTTTCAATTTCTTTCTTATTAGGCCCTAACAGAGGCACTCACCAGGCCTATTGTTCTCAAAGGTTAAAATACCCCAAGAGCCACGAGCCACGACATCATTTTGAAAGTATGTCCTGGTCATAGGAACAAACTCAGCAACATGACTCCAGGAAAGGGAGGGGGGAGACCAGAATTTTAATCTGATCTCTGCTACTATCTAGATGAGAAAAACTCAGTTAATTGTTCCGTCTCAAGCCTCTGCCTCACATACAATTTTTTTAATAAAAGAGCAGTTGTCTAGCGTAGCAGTTTATTAAATGTATTGCAAAGCACTAAGTTGCTTCACAAAAAGTTTGGGCAATAGTGAGACCTATATAGCCCTCTTGGAAATTCACAAGGAACATTAACACAGTAAAGGTTCTGAGAATTCCTGTAGTTCTGTTTAATTTTGTTCAACCTATACAGAATATTTTACATTTTTTTACAACCTAACATCCCTAAACATCTGCGAAGCCTGCACTGAGAAACTCTGCACTGGTGATTTTCAAATTATGTTCTGTAAAATCCTCTCAGGGTTTGCCAGCCACCAGAGTGAGGGGAAGCAAGGCGGTGAAGAGGAAGCAGTCAGCAAGTAGGATATTGGGTCCTCCACCCCACTTCAATCTTTCTACTTCGGGGCCTCAAAATACAATATCACTTTGAATAAAAGAATCATTACTTTAAAAATTCTTTTGTTTCTAAAATTCTCTGACTTAGAAATAACTTATTTCTAGTCTGAATTGACAAGTTGAGCTTATTATGGGATTACCCAGAAAGGGTCCACAGTGTTTCCAAGACAGGTTCTTGTGGTAGATTGAATTATTATTCATGTCATTCTCTCCTCACCCTTGCCATGCGTTCTTAGAGGCCAAGTTCACTTCTCTGTCCCACTGATTTGGGGCTAGGTAATGTGACCTGCTTTGGTTAATGGGATGTGAGGGTCCAATGTACTTGTGTGGTCTACCCCCTTGACCTTCTTCACCATAAGAAGAGAATGCCCCTGAAATTAAAAGAGACATGAAGCCCAGCTGATACCAACAAAGCAACAGCCAACCCACAGCCCTCATGCAACATGAACAAGAAATTAATGTTTATTATTGTAAGCCTCTGAAATTTGGGGATTATTTGTTGACACAACAGAAGTTGAAACTGTAAATCAAATCTAAGCTGATCTGACTCTAAATCATATGCCTGCAATGTTAGCCTTGAATAGCTTTGGGCTAGAAAATAAAGTTTAAGGTAGGAATTGTTAAATTCACTAATAGTTTTGCAATATATTTGTATAACTTTTAAGAAAGTACAATAATGCTATATTTCCTCACCCTATACCCAGTTCCCATTCCTTACCCTCCAAAGATAAATGCTTTACCCACCATGATTTATAGGACAATCAATGATTAACAACATTGCCAATAAAACTCACTGTATATAGTTTTCAATCATAGGAATCAAATGATTTTCCCTTTGTTTATAAAGCCAAATACTGCTTTTGGGTTGGGATTTAATAAGAAAAATTCTAATATGCATTATGCATGGCTATAATTGTTTTCAGACAGCTTAATTACATCAAAATTAAAACTCAGCTATGTTTAATCAAGCTGTAAATCAAACAAGAGTATTCCCAACCAACACACATGAAAAGCAATCCAGAAAGAATTTTTTAAAAAGCTTATATTCACTTTCATCCTAAAAACTGAAACCACATCTACTAAAAACAGGTACACAGGAAATGAACAAGCTTTCACTTTTCTCAAGTTCTTTAAATTTACAGAAGAGTTATATATGAAAATAATGTCCCATAGTATATGGAATGACCATGAAATTACTCTACTTAATAGAAAATACAGTTGGAAAAACACTTAAAGAAAAAATTCTACTGGTGAGGTATCAACCCATGGTCATGTATAAAGAAACAAAAAATGAAAGGCTTCTGAAAGGAATCTATCCTTATGGAGTTAAACATATGCACAGAAGGGCCATACAATTAAAAGGAGAATTATATAAGAATGATGAGACAAAACAGCAGCAAGATTTAAAATTCCTAAGCAGTGAATACTAATAATACGTGTGAACTTAGAGTTCATGATTCTTTTGAAAAAGAATGAGAAAAGGATTTGTGATCTACAGGGGGAGAGGAATTTCTCTCTTACTTAAATAATTTAAAATGATACTAACTACTATTTATTCAGCACCAAGAATGTGACAGTAAAGAATTGAATGTAAGTAGGAGACAGCAACCTGGCACAGTAATGATACACTCATTTTACAGATGAACAAATGAAAACTTCCAGGGTTTAAGTAACATGTTCTCACAACTATTAAAAAATGGATTTGTTTAAATATAAATTAAAATGATAAACACTTAAGATTAACTAAGAAAAAAAGAGAGAAGACTCAACTAAAATCAGAAACAAAAGAGCAGACATTATTATAACTAATACCACAGAAATAAAAAAGATCACAAGGGACTATTATGAAAAATTATACCGGGCTTCCCTGGTGACGCAGTGGTTGAGAATCTGCCTGCCAATGCAGGGGACACGGGTTCGAGCCCTGGTCTGGGAGGATCCCACATGCCACGGAGCAACTACGCCCGTGAGCCACAACTACTGAGCCTGCGCGTCTGGAGCCTGTGCTCCGCAACAAGAGAGGCCGCGACAGTGAGAGGCCCGCGCACCGCGATGAAGAGTGGTCCCCGCTCGCCACAACTAGAGAAAGCCCTCGCACAGAAACGAAGACCCAACACAGCCATAAAATAAAAATAAATAAATACATAAATAAATAAGCAAATATGGTTAAGAAAAATATTTAAAAAAAGAAAATTATACCAATAAACTGGACAATCTAGAAGAAACGGATAATTTCTAGGAACATACAAGGTACCAAGACCGAATTATGAAGAAGTAGAAAGTATGAACAGACCTATAACTAGACAGGAGGATGAATAAGTAATCAAAAACCTCTCAACAAGAGAAAAACCCAGGACCAGATGGATTCACTGGTGAATTCTACCAAACATTTGAAGAATTAATACCAATCCTTCTTAAACTGTTCCAAAAAACAGAAGAGGGAACCCTTCTAAACTCATTTTATGATGTCAGCATTACCCTGATACCAAAGCCAGAAAACACACTACAAAAAAAGAAACCTTAAAGACTATTATCTCTGATTAATGCTGATGCAAAAATCCTCAACAAAATACTAGCAAACCAAATTCAACAGTGCATTAAAAAACGTGGTATTTATTCTTGCAATGCAAAGATGGTTCAGCATACAAAAATCAATCAAATGTAATCACCACATGAACAAAATGAAGGACAAAAAATGATCTCAGTTGATGCAGAAAAAGCCTTTGACAAAATTCAACAATTATTCATGATTGTAAAAAAACTCAACAAACTAGAAATAGAAGGAAATAATATCAACATAATAAAGGTCATATATGAAAAGCCATATATGAAAATTTCTGCAGATCCATTGCACAACAATATGAACACACTTAACACTACTGAACTCTACACTTAAAAATGGAAAAGATGATGAATTTTATGTCATGTGTTTTTTACAACAATTTTTTAAAAGTGGAGAGAGAACTCATGACCAGTTTTTTTCACAGATGTTTTCCTGCAACATGCACTTGGAGGCGGTTGAAAGGAATAAACAGTAAGCAGTCCAGGTGGAATGAAGGAAGTGGTCAGATAAACAAGTATCAACAGTTATATGTGTTAAATGAGAATAACATGATAGGAAACCAGAATTGTTACATGAGTACCAATATATACAGGAGCCTGTAGTTCAGATGTCAGGATGTGTACCTTTATAATAGATTTAAATGACTCAATGCTTTTTCTCCTCAAAGATTTAGTACTTACTTCATTATTATCACTGTATTAGTTTGCTAGGATTGCCATAACAAAATACCACATTCTGGTGTTTTTCCTCACAATTCTGGAGGCTGAAAGCCCAAGATCAAGATGTCAACAGGTTTGGTTTCTCCCAAGGTCTCTCTCCTTGGACTGCTGATGGCCTTTTCTCAGTGCACATGCATCCCTGATGTTGCTCTCTGTATGTCCTAATCTCTTTTTATAAGGACACCAGTCAGATTGGATTAGGGCTCACCATAATAGCCTCACTTAACCATAATTACCTCTTTAAAAACCCTACCTCCAAATACAGTAATATCCTGAGGTAATGGGGGGTTACAACTTCAGCATAGGAATTTAGGGGGAACACAATTCAATCCGTATCGATCACACAGTTTAATCTCCTAGTTAATTGTACATGTGGTTTTTCCTAAAGAAAAACAGAAGAGCTGGGGCTTCCCTGGTGGCGCAGTGGTTGAGAGTCTGCCTGCCAATGCAGGGGACACGGGTTCGAGCCCTGGTCTGGGAAGATCCCACATGCCGCAGAGCAGCTAGGCCCGTGAGCCACAATTACTGAGCCTGCGCGTCTGGAGCCTGTGCTCCACAACGGGAGAGGCCGCGACAGTGAGAGGCCTGCGCACCGCAATGAGGAGTGGCCCCCACTTGCCACAACTAGAGAAAGCCCTCACACAGAAACGAAGACCCAACACAGCCATAAATAAAATAAATAAATAAATAAATTAATTAATTAAAAAAAAAAAAAAAACAGAAGAGCTATGGACGAATAGTTCAGGTCATATGCTGTCAACCAGGGAAAATAGGAGAATGTAATTCTTTTCTGCTCTCAGCATCACCAGCCACTTACGCTTCAAACCATATTTTTGAGGCATTCACTATAGGCAATTTCACAAATTATACATTTCTACAGATGCAGCTTCTGTTTGTTTGTTTGGTTGGTTGGTTGGTTAGTTTATTGGTTAGCTATTCTACGTTTTACTCAGTAGCAGGAAAAAAACATCAAAAAGCAGGCTGTCAGGGCCAAGTGAAAGCTTGGAAGAACAACATCTCTATAATTCTGCAAGACTGTTCCCAAGAGATTTCACCACATCCTTGGGGAAGTCTGAAAGCAAAACTTTTCCTCAAAAGGTTTTAATATTCTGGCCTCCAGACTTACTCTGGACTGGGAAGTCCCTAAGTATTTTTAAATGAAATTTAAAAGAATTGTAGAAATATTTCAAAAGATTTTTTTAATATTCTAAATGAAAAGGCAATTTAATTCTGATCCCCGGAAACCAGATATATTTTCTCTTTTCCAGGTTCATTTTACAGTCATTTCTATAATACACTCAACAGCCATTCATTTTCTCTTCTGAATTTTTACCTGATTTAAATTATTAAGAAAATTATATTCTTGCACACACTGACTAATTTTCTCAGTTATCACTGATATCAGTAAATATTTATAAAGACCAGCTGGGTAAGCTGCATTAACTAAATACATATATTCTTGACAAAATACAGCTCAAGAGCTATTTTTAATTTAAGAGGCTAAATGGTATATTTAAGTGAGTATTAATGTGTGTGTTTATTTGGTGGTTTAGTTTCTATTAATGTAAATTCACAGAATTGAGGAAAACAACCCAATTCACAGCTTTGTGTAATTTATAAAGAGCTATGTACTAAATATATTCCCTTTTCAATAATGTGAGATCTGGCACATTTTTCAATCTATAAAATAGAAAAATACAGGATAATAATTTAGAACAATTTCTAAATGGATGAGAAAATGAGATTGTTCAAATTTAAATATAATCTGAGAGACCAGTTCACCATATCGATTAGAACATCTTTGTTTATACAGATTTGATGTTTCCAACCACTGTTTTTTTAAATGTACAATCAAATTCATGAACTTTACACCCCAAATACTGTTTACAAAGGTCCAAATTTTTTTCCATGATTTTATCTTACAAATATTGATCTACATTAAACATTATTTTAAAAGTTACATATTTCTATTTGTAGGTTAGAGTGCTTATTAAATATTTCATTTAATCTCTCTACTACACTAATAACATTCTTAAATACAGCTTACTACATTAAAGAAAAAAGCCATTCTAGTTCAATGGGAATATCAGCTAGAGAACTGAATATCTATAACAGAACATTCAACATTCAAGTGAGGTGATCAGAATGTTAAATTTCAAATAGATTGATATAATATCAAATTTTCCTCTATCAACCTAGAGATACTGGCACACAATATTTTTCTACCTCCCTGAAAATTTCAGGAAACAAATAAAGCAATGTCATGTTAGTATTTTAAATGATAACATCAAGGAAATAGTGATGATGACCTATATGTTGCTCCCCTTTTTTTTTAACTTTCCTTGAAGACACGGAAGAACCAATTTTTTATAACTCCCAGATTAGACTGGACACTGGTGTCCATTAATACAGCATAAAATAGGGGATAGGATGAGTTGAGAATAGATTGTATTTAAATGTCAACTTCCACCTAACTTTCAGAACAGTGATGTCTTCTTGGCTTCTGAGATCATCCTAACAAAGTAAATATGAGAGCACTAATATGAGGAAATATTCCTGCCAGACAGTCTAAAAACATGAGAAGACAAGCCCATGACAGCCATTAAAATAAGCCCTCATTCTCTACATAAGACTTACATAAGGCAAACATTTTCATCTCCTAATTGTTTATCTGCCACCCAGCGTACTTCTGGACTATCTTTTTTCATCAAGTTTTTGGCCTGATGAAACATAAATTAATTTTAGTACCAGATTTTTTTAATTTTTACTGAAATTATATATATATATTATATATTCTTTTTTTACATTCTCTTCCATTATACGTTATTACAAGATATTGAGTATAGTTCCCTGCGATGTACAGTAGGTCTTTGTTGGTTATCTATTTTATATATATTAGTGTGTATATTTTAATCCCAAACTCGTAATTTATCCCTCCCTTCCTCCCCTTTGGTAGTCATGTTTGTTTTCTATGTCTGTGAGTCTGTTTTGTAAGAAAGTTCACTTGTATCATTTTTTTTAAGATTCTGCATATAAGTGATATCATATGATATTTGGCTTTCTCTGCCTGACTTACTTCACTTAGTATGATAATCTCTAGGTCCATCCATGTTGCTGCAAATGGCATTATTTCATTCTTTTTTATGGCTGAGTGATATTCCATTGTGTGTGTGTATATATATATATATATATATATATATATATATATATATATATATATATATATTATATACCACATCCTCTTTATCTAGTCATCCGTCGATGGACACTTAGGTTGCTTTCATGTCTTTTTCACAATATTGATTCTTCCAGTCCAATAATACAGTATATCTTTCCATTTGTTTGTGTCACCTTTGATTTCTTTCATCAGAGTCTTATAGTTCTCAGAGTACAGGTCTTTTGCCTCCTTAGGTAGGTTTGTTCCTAGGTATTTTATTCTTTTTGATATGATGGTAAATGGGACTGTTTCCTTAATTTCTCTTTCTGACCTTTCATTGTTAGTGTATAGAAATATAACAGATTTCTGTGTATTAATTTTATCCTGCAACTTTACCAAATTCATTGATGAGCTCTAGTAGTTTTCTGGTAGCATCTTTAGGATTTTCTATGTATAGTAAGTATCATGTCATCTGCAAACAGTGACAGTTTTACTTCTTCTTTTCCAATTTGGATTCCTTTTATTTCTTTTTCTTCTCTGACTGCTCTGGCTAGGACTTCCAAAACTATGTTGAATAAAAGTGGCGAGAGTGGACATCCTTTTCTTATTCCTGATCTTAGAGGAAATGCTTTCAGCTTTTCACCGGTGAGTATGATGTTGGCTGTGGGTTTGTCACATATCATGTTGAAGAACACCGAGATAAAAATATGGAGACACATAGAGTACATAAGAAGGTCAAAGAAAAGTACATTTATATGTGTTTTGCCATTTCTTACTTTCTTGAGTGAGAAGTTGATGGCATTCTATAACTGATTTCTATGCTTCTATTTCTCCATTAAAATATTACCAAGTCATCAGTGATTCTACCTTTGGTCAGAAAACCTCTCCTGCCAACACTCCTATCTAATCTTATAATGAAAAAATTACATGTTTACATATAAGAGCTGACATGCTGACTGTGTTTGATGGTTGGCAGGAATTGGAAAGGAAACACATTATCCAACAACCACAGTACTAAGAAAACAGGCTCCTTTTGCAAGATTTATTCCTAATTCTTTTGGGGTTAGAGAGCAAAATGTGATAAGAAGGATTTTTGCTTCTGACACCAGTTGTATTCCACTTGTCTCTCTGTAAAGGCTCTCCTGTTATCTCAGCAATCATTTTGATGTGGCTGACTCTAGCCCAACTCCCGCCCTGCCCTCCAGACCAACATTTCAACTTTTCAGCCTAACAGTTGACACATCCAACTGGATGTTCAGCTAACACCTCTGGCTCCAAAATGTTCAAAATGGAGCCTCTCATCTCTGCCCTCCATCTACTTCCCTTTCCCCTATCTTAATAAACCTCCTTTCTCACTTTTCTGTTTCCTATTTGCCACCACTATCTGTCACCTGTCTTTGAGGTCATGTATGGGTCCTTCTTCCATCTAGATGCTACATCAGCCTGTCTTTACCAAGCTAAGTTCCTATTTTTGTGTCCACTATTGTCAAAGCCCTCAGTCTCTCCTTGAAGCAATTGGTCCTATATTCTGCTATAAGATATGTCTCCCTACGGCACAGCTGTCCCAGGCTACCACTAGCCCATCTGGTGCTTTTGTACAAATCAGAAAAGACACCCCATCTTCAACACACTTGACTTATCTGTCAGGAAACCTGTCATAACATATTTACAATGACTGGTCATAATAAATATAGAAATCTACAGAGTTATCTTGTGAATGGCACCCTCTGAGATTTTCAGTGGACAATCTGCACACAACACCGGGCAGCCCTCTGACCGTACCATCCCTCAACTCTACACATTTTAACAACCTCATCACCTGTGAAAATAAATGCACACCTGTCAGCCTAGTACAGGAAATTCACCACGCTTGGCGTCAGCCTGAATCTCCTATATTATTTCCTATTTCTCACCTCCTTACATACCTATGCTCCACTCTAGCTGGCACAGTTTCTCAGAACTGACTCACACCTGCCTATCACCTTGCTTTTAATCCTTTGTCTCCCTGGTATGCCCTCTTTCCCTCTTTTCACCTATAAATATCCCATCTATTTTTCAAATGTCATTTCTTCCACGAAGCTGTATGTTTTCCCAACCCCAAACAGAAGTGAGCATTCTCTCCTTTGAATCTTGCTGAACTTTGTTTATACCTCAGTTACAATATGTGTAATATATACTGCCTTTTATTAGAGTTATTGGCTCATTTGATTGATTCTGTACTAGATGGTAAACGTCTTGAAGTTCTGGATATTATGTTCGATTTTATGTCTTCTTCACGGTCAAATCGAGGATTTCATGCAGAATAATTTTTTTTAATTTGTTTAATTGAACTAAGTTAGTAAGCCTCACTCCCAATAAATATGCATTAGATTTTTGTGGGTAAAAGTCTTCCTTATTCCTTAGGAACATTATCAGTAAGGAATTTTTTATTTTTTATTTAATTGCCAAAAATTTAGAATAAATAATAATGTTTTTAGTCTCCTTATCTACATCATATTCCATTTACTTCACTTCTCCATTAGCTGGATAACAGTCCATTGCTATAAGATATATAACCCATAAGTCATATGCTCACTATTTTATTTTGTTCAACCAAGCAGTGTTAAATATGATTCCTTTTTGTCTTTGTCTTACAAAGTTAGCCTATCACTGATTACATAGGTCTCATTCCTCCAACATCTTCAGTGTAAATACATAAGAAAAGTCTTTCAAAGAGAGTGGGTGACGAGGTATTTTCTTATTCAAAAAGGAGATCCAGCTCACAAATAATTATGGGACAGGAAGCATCTTTATCCTCCACCTGCTGTGACTACTGTGCCACTGTGGATTTTAAAGAGCTCAAGATCTCAACTGAATTGAGAACTATTCATTCATTTTATCATTTTGTTGTTAAAGCTATACAGAGACAGTGCTAATGAGACATCATTATTATTTGATTCAATTCGGATAACATAAATATGTGATAAATACATGATTTTTAAAGATTATGTCTCTCACGCCCAAGGAACCCTAAGCATGTGTCAGAAACTGGGCCCTGGATGTCAATTAAAAATTGTGATGATCAATGACACACAGACACAAATGCAAGCAAGACTGACAATATTTATAATTTAAAATCATTTTAAAGTCCCTGCTATGCCATACTTCTTTCATTGACTGAGGCCAGCAACCAAATACAGACACTTGCATTCAATTGCCCTCTGAGATGAGAGCAAAGAAAAGGTTCACTTGCACTGATAAACTCATTTTCTACCTGTTTATCAACTTGAGGATACATTTTCCTTTTTTGTTTTGTCTCTTAGGAAGATCAGAATTACCTGAGATTAAACTCTTACTTTCTAGGCCCCAAAATACATATGAATGCTGGTGTTAAGGAACTCCAAGGATGGTAACTTTCAATCACAGGGATTTGAAGTTCACCTGTTTACCATTCCCACTCATATCTGAAATTCCTCTACAGCTTCTCTAACATGTGGTCATCTAATCTCCACTTTAATGTGTCTAGTATTAGGAAGCTCACTGTTACACAAAGACTCCTTTTCCCTGAATTAATTCAAACTTCAGAAAGCCCTTCCTAATGATGTACTGAAATCTACCTTTTTGTCTAACTTCCCTTTCATTCCTATTTCTACTATTTCTACCCTCCAGAGCTACAATTTTTTGTTTTAACTCCCATTTAAATCACGTTCCTCCTTTGAATATTTAATTAAAACTGCCTTGCCCGTCCTTAGATTTTAATCCTAGCTCTGCTACTTACCAGCTTTATTTGCCATGTTGGCTTTATATGTCTTTAAAGACACTAAAGACCCTGGAAAAGTTACTCAGTATCTTTAATCCTCAGTGGTTTCCTCTATAACAGGGAGGTGAAAATAGGATCCATCTCATATGGTTTATCTTAAGGATTTCATGAGAAAAACACTTATAGAAGTGCTTAGCACATTTTCAGTACCCCCTTTGATTACTGCAAACACCTCCTGTTTTTATATGGGAAGCCCTCTTTCTCTCAGTCCATCACCATCCCTCCATTTTTGTTTTTGTTCAAATTGCTCTTTCACAATGCTTTTTCCACCTGCCCGACATACAAAGAGAAAATGGCAAGGATGTTGCTATGTCACAATTCTAGTGACTCCTAGTAATACACTCAAGTCTCATTTGTTCCTTTGAGGTGTACCTTCTCTGTAGGCTGGAGCTCAGCACAATGTTAAAGAAGGTCACAATGCTGATTAGCATTGACCGCTCCCCTCTTGGAATTTCCACTCAAGGCTCCTCATCCCAGCCATTAATCCCCTCTCAGAGCTACAGAATCTAGACTGTCACAGGTACTCTTTCTCCTCCAGCTTCTCTGAGGCCCCAACAGAGAAAAAGTTAAGTAAACTCATATGCTCCATGTTCTTTTTTGTCAGGGCCCTTGCACTGGCCAGCTAATCTAACAAATTTTGCTATCGAGCTAATGAGAACTAATGGTTTAATATTTTGCCTTTCTAAGTAACAAAAAAATGCTATATTTTAGACCAACAACAGAAACTTGACATGACTTTAAGTCTTGGAGAACACTTGATTTTATCCTGTAGGTATCTTAACAACTATGCTTATAAGTTTATTTTTCTTAGTACTTTAAATTTACCTTAATTTAATGTTCTGTGTGTGTGTGTATGCAGGGCATCACAGATCCCCATATCTGTTAATAAGAAGTGGTAACTTCCTTAGAACACCAATGATGGCAATCTAAGGCAATGGTCAGAGATGGGTTTCTCGGTAAGAAATCTTGAGAATTTTTGTTCCCACAGAAGTTCACACCATATATAACTTAGTCTAATCCTAAAACAAATTAATTCTGATCCTATGCTATGAACATACTTATACATAAAGAGATATTTCACAACTGCTGCTGTTGCTTTTTGGAGGTGAATGTTCACTGTCAACTTATGATTACCTAAAGATTAAGAAATTAACCTAAAAAGAGAAAGGAAGAGATGAATGTCAAATGCCCTAAGGCTAGAAGTAGTGAGCCTCTCTTTCCTCACTATTTTCCAATGCTTTCTTAATGCCAGACTTCAAAATGAATCATCCAAGAAACTGAAAAGATACTTATCATCAAATAGGCTTTTAACCAAAGTCAACAAAAGCACAACTTACTTGCATATTTTATGTATCTCCAAAACAGGAAGGGACTGAAATTCCTCTAAAAGTTAGACTATTCTCTGAACAGCATCCTCTCAACCTTTCCATTTAGAAGTTGTCCATGCTAAATATGAGATCACTCTTTGAAGTAAATTTACAGTAATATGTTCAAATCGAGTTTGCTCACATTAGTGGCTGGCTTTTCTGAGAAACATCTTCTATTGGCTTGTTTTCTATTTTGAGGGAAGTGGCAAATTTCAAGAAGCCTATCTTAGAGAAATTTAAATGTAAATAAAATAAGAAAACCAATCAGTGACTTGAAGGGTTGTTTCAGCTATTAAACAAGACACTTTGGGTCTTCTGTGCCACTCACCATAAAGAAACCATTTATGTTGATCAAGTTGATTAAGTTAATAAAGACTAAGGCATCAGTAAAGTTCATCTTTTGTTTTCACATTCAAAATTCTCATTTGTAAAACAAGGAGGAACATGATTATTACTCCACAAAAAATTGTAGAAAGAAACGACACAGACATGTCATGAACAAAAGACATTAAAGAGACCTTTTCTATGGAAATTGGATGGGGGTGTGGGTGGAAGACGTGAGCCAATAGGAATATTTAACTGGGGTCAACCAGTTAACCAGTTAACCGGGCTTGCAATCTGATGTCAGAGATGTTTCTTAAAATAATCAAAGAATAAAATACTTGTATCTCACATTCTTAAATACTTTAATTTCTAAGGAGATTAAACCACATTTTGAGTCAACATTCTACACATCCTAGACGTGCCATTGTTTTCAAGAATATGACAATTTCCTAATGTAACCGAAAGTGGGGTCCAGCTGCTTGCCGCTCAAAAGCCAATAAAGAGGCCAGGTTGGTGGAAAGGAAAGTTTGCTTTATTTTGGATGCCGGCAACCAGTTGCGGGGGGAGGGTGGACATCTGTCCAAAGGCCAACTCCCCCTGCCCCGACAATCAGGGGGCAAGAGCTTTTATAGACAGAGGGAGGGGGCTACATGCAGAAACAATACAATCAGCTCTGCAGTCATCTTGAAATTGGTCATCAGTGGTCTGACCAGCATCATCTTGATTGTTTTAGGTACAGTTAATCTTCAGTTCCAGGGTCGTTTGTTTCCATTTCTTTGAGGCCACTTCTCGGAACTGTGGCAGCTTATGTCATGGCTATAGCCTGGTCATCATGTAGTTAACTTCTTCCACCTGGTGGGGGTTTCATTATCTATAAGACAGCTCACAGGATATGGCTCAGAATATTATCTATATCCCTTAAGGAAGAACTAAAGGTCCTTGACTATGCTTAATGACTAAACTATTCTTATTTGGTCTCCTTTGACTGTTTTCCTTTGTTTCTGCATTTTCTCACTTCTCTGATTAAACTTATTTTTGGCTAAAGTTTTTCCACAGACAAAAGGCAGGCTGAGGACACGGGGCAGCAAGGACCATAGGGTCCTGCTCCATTTCACTAACACATGTGTTATCTTACTCTCTAGAAGCCCCTCTTGACCTCAAGGTTCCCTTCCCTTTCCCCTTTAGAACATGTATCAGGGGACTTTGTACAGTTTTACGCCACCTTAGGTCAGCCCCAAGCTGCTGAGACCTTAAATCTGATAAGGGATTACACAATGTCAGTAACTTATTCTGCAGCTCATCTTCTTACCCCTGACAAGTAAAGTATTGGAAAAATCCTTAGGGAGTCAGCAGTCTTTGAGTGTCATATCAACTATGCCACCTATTAGCAGTTTGACTTTGGGGAAATTATTATACTTCATACAACTTCAGCTTTTTTTTTTTTTTTTGGCTGCTTTGGGTCTTTGTTGCTGCACGCGAGCTTTCTCTAGTTGCAGTGAGTGGGGGCTACTCTTTGTTGCAGTGCATGGGCTTCTCATTGTGGTGGTTTCTCTTGTTGTGGAGCACAGGCTCTAGGCATATGGGCTTCAGTAGTTGTGGCATGCGGGCTCAGTAGTTGTGGCTCACGGCCTCTAGAGCGCAGGCTCAGTAGTTGAGGCGCATGGGCTTAGTTGCTCCGCAGCATGTGGGATCTTCCCGGACCAGGGCTCGAACCCGTGTCCCCTGCATTGGCAGGCGGATTCTTAACCACTGCACCACCAGGGAAGTTTCAACTTCAGCTTTTTGAGTGTTTAATGAGAATAATACTTTGCTCATTTGCTCATTCAGGAAGTATTGGGGTCTACTAAGGCCAGACATGATCTTCAAAGCTGGAGACACCTCTTGAAACCAGACCCTGCCTCTCACCTTGAGAAGTTTATGATTTAAAAGAGGATGCAGAGGACTTCCCTGGTGGTGCAGTGGTTAAGAATCTGCCTGCCAATACAGAGGACACAGGTTCGATCCCTGGTCTGGGAAGATCCCACAAGCCGCGGAGCAACTAAGCCCGTGTGCCACAACTACTGAGCCTGCACTCTAGAGCCCACAAGCCACAACTACTGAGCCTGCATGCCACAACTACTGAGCCCACGCACCACAACTACTGAAGCCTGCACGCCCTAGAGCCTGCGCACCACAACTACTGAGCCCACGTACCACAACTACTGAAGCCCACGTGCTCTAGGGCGCACATGCCGCAACTACCGAGCCTGCGCTCTAGAGCCCATGTGCCACAACTACTGAGCCCACATGCCGCAACTACTGAAGCCCACACGCCTAGAGCCCGTGCTCCACAACGAGAAGCCACCACAATGAGAAGCCCGTGCACCGCAACAAAGAGTAGCCCCCGCTCAATATAACCAGAGAAAGTCCGCGCACAGCAACAAAAACCCAATGCAGCCAAAAGTAAGATAAAATAAAATAAAAATAAATATAACATCTTAAATAATTTATAATAAATATTACTAGTAGAAATAATCAATATAAATATTCTATTCATGGTAAAATGTTTTATAGATTAAAAACTGACTAAAACGTATCTTATTGATAGAATATATAGCTACAAGAGCAGAGCAAGTAACAACTGTACTTTATACAAATAAACAATAAAAAATTAAAGTTAACAGTAGTTAAGCCTCAATATCTTTCCACTTAAAAATACTTATACAGCTTCTATTGTTCCAGGCACTACTCTGAGAGCTTTAAAAAAACATAGTTTACAGGCACACCTCAGAGATATCGCGAGTTCAGTTCCAGACCACTGCAATAAAGTGAATATTGCAATAAAGTGAGTCACACAACTTTTTTGGTTTCCCAGTACATATTATAAAAATTATGTTTATACTATACTGTAATCTATTAAGTATGCAACAGCATTATGTCTAAAAAATGTACATACCTTAATTTAAAAATACTTTAATGCTAAAAAATGCCAAGACATAATTATAATAGTAACATCGAAGATCACTGATGACAGATCACCATAACAAATATAATAATGAAAACATTTGAAATATTGCAAGAATTAGAAAAGTAACACAGAGACATGAAGTGAGCAAATGCTGTTGGAAAAATGGTGCCGATAAACTTGATCAACACAGAGTTGCCACAAATCTTCTGTTTGTAAAAAATGTATTATCTGCAAAGCGCAATAAAGCAAATGCAATAAAATGAGGTATGCATGTGTTAACCCTCATCATAGGATTAATCACAGACTTATCACGGGACATTATAAAAACATCCTATGAGTTAGATGTTAATATTATCCCCGTTTTTTAATAGATGAGAGGAGTAAAACAGAGAAAGTTAAGAAACTTATCCCAAGTAACACAGCTGGCAGTGGCAGAGGCAGTTTTGGAATCCATCAATCTAGTCCCTGAGTTTGTTCTATGTACTGCTCTCTTTCTAATAAAACTTTATTATTGATTAGAACATTAAAGAAGACTCACATCTTCGTATTGGAATTTATATCTGCAAATTTTGACACAAGCAAATTGAGCTTGTTAGAAATAATAGCCACAAAACTCACAATGCAAAAGCTAAAATCAGTGTGACATGACATGAACAAAACAACTATGAATTAATAATTTCTGGGAATTTATACAAAAAACAGTTGATTGTAAAAATAATTTTTGAAAAAAATAAAATAAACTTTTAAAATGACATAAGTATGCTATACGAAATAGTTACCTACGAGTGAAATAGGTTTTATGCAGTTAGCTTGCCTATATGAGTTGGGATGGGCCAAGTAAAGCTATGGTAACAGATGACAAACACATTCCAATTACTTCAGTGGTCTGAAGTTGAAAAGTTTATTTTTCATTCATGCTATATGTCTATCACATTTTGGCAGGAGTTTCTGTACCCATTGTTCTCTCTTGGGACTTTCTGGAGTGTCACTGATTGAGGTGACAAGTATCATCTCTCTTATTTCTTTGGCCACGGCAAGTCATCTGGCCATGGCTACCTTCAAGCAGGTGGGGAAATACCATCAGAAACAGAGGGGAACTACTTATTAGTGAGAAGTTTTCAATCAATATTTATCAGCACACAGCTCCCAGATAAATACACAAAATCAGTCCTCAGATTAAAAGGAAGATAGAGAAGCAGGATGTGTCTATAGGTAGGTAACCAACATTTTCTGCCACCATCAATGCTAGAAATAATAATAAACATGATAACAATAGCCAACATTCATTGAGAACTCACAAAATGCCAGTCACTGTGTTCTGTATGCATTTGTCATTTAATTCCAAAATCCCACCAAGAAAGTGTTTGTCTATTTTCTAGAAAACAAAACTGAAGAACAGAGAAGTAAAATACCTTTCTGGACCTTAGAGCTGGTAACTTGTTGGAGCTAGAAAAATAAACTAGACAATCTGATAAATACCCCCTCTTAGAACTGCTCCCCTAGACTACTTCCCCTATAGTGTTTCTCTTCCGAATTGCACAAGATTCAGAGTTTAGAGCATTTTATTTCTGGATATTGCAGGCTTTGCAACTATATTCATCAGTGGATCTTGACTGCAAAGTAGAAGCTGACCCTGGTGGTTTAGCTATAACTGGAAAAGACAACTTCCACAAAATTTTCTCATAAAGCCTGTTGCCAAGATCGTTGAGAACAGCATGTGCTTTTCCAGATTACAGTGATAAGAAGGTCGACGTTGCTGAGGGCTGCAAGTCCTAACAAAGCAGCACGTCTCCAGGAGAGGGATATTTCTGCTGGCCTCCACAAAAGCCTGTGCAATGGTTTCTTGGGGAGCAGCTGGCTAAGACTGTTGGGAAACCACACTGAAGAGATTCACGCTGTTGGAAGGGCCATCAACAGGAAATGGTCACTAGATTGCCTTAAATCCACTGAGCTCGCAGAGGGCTGCTGCTGCAACCGGCTGGACATTACCATGCTGTCCATTCACTTGAAGACTAAAGGACCCCTTCTGTTCTAAAGGGGGAGTAATTGAAGAAAAAATGAGCTTCTCCCTAAATAAATTGTATTCAAATTAATCACCCACACCTGGGAATTTACACCAATCATACCAAGAAAAAAGTAACTATTACAGTGTCTGGTATCTGCTGAGCTGTAAATCTCTTCAATAGGTGCTTCTCATGGGTTGGCAGGTGCTGATGTTAAATGGCCTCTAGCAAACACATGCAAACACACACACACACTCCCTCTCTCTGTCTCTCTCCCCATGTCTTCCTTTTATGCCCCAAGTTCTTTCAGTTACATTGGATCTCTTTCTGCACCTCCACTGGATCCTTTCTCTCACCCTTGGGGTACACAAAACTCTGAGGAGATCCTCAGAGCTATTAGATCAGGCGCTTCATCAGGCCATGGCTGTTCTGCTACTCCAGCCCCAAGATAACCAAGGGGCTTCTAACAGTATTCCAGTCTCCCCTGGCTACACCTTGGAACCCTGGGACATGATGAACCAATTCCCTTCTGCTTGGGAGGTGGGAGTGAGGGAATACAGGGCAGGATTTGGGTCTCTCTCATTAACTCTTACATCATCATACATTCTTTGATTTTGGCATAATCTCCATGCCTTATTACCTCAGGACTTTGGATTCTGATATCCAAAGCCAAGCACTTGAACTTTAAAGCACCTTATCTGTCTCAAGCACCTGGCTTCCAAAAATTTCATCTCTGCTCTACGTTTCAAAATCCATTCATCAATCCAACTGATGTTCCCTTTCAAAGCTACACATGTCCTCCCTCTGTGGGTGGTGTATAAAGAAAATTATATTACGGAAAAAAGGTAATGGGTTCCAAGCTGCCCTACAGAGGAACAGGAAAGTGGGGTCAAGAACTCTGACAAATGTATCTCAAAATATCATTTGTTGGATATGTGTTCTGGAATGCTGGTGTTTCTCCTATTTTGAGGTTACTCTCATAACTGTAATAGCTACATTTATGTAGCATTTACTATGCGTCAGTACCCTAGATGACTTTACCCTCTAAACCTCACAAAACATTATGAGTTGGAACTTTTATCTCCTTTCACAGATAAGGAAAGGGAGTCTTGCATATGCTTATTAATTTGGCAAAGTTCACACAGGTAGTAGATGGTGGAGCCAGGCACTACGTGAGTCCCTGAGTGTACAAGAATTAATGATACAAACATGAATAATACAAAGAGGAATGCACCAATAAGGTGTAGACATCAGACACTTAAATGGACCCTGATAGCCCATGTGGCTAGGACTGTTATTGAGGTTTACACACATAGTCAGGGCATTTGACTAGGATTATGGCTGACTTCCTAAAGACATTAAGACCTGAGTTGATTCAGGAAGGCTAAGCAGGAAGTTTAGGCAAGTGAAAGAAATGAGAGAGAAAGAAAATAAAGGGTATTTCAGGCCCAAGAAATAGAATCAACAAAAGCACAGAGGCAAGCTTAAATAGAATAATTTGTTCCCTACTTAGGCCTATTTCTCCAGTTACCTACTGTTGTGTAACAAGCCACCTGAAAACTTAGTGTCTTATAACATCAGTTATTTTGCTTACGAACCTGCAATTTGGACAGGGCTCTGCGGGAACCCCTTATCTCTGCGCTGCCTGGCTTCATCTGGGAGAGCTTAAAGGCTAGAGCTAGAATCAGTGAAGGCTGTCTCATATGTGAGTTGGTAATGGCAATAGGCTGAGACCTTAGCTGAGTCTGTGGCCTGATCAGCCTAGCCCTGGCCTGTCCCTGTGGCTTAAGCTTCTTCACAACATGGTGGCTGGGTTACAGGGGTGAGCACCCTGAGAGAGAGTAAACCAGGTAGAAGCCATATCACGTTTTTCGACTTAGCCTTGTAGTCATGCAGTGTCACTGCTGTCACCTTCTCTTTGTCACGACAGCCACAAAACTCCATCCAGTTTCAAAGAGAGGAGCAAAGACCTCAACCCTTGAGGGTGTATGGCAAGGTTTTGGAGGAGCATGTGGAAGTGGAAATACGGTTGTGATCATTTTTTCAATATACAATCTGACATAGCTATAAACAGGAAAGAACAATATACAATGCATATAGCCCTCTCCCATAACAATTTTGTCATTCCTGATCTAATCACACTATTAGCTGCATGAGATCACTGATTGACTCATATCTTTCTTGGAGGAGGTTAACAGCATTAAGCCAAGAAAAGAATTTAAGTCATTCACTATCCACACAACAAGTTGGGCACAGGGAGATCCTGTCATCTCTGCACAAAATCCAAAGAACACATTCATGAACTGTCTGCAACAAGGACTCAGCTAAAAATTGTGTCCAAAGGCTTGAATTGGACTCTTCGATTAAAAGACCATTTGAGGGCTTCCCTGGTGGTGCAGTGGTCGAGAATCTGCCTGCCAAGGCAGGGGACACGGGTTCGAGCCCTGGTCTGGGAAGATCCCACATGCCGCGGAGCAACTGGGCCCATGAGCTACAACTACTGAGCTTGCGCGTCTGGAGCCCGTGCTCCGCAACAAGAGAGGCCGCGATGGTGAGAGGCCCGCGCACCACGATGAAGAGTGGCCCCCGCTTGCCGCAACTAGAGAAAGCCCTCGCACAGAAACGAAGACCCAACACTGCCAAAAAAAAAAAAAAAAAAAACACCATTTGAACCTGTTTGTCCCAGACTGCCATGGGTGCCTCTATTTCTCTAGGCAGTAATCTGTACGTCTTGACCAGGAATCCCTAATGAGTCTGCAGTCATTTCAGGAAGGGTTTTATTGTTTGTGGGAATGTCTTCAGAACGGTTTGAACACTCTTAGCTTCATCTCACTTACGGAGTACAACAATCACAGTCCCATGCCATTTAATCCTAAAGTTGTAAAACGCCGAGGTTTCTATGCCCTACAGGGCTCAGAGTACAAGTGGCTCAGTATTTCGTGCCCTGTTAATAAAATGTAAAGTGGCTTTTCTCAGGCAACTTGGAATGAAGCTAAAAAGATAAGAGCCCTCTTATCTAGAAGAATTTCGCTCTGAATTTTCAGTTTCTTAACCACCTCCCCTCCCACTGCCATGGAATCATAAGAGACCCAGAGTAGAGCACCAATGTCCTCACTATGGTCTCCCACAGTGACGAGATGAGAAATAATGGTGAGCAAATCCGGACAGGAACCCGGTTACCAAGGAATGTACGTTCTAATACGAGGGACAGAGGTTTACCAAAGCCCCACAAATATGGGACGTAATCGAGAAGATAAATGCTACGAAGGAAAAGCACGAAGAAAGCCCTGAGGGAAGTGGCAGTTGCAGCGGCTGAAGCTGCAGAATGGGTATGAGTTAACCTGGAGGCCGCGGTGAGCGGGGAGAGGGACGGAAGGGCGTTCCACACAGAACAAAACGAGCAGAGGCCTCGCAGGCCGGAGCCCGGTGAACCCCGGGACAGAAGGCACAGCACCCAGGACGCCTGGAACCGCGGGACCAGGGGAGCCTGGAGGGCCTCTGTCCTGAGGACAGTGAGAAGCCGCTCACAAGCTTGAAGCCCCTAGGTTTGTAAAATCACTGCGTTCGGCATCACGTCATTTTCAACTAGAGAAAGCCAAGCGGGAGCGGCGCGCGCGTTGGCGTTGAGCGTACACGTCTTCTGCCACGGCCTGGCACTTGGGCACCAGCGCTGCCGTCCGCTTTGTTTAACAACAGCACATGGCCTTCTTACCGTGAACTCCTCTGCCGGGGTCTTCGGTGGTCCACACCGCTGAGTAGGAGCCCAGCCACCTCAGGGTTGTGACGGCCGCGTCCGTCCGTTCGCTTTGGCGGGAAAGCGGACGCCGGCGGCGGACCCGGATGTTGAGGGCTCGCCCTCTGTGAGAGGAGCCCGGGCTCCCAGGGTGACGGCGGCGAGCGTTTGTGGGCCTCCGGAACGTGCTGCTCGTCTTCGCCCTGTGGCTTCTCCATCATCTGGGTCCTCGGCGACACCTTTCGTGGCTTCTCTGCCTGAGGACAGGATGCCGGAGTGGGCGCCCGGGAAACTGAGAGGCTTGTGAAAGCCCGAGAGGCCAACGGCTCCGCGTCTGCTTTGACCCCAGCAAGGTCCGCCTGCCTGCCGGACGGAGGTGAGGACCGACCGGTTGCCTCATGGGGCTCAAGAAGCGCCGCCTTCTCCCCTCGCTGGCCGCCCTCCGCACTCTCCTCAGAGCGCCTAAGTAAAGGAGCTGAAAGTCTGAAAGTTGGTTTGTTTTTTTTTTTTTCCTTTTTTCCCTCATGCTCTCAGATCTTTATTAGGTGACGTTTGGGCAAAAAAGAAAATCCCTGCAACTGTCGCCCAGTTGGTTCAGGACAAGTGGCATAGAGGCGCCTTTGCTTGCAGACGTTTCTCTCACTGAGGTGAAAGCCTAGCTTTGATTTTTTTTTTTTTTTTTTCCTAAAGGGGAGCTGACTGGCTGAATACATCAGAGCACAAATTCAGATTATGTGAAAAATGGTCAAGCAGAGGAAGGCAAGTCTCTGGGGACGAGACAAGCAGATGCCCCTGCTCTATAGGAAGACAGACAGGTGCCAGTTTTATGTTGGGCGCGGGGAAGGGGGGGGAGGGGTTATCTCTGCTCTTTCCAGATCGAGATTTGGCGGGAAGGGAACATGAAAAAATGGCGAAAGGACCGGGATAAAGTAATTGCACGGGGAAGAAAACTCAAATCACGCAGCTCGAGAAGTGATCCTTCGTTGGTACCTGACCCCAGTACCCAAACAGTTCATCTTCCTGCAGTGAAATGTTCGTCACATCATTCTTCTGCTCCAAAACTTTTGGAGGCACATTCAGGAAGGAGAATAAATTCCTCCTCTTTGTTATTTGTTATTTCTGTTTCTATACTATCTGTCTTCTCCACAACAAACTCCCACTCTTCCCCAAAGGAATCTTCCCCTTCACCAGAAGTCAGTATTTGTTTCCACCTCCTTGCTTGTGCTCATGTCACTCCTCCTCGTAGGAATTAGCTTGCTCTCTTCCTACCTTGGCCAGCTCTTACTCATCATTAGAACATCACCTTAGTCACACATCTGTGGAAACTTCCACAGCGACTCTAGTTTACATTTATTTCTCTCTCTCAGATCTCACAGCTCCGGTTACCTCTACCCTTACTATTTGCAATCAGCCACGAATGAATGCACACTCCTTTGCTACTCTGTAACTATTCACACAGGTGCTTCTTGTCTCTTCCAAGAAAAACAAGATCCTTGTCAGGAGCCACATGTGTTTAATCTCTTGATGAACATTAGAGTTCACCTGAGTGGGCAATTCCATTTCGTAAGCAACAGTGACATCTAGTGGTTGAAAGTTTGCACGGATTCTTCTGACTTTTTTAATAGTTGCATTTATAAGGAGAACGATATAGATTAAGTGATGAACCCAAATGATTCCTATCAATTATGCTTGCTCATGAAGGGACTTCAAATGCAAATTTATGATTTCTGCCTTCCCAGTGCTTCCCCCACTCTCCTGTGGTCCAGTGGCCCACAAACTGCTGGTAAGGGGTCCCTGCATGTGCTCCTTGCAAACCACAACTTCCCTTTCCCGTAGGAAGATCACTTGAAGCTTTCATGGTGATTATGCGATTTTTAATTCTGTGCTTCCTGTTGAGATAGAGGTTTATGTGCATAAATATTTATTTTGGAAATAAAATATGTAATTGAGGAAGAAACTTGAGATGATAAATATGATAGCCAGAGTAGAAACTCATTTCAAAGCCAAATGGGAGAGGCACTGTGGTGTAGAGGAAAGCTTGTGGACTTTGGCTTCTGAGGGACTTGGGATCAAATGCCAGGTCTTTCCGTTAAAGTCGTGTGGTAGTTATGACAACTAACATCTCTGGGACTCATCCCAAACAATGAAGACGACATATACCTTGCCAAGCTGCTTTGGAGAGGATTAAATAGAATCATGTACCAAAAAGTTCTGGTCCAGAGTAGGTAGTCAATAAATGATAGCTACTATTATTATTATTTACATTTTGCTAAGAATTATTATCATCGTGTTTCCAATTTGATATCTTTTAAAAGCAAAATCCTGGTTTTTAAATTTAGGAACATCAGTAACTAATTTTGATTCTGATTAAAATTACCTCATCTCTCTTGGTTTCAGAGGCTTAAGCTATAGAAAAATGAGTTTGGGAAAACTACTTGAAATCTCTGAAAATGAAATAGAAATTCTAATCTACCATAGGCATCGAAATTTGAATAGTAATGAAGGGTTTAGAAGAACTGAAGCAGACTGAAATTATCTTTATATAGAGAACTTGAAAAACAACCTCTTTAGCTCAAGTTATAAATTGTGAGACAACCTGGATTTCTGGAGGGAGAAAAAAGCACTAGGAAAAAATATGTAAACAAGTTTATCACAAGAAAATATTAAGTACTTATATGGAATCTTAAAAAAAAATGGTTCTGATGAACCTAGGCGTAGGACAGGAATAAAGACTCAGACGTAGAGAATGGGCTTGAGGACACAGGGAGGGGGAAGGGTAAACTGGGACGAAGTGAGAGAGTGGCATGGACATATATGCACTACCAAATGTAAAATAGGTAGCTAGTGGAAGCAGCCGCGTAGCACAGGGAGATCAGCTCGGTGCTTTGTGACCACCTAGAGGGGTGGGATAGGGAGGATGGGAGGGAGATGCAAGAGGGAGGGGATATGGGGGTATATGTATATGTATAGCTGATTCACTTTGTTATACAGCAGAAACTAACATAACATTGTAAAGCAATTATACGCCAATAAAGATGTAAAAAATAATAATAATAAAATATTAGAAACATTGAAAAAAAAAGAAAATATTAAGTACTGACTTGTGTGGCCCCCCTGTGGGCAAAATGTGAATAACACCCTTTTTAAATGTATGGGGTTTTTGTTTTAGAAAATATCATTTGAGCTTTACCTGAACCCTAAGGTAAAGCAAGAACTTGTTTCAAAAGTTTACCCTTTTTGCCTATTATTTGGAACTTAGAAAACTTTTTTCCGTATAAGGGATGTTATATATGGTGATTTATTTCCCTGTCAATCCCAGATTAATGCCACAGTTAAGCCTCAACTATATAGCCCCACAAATTGTATTAGCCCAAGTAGCAACAATGGACAGTGATGTTTCTTCAGGAGTGTCAAAGAGCAATAGAATTTCTGGGTTGTAAGAAATTTGAGATCTCTATTCTAAATTCCAGCTGAGCATACCAAAAACACACCTTCCCCCAGTTGCCGCCCTAGCAAAGGGAGCAAATAATCCCCTCTCCACCTAGATCAGATATAACTCTCTTCTCCTGCTGAGAATTATAACAGAAACAGCAAGTCATGGACAGAAGACCTGGGCTCAAATTCTCACTCTTTTTTCTGTTATAGGAGAAGGGAGTAGAGAGTGGGGATTATCATCCCAAAATCCCATAAGGTTAAACAAAGGTCTCTTTTGTGCTCACATTAATGACCACTGCAGGTTGACTGCAACTGCATTCCAAGTCTTTTTCATTCTGTGAACTTGACTGAAATAGCAGCCACTGACAGGGACATGGTAGTCTGGTGGCAGAAGGAAAAAATAAATTGACCAATGAAATGCCTCAAGATTTCTGCTTGGAAGTGGCATGGGCCTCTTGCACTCACACTCCTCAATCAAAGCAAGTTATAGGGTCAAGCCTGATGTCAGTAGAACAGTAAATATACTGCTCTCATGGGGTAGAGCTCCAGAGAAGGGCAAAGTAGGGAAGGTCAGCAAATATTTTGAACAAATGCTGAAATATGTTGTCTTTTGTGACTGTAAACAGATCACCTATGTTCTCTTAGTCCTAAGACTCAACCCCAAAATTGCAGGTAACAATCCTCTCCAGCCTAAGCTCAGGATTGTGGTAAAGATCAAGTAAGACTATGGATATATTTTTATGTGTGTGTCTGTGTGTTATTTTATCCTTTTCCAGAGATTCTGTACAGTAAGTCTCATGTGGAACCCTACTGTCTCTATTTTTTAAATGTTCCCGTGCATCTCAGAACCCAGAGAGCTTTTAGAAAATGCATACTTCTGGGCCTTATGCCAAAGATTCTGATTCACCAGGACTGGGATGGAGTTCCAGATATTGCATTTTTAAAAGCTCCTCTGAGATTCTGACAAAACCAGGCAGGAAAACCTGAGCTATAGATCCTTTTCAACAACAAAATTCTGCAACCTGTAGTCAATAACTTCCCCTTTTCTTTCAAGGAGCAGGGAATTTTTATTGATTGCTTATATAACTTTCTGTTAGAAACTTCATTTTTTGTATCTCAATCTAATACAGATTGAGTTGACTAATATTAACCAGGGAAGAACAGGTATTGATTTGTTCATAAGAAAGTCGTAATGAAAGTTTGCTCAGCCGGGGAAAGAGATGGGTGACAGAAAAGTAAAGAGGAAAAGTAAAGGGGAGAGACACTTAAAGTGACTGTATAGCACTGAGTGCAGAAATAACAGTGATGACAGCACCCATTTATTCTGTGATCACAGGCTCTGACTTAACATGAAGCCTCAAGATAGCCTTATGAAGTAGGAAATATTATACCTATATTAATCTGGGTGCCAGAAAAGTTGAGTCACACAGAAGTGGTAAAGCATGATTCACATTCAAGTCTGTCTAACTTCAAAGCACAGGATCTTAGCCACAGCAGTACCCAGATGTCAGTGTCACATACGCCTTCCAGGAAATTCCATCAAAGAGGCCACAAAAGGAGGGGGAGCAAAGAGTAACAAAATCGTCAAGGAAGCAGTATTTGCCAGGTGGCAACATCTCAGTGATCTCCCCTCATTGCTGTGTCCCAGAGGCTTCCGCTCCACTTCCAGACTTCCCTTTCTGCCACTGTCACTGTGAAGGCAACACTCAGACTGATGACCACAAGTGTTGCCACACTTCGTCATTTACTGTGTGCTTTCACAACTATCTCATTTACTATCCTCAAAAACAGTATTCAACAAAATGCAGAAGCCAAGATTGAGGTGATTTATCTACATCAGTATTTCCAAACGTTAAGTATTATTGGTCTGGATAATTTTTGTTGCAGGGCTGTGTCCTATGCATTGCCTGATGTTTAGCAGCAACCATGGATTCTACCCACTGATGAACTACCACCCCCAGTTATAACAAAATGTTTGCAGATATTGCCAGATGTTCTCTGGAGGAGGAAGTGGGGGGCGGCACAAAACTACCCCCAGTTCAGAACCGCTGGCCTAAAGTGATGTAACAAACAGGTAGAAATTACTGTCAAACCCACACCTTCTGGCTACAAACTAATGTATATTCCATTGCATCCCTGAAGCCTCCCTAGAAACATAAAATTTTGGAGCCCAGAGTTTTTAGTAACATCCAGGAAACTCCTTTGTTTAGCTGATGAGCAAGCTAAAGCATAGAGATATGAGGTGACTCTCACAATTTTATGGCTCAAAGCCATTTAAAACTAATTTTAAGCATTCCTAAGGTAGTTGTGAAAAGTCGTGTTACTGATGCCCATCATATGATAAGGGCACATCTTGTCCTATGGCTACATCTGTTAGCCATCACATCCCTCACAAAAGAGTACATCTGTCATGCCAGTCTTTGGGTCATGACTCTCCTTCACCTTCCACCCCAAACTCCCCACAGGATCCAGCAGTGCTGATTGAGTTACCAAATTAGAATAGTGACTTAATGGCATTGATTCTTACGGATCAGCTTCCTTAAACTAAGATTTTTTTTTTAATCAGCCAATAAACAACATCTGATAGCAAACAAAAAACTAGCTATGGTATCTTTCTTTACAAAATCCAGGGACCTCCATGAGACTTACAGACACAGGGTGTTTTAACAGTGGAGAAATTGAGGTCATTCCCAGAGACAGAAAGTCTCATTGGAACAGCAGACTTGTCCAAGAGATGTTATCCTGTTCCCCACTCAGAACATGCCTCCAGTTGGAGGTTATTTCCTCATAATCATTTTTGGCCCTTTGCTGAGATCAAAAAGAATATTTATTCTTACCATTTTAACATCTAATATAGTCTTTACTAGCCTTGGAGCAACTTGAAGACAAAGGCTCTCCTTCATTTATTATGCACTACACCCTCAATAAGCAACACAAACTAGGTGGCCAATAAATATTTATTAGGCAGCTTAAAAAGAAAAATTAGGGCTTCCTGATTGACTTTCATGATCCCGGTATCCACCAGGAAGCATTTTTCTTCTCCAAATGAGATGGACCCAGAGATAGAAGAAGCTTATGAAAAGTTTTGTTTGGAATCAGAGCATAGGTGAAAACAGTAAAATTAAATTTCAGCACATCAATTTTTTATAAAGCAGTTTAGGTTATGGTGATTTAGCAGAACACAGGAAAGCAAAAAAATGTGTCACACATACCAAATTAAGGATGTTGAGTTTTGTTACTAATGTATGCAACTTTAATTTTGTTGAACACTCTCTGCCAAAATAAACTTTATTCCCTATAACTTAAAAAAAAAAAAAAAAAAAAAACCTTTCAGAATTCTGCCTCTTTGTTCCCACCCAGGAAAACCTACAGGTAAGATCATCCTAATCCAGTGAGCACCTTGGGGTTTCTAACACGAGTGCTTTAACCCACCAGACTTCCACATCTACCGGTAGGGTGAGACTTGGAGAAAATAAACTAGTCCCTAGTCCCAGCAAACCCAAAGACTTTGTTTTTTGCTTAAACTATTTGGGCCTGGATTTCTGTCACTTGTAACCTAGAGTCCTAACTAATACGCTGTAGTCAGGAATATTCAACTTTTAACGCATAAAATTTGCAAAGTAAACCAGGTAGGTAACCTTGTTCAGACTACCAGTGCTAAAACAATTCATGCCATACCATTGTTGCCTTTGATGTTGAGGGCTTTCGGTCACCTACAGAAGTTCCTATGGTACTAGAAGCCAGACTTCCAAGAAACATAAAATCTGTCGTAGGTGTTCCAGGAAGGTAAAAGGAAAACCACCTTTCTGACCAGATGAGGACCTTTGGAAAATGGAGGAATGCCGTGCTCAAAGAGCCTTTCTTCTAAGCTTCTCTGACTCTCCCCTCCTGTCCCTTTTGTCTACATTCTGATATACTCCATGCCTGAGCTCTTTACCCAGTTCCACTTTTCTCAGCAATTCTTTAGATAGCATTAGCTCTGTGTGAGCAAGTATCCCTTTCATCAAGAAACCAATAGAATCTTAGCTCCCCCCTTCACCTTCATGCCTGCAGTGGCAGCTGTTGTGATGTAGCCGTTCCTTAGATTTACAAGTTTCTCAAGCAGGTCTTCTCCATCCTTAACTCATGATATTCAATTCTTTGCTGCTCCAATTACTACTTCTTTGGTCATATACAGAATTTCAGAACAGATGGACCTGGATGCCAAATGTTGCTGTAAAGTTTAACTTTTTTCTTGCTCTAAATTTAAAATGTCACTATAATACTCAGTCTATGAAGAACTTAAAGCTATTGTTTTTAAAAAGTGCCCTATAACTCGTGGAGAAGTAGTAGTACATTAACACATTACCTCAGAATAGAGTTAGTATATAGAAAACCACTCACCCACATATGCTACAAGTACATCTAATATATGAATACAAGAATTTGTCTTGTTTTATAGCAATAGCACAAGAACTTCTGTGTTAGTCATGTTTTTTTATTTTCTTTATTTTCTGATGCTTTGACATCTTGGGGCCTTATTGGCCCTAGAGGGACTACCCCTCCTATGGTTAGCTAATTCCTAGAGAGAGCAGACAATTCATCCTGGAGTACTCCTTTTATATGCAAGCCATATAAAATCCAGAGCCCATACCTTTAGCCATCTCCTTTATTAGGCTATCACATGCTGAGCAAGCCACTATCCTTCTGCCCTAATCACCACAAGGAAGGTAAGGTGCCAGACAACTAGAGAAGCCCCTACACCCCAGAGTCCACTGAAATTATTCACACTAGCCAACTCTAAGCCTGCTTATCCTGCTTTGCCTTGCCTTTTTCACAGAAACTACAGTAAAGGCTCTTGCACACGGTTTCCTCTGCTTCCTCTGCCTGCTTTCCAACCCTGGTGCTTTCTTGGGTGGCACTGATGGAGAAGTATGCTTCATGTTTCTAGGGATCTGTGAGTATGAACTTCTTCCTTCATGAAAGTCATTTCTGTGTCTATATGTCTTACCATATCTGATTAAAATAAATCCTGGGTACATTTAAAAATACATCCTAATCCTATTAACTATTGAGCAAAATAGCTTCTAATAGTAAATGTATTATTAATCTAATAGTTTCTACAATATTCAGAGGTTTCCTTGTGAAACATTTTCTTTTTAAGTAAGACTTCAAGAGAGGAAAATTCAACCCCACTGAGACTATTTTGGAATGAATCACTTCCATATTCTTTAGGAAAAACTCAGTAATAATCAAAGTTTATTGAGTTGGATTAGTGGTCTAATAATCTCTATAATCTCTTTTTGATATGAATAAAACACTGTGAGTCACCTAAGGAAAAATAATTTTCCCTTTTGTAGATTAGAAGTGATTTCAGAAATTTTTACAAAACTCAAGGGGAAAGACATTGCTTCTAACAACTTCCCTAATTGTTCATTCAGAACTGGTGGTTTATCTTGTAATTTATTTAGGAAGGAGCTATTAAGAAGCAAGTGACCCTCACATGTGGCTAGCTAGTGTTTCCTTCCCTGGAGGAAATTAATCTTGTGGCAAATTATGCATTTTCTTTTAGTTGATGTTTAAATGAGAATGGAGTTGATGGCCTGGATGTGGACAAAATATATTTATAAATGCCTGGCTGCCTGGCTGGGAGATTTTACACACAAGAGCTACATTAATGTAACCTTTCATAATTCATATTATGAAATAAAAACATCATTGTCCCAGAGAAGTTATTTTTCCTCCATTCAGAAGAGGGACTTGAAAAAAATTCTGTATATAAAAACAACCAGGGGTAGAGCCAGGTGCCCATTACTTTATGCAATGGACCTCAAACTCTAATTTGAATAAAATCACTTGTAGAGCTTGTTAAAAATGTCTATTCATGGGCCATACTCTCCACAGATTCTAATTCAAAAGTCTGAAGAGAGGGTCAAGAATCTGCATTTTTATCAGGAAGTCTGTATCCTGACACAGGTGTTCCAAGAATCACAATATAATAATCACAGGGAAACCACTAGCCTACTTTGCCTGCTTTGGAAGACTCATTGTTGAGCCATGTATGCAGTCAGCTGCCAGCTTTTGGGTCCTAAAGTATCTCCTTCAGCTTCAGCAGCTTCTCTCTAAACATCGGGTTGATAATATTAAGTTCATGTATATAGTGTATATACATTTATAGATAGGTAGATCTGGATACCTAGATATAGATATGTTATTGATACCACCTCATCTGATCCAGACATAAATGGGTAAAATTTCCAGCTCAGTCACTTACTGACTATCCAAGTCAGACCAAGTTAAACACTTTGAATCTGCTTCCTCATTTTTTAAATGGAATTATAATGCCACTTCACAAAATTGTGATGAGGATTAAAGGAGCATTTGTATATAATGCATTTAACCCAGTACCCAGCAAAGAGCAAGGATAGGAGTGGAGACGGTACAACCGACTGATGTTTTATACATTTGTAAAGAAATTGTTGTATGGTTTCCAGAGCTCTTTCAAACACATCATTTAATTATATCCTCACAATGTGCATGTGACGTAGAGAGTACAGATTATTGTTCCAGTTTTAAAATGAGGTTTAATGTCAGTCTGCTGCCATGATCATTTGATCATAGGCTCAGTGGGAAAAAATGAGCCTCAAAGTGGTTGAGAGAGTAGGAGTTTCTTTTGCCTTTTGAAGCCAAGGAATTAGTGTGCCCCCGAATGCTTCTTGAAACTTCAGAGCTCAAGGTGAATTTCAAATTTGTAGAATGGCAGAGTAGTAGTGGTTAAGAGCATAGGTTTTGGAGTAGACAAATTTGGCTCTGCCACTTTAATAGTTGTGTTAACTTGACAATGTTATTTAAGTCTTCTAAGCCTCAATAGCTTCTTATAAAAATGAGACTAATAAAGCAATGATTAAATAAGATAATTTTCATAATAGCAATAATAATATCTAATATTTATTGATGCCTCCATAAAATATTTTGTACAGTGTATAGCAGAGTAATGCTCAGAATAGAGCTAGTATATAAGAAACCACCCACCCACACATGCTACAGGTACTGCTAATGTATAGGAACTGTTATTACTGTTGCTAACTTAAAGAGTAAAGCAATAAATTTTTTATTAATGTGAAGAGATAGCTAATGGACAAATTATTAGTCAGTATTATAACCACTTACTTTATTAGGAAACAGAGTAAACATGAGGAAACTATGTAGCTAGGCTCAGATCACAAAATGACTCCATGGCAAGGTCAGATTTCTGCCCTGTCCAAGACCTTGTCTCTTCTCCAGGGATCACTGTGATCCTTTCATTTCACTCAAAAGAAAGACTTTCACTTCGAGAATTCCCTCGTAGAGTTCCATGGCTTTATACCAAATGCTTTGGGATCTGGAAAATTACCTTATACTCTGATGTTTAATATTCTGAGTTTCTGTTAAACATGGAGTTTTTGCTGAGTTAAAGACCCACACAGTTCTTACAGGTTCCAGTTTGGAACCAACCCTAAATCTTTTGTGGCTTTGAGTTAGTCTTGGCAAAACACTTCCAGAGTGGGAGGATTTTTTAATGGGTTTCTTTAAAGAGTCACTTTAAAGCATTCATTTAGGCTCAAACCAAAGTAAACTGACCAATCTATTCCCATGGATTTTAGAGGAACAAGGGTTAGAATTCAGAGGAAATGTGGTAAGCAAAGCCTACTGAGAATTTGGTTGATACTGCAGGCCATTAAGTGACCATGGTGTCACTAAAAGGAACTTTCTCACAAAGGAATTTTCTCACAAAAGTTCCTACTGTGTTATGCTCCCATAATATTAGAAGTGTTTTGAATATATATCTGTATATATACATACATAATATTTATACTTTGTACCAATGCCAGAGGTTGTCATAAAGTTGATATTTTGCTGAATATCAAATATCAAACATCCAGTGTAAAAGAATAACTCTAAAAAATTTTTATTGACTATAGCAGTGAAAATTTAAAAGTCTAACACGACAGTGAAGAACCATAATTTTCCAAACACTGTCAGCTGCTAACAGGTCCTACAGTTATTACAGAGCACATCTGTCTTACTGAGTAGATATTTTTCTAAGTAAAAGACAAAGATATTTTCCCACAATACTTTTTTTTCCTCATCTTCATAGTTTTTATATTCTTTGTTAGATCTGAAAATTGTATATGATTTTGGAGCTTTTTCACCCTCAGGAATATTTGAGATGGGAAACTGATATTCTGCTCTTAATTCTTTCTCATAAGTTATGAAGAATTTTAAATGGGGCTTTTTTCCTAAAAGAACTCATGGCTCAAATATATTTTAAAAGTTAAAAAATATGTCTTATATTGGTGACATTGTTTAGTATTGGGATGAATGTTAGTATCCAATAATTCCATAAAGATTAAAAGAATAATACCATTTTATTTCTATTGTACTCTATCTTTAAAATAATGTAATAATTGTTTTTAATAGTTTTCCTAAATCTATCTAGCTAAAGTACCTTCTCTTCTTTTAACATTCAGTCAAATTTCTTACTTTGTCAACTCTTATCTTTTTTTAATTGAGATATAATTGACATACAACATTGTGTAAGTTTAAGGTGTACAACATGTTGATTTGATACCTTTATATATTGCAATATGATTACCACTGTAGCATTAGCTAACACCTCTAGCACGTCACATAATTATAATTTCATTTTGTGTGAGAACATTTAAGATCTAATCTCTTAGCAACTTTAAAGCATATAATACATGATTGTGGAATATTGTCACACTACTGTGCATTAGATCTTCAGAACTTATTTATCTTCTAACCACAAATTTGTACCCTTTGGCTATCATCTCCATCTCCCCATTTCTCCCACTTCCCAGCCCCTGGAAATAGCCATACTACTCTGTTTCTATGAATTAGCTTTTTTAGATTTCACATACAGCATACCTCAGAGATATTGCAGGTTTGGTTCCAGACCACTGCAATAAAGCAAGTCACACAAATTTTTGGGTTTCCCCAAAATTATGAAAGTTATGTTTACACTGTACTATAGTCTATTAAATGTGCTATGGTATTATGTCTTTAAAAACATGTACATACCTTAATTAAATAATACTTTATTACTAAAATGCTAACCATCATCTGGGCCTTCAGCAAGTTATAATCTTTTTGCAATACTATGATCAGATATAACTGATCATAGGTCACCATAACAAAATACAATAATAATGAAAAAGTTTGAAATTTCACAAGAATTACCAAATGTGAAACAGAGACATGAAGTGAGCAAATGCTCTTGGAAAAAAATGGCACTGATAGACTTGCTCAACACAGGATTGCAACAAAACTTCAATTTGTAAAAAACTCAATATCTGCAAAGTGCAGTAAAGCTAAATGCAGTAAAACGAGGCATGCCTATATAAGTAAGATCACGTAGTATTTGTCTTTGTCTGACTTATCTCACTTGGCATAATGGGCCCATCCATGTTGTTAAAAATAGCAGGATTTCCTCCTTTTCCATGGAGGAAAATATTCCATTGTATACATATACCACATCTTCTTTATCCATTCATCCATTGATGGATGCTTAGGTTGTTTCCATATTTTGGCTATTGTGAGTAATGCTGCAATAAACATGAGGTGCAGATATCTCTTCAATATGCTGTTTTTATTTCCTTTGTATATTTACCCAAAAGTGGGATTGCTGAATCATTATGGCAGTTCTACATTTAATATTTTGAGCAACCTCCATACTGGCTTTAGTATCAGGGTAATGCTGGTTTTGTAAAATGAGTTTGGGTGGGTTCCCTACTCTTCAAATTTTGGAAGAGTATGAGAAGGATTGGCATTAATTCTTCTCTAAGTGCTTGGTAAAATTTACAGGGAAACCATGTGTTCCTGGCCTTTTCTTTCTTGGGAGGTTTTTGATTACTGATTGAATATTCTTACTTATTATTGGTCTGTTCAGATCTTCTACTTCTTCATGATTCTTGATTGGTTGACATGAATCTTGATAGATTGTACCTCTTTCTAGGAATTTATCCATTTGTTCTAGGTTATCTGGTTTGTTGGTATGTAATTTTTCATAGTAGACTTATGATCTTTTGTATTTTGTGTTATTGATTGTAACAACTCCTTTCATTTCTGATTTTATTTATCTGAGTCTTTCCTCTCTTTTTCTCAGTTAGTCTACCTAATGGTTTGTTAGTTTTGTTTATCTTTATTGTTTATTTATTTATTTTTTTGGCCATGCTGTGTGGCATGCAGGATCTTAGTTTCCCTGACCGGGGATCGAACCCATGCCCCCTGCAGTGGAACTGCGGAGTCTTAACCACTGGACCACCAGGGAAGTCCCAATTTTGTTTATCTTTTTAAAAAATCAGCCCTTAGTTTCTTTTTTTTCTGTTGTTTTTCTAGTCTTGATGTCATTTATTTACATTCTGATCTTTCTTATTTCCTTCCTTCTACTAGCTTAGGCTTAGTTTGTTCTTTTTCTAGTTCCTTGAAGTGTACAGTTAGGTTGTTTATTTGAGATTTTTCTTTTTCTTAATGTAGGCATTTATCATTATAATCCTCTCTCTTAGAACTACTTTTGCTGCATCCTATAAATTTTGGTATGTTGTGTTTCCATTTTCATTTGTTTCAAGACTTTTTAAATTTCCCTTTTGATTTCTTCTTTGATTCAATGTTTGTTCAGGGGTATGTTGTCTTAATTTCCACATATTTGTGAATTTTCCAGTTTTCTTCCATTATTGATTTCTAGTTTCATACTATTATGGTCCAAAAAGATACTTGGTATTTCAATCTTCTTAAATTTGCTAAGACTTGTTTTGTGAGCTAACATATAATATATCCTGGAGAATGTTCCGTGCATGCTTGAGAAGAATGTGTATTCTGCTGCTGTCAGATGGAATGTTCTGTATATGTCTGATAGGTTCATTTGGTCTAAAGTAAAATTCTAGTCCAATGTCTCCTTATTAATTTTCTGTCTGGATTATCTATCCACTGTTGAAAGTGAGATACTGAAGTTTCCTACTATTATTATATTGTTCTCTGTTTCTCCCTTTAGATCTGTTAGTATTTGCTTAATATGTTTAGGTGCTCCAATGTTAGGTGTATACATATTTACAATTGTTATATCCTCTTGATGAATTGACCTCTTTATCATTATATAATGATTACCTTCTTTGTCTCTTGTTACAATTTTTACTTAAAGTCCATTTTGTCTGATATAAATGTGGCTACCCCTGTTCTCTTTTGATTTCCATTTGCATGGAATATCTTTTTCCATCCCTCACTTTGCACCTATGTGTGTCCTTAAAGGTGAAGTGAATCTCTTGTAGGCATATAGTTGGGTCTTGGGGTTTTTTTTATTCTGTCAGCCACTTCATGCCTTTTGATTGGAGAATTTAATCTGTTTACATTTTAGTAATTATTGATAGGTGAGGACTTACTAATGCCATCTTACTGTTTTCTGGCTATTTTGTAGTTCCATTGCTTCTCTCTTCCTCTCTTGCTAGCTTCCTTTGTGAATTCATGATTATCATAGTGGTAGGCTTTAATTCCCTTCTCTTTATCTATTGTGTATCTACTGTAGGTTTTTACTCTCTGGTTACCATGAGGGTTATTTAAAACATCATTTGCCAGTTATTTTAAGCTGATAACAACCTAACTTTGATCACATCTAGAAACTCTACCCTTTTACTCCTTCCCCCCTTTTATGTTTTAATGTAATAATTTAACTCTTTTTATTATATTGCATATCCATTAACTAATTATTGTAGCTATGGTTATTTTAATACTTTTGTCCTTTAACCTTTATACTTAGAGTTAAGTAGTGCCACCATATTACAGTGTTGGACTATTCTGAATTTGACTATATACTTAACTTTACCTGTGTTTTTTATATTTTTATATATTTACATGTTACTAATTAATGTCCTTTTATTTCAGCTTTAAGAACTCCTGTCAGCATAGGCAGGTCTTGTGACGATGAATTCCCTCAGCTTTTGTTTGTCTGGGAAAATCTTTATCTCTCCTTCATTTATGAATGACAGCTTTGCCAAGGTATTCTTGGTTGGCAGTTTTCTTCTTTCAGTGCTTTGAATATATCATCCCACTTTCTTCTGGCCTGCAAGGTTTCTGCTGAAAAATCTGCTGTTAGCCTTATGAGAGGGTTCCCTTATACGTGAGGAATTTCTTTTGTCTTGCTGCTTTTAAAATTCTCTCTTTGTCTTTGATTTTAGACAATTTTATCATAATATGTCTCGGAGAAGATCATTTTGAGTTGAAATTGTTTGTAAACTTATGTGCCTCATGAACTAGAATGTCCAATCTCTCCCCAGATTTGGGGAGTTCACAGTCATTATTTCTTAAAATAAGCTTTCTACCCCTTTCTCCCTCTCTTCTCCTTCTATGACTCTAATAACACATAGATTATTTCTCTTTATAGTATCCTATAGTTCATGTAAGCCTTCTTCACCTTCTTCACTCTTTTTCATTCATTCATTTATCATTTTATTTTCATTTTTTCTTGTTATCCTCTGGCTGGTAATTTCAAATGACCTGTCTTCTACTTCATAGATTCTTCCTTCTGCTTCATTGATAGGCTGTTGACAGTTTCTATTTCATTTTTTTCCATTCATTGCATTCTTCATCTCCAGAATTAGTTTGGTTCTCTTTTTATGATTTTTGTTTCTTTTATACTTCTCATTTTGTTCATGTATTGTATCCCTGATATTGTTGAATTGTCTTTCTGTTTTCTAGTAGCTCACTGAGCTTCCTTAAAACAGTTATCTTGAATTCTTTATCAGGCAAATCTCAGATCTCCATTTCTTTGGGATCACTTACTGGAAAATTATTGTGTTCCTTTGGTAGTGTCCAGTTTCCTTGATTTTTTATATTTCTTGAAGTCTTACATTGCTGTCTTTGCATTTGAAGAAGCAGCCACCTCTTCTAGTCTTTACTGACTGACTTCAGGAGAGAAATATACTCCATCAGCCCTGTTAGGGATTCTGAAGTTTTCTTAGACCTTTTCTGTGGGTATGTCTACTCCACACTTCTTACTCCCTCTTGGAGGGAAATTCTTAAGACTGTATGCCTTCTCTTGATCCTGCAAAGCCAGACCAGGTTCTGACAGCTTCTCATTTTCTTTATTTTCCTAGGGCATTTCTCACTTTTGTGTGCTTTTTCCCAGTTCTGTAAACTTGGGTCAGCTTTCTACACATGTGCATACATGCTCACTAGCTATTTGCAAAGCTTTGCTTCCACCATCCTCAGGGGTGTACACAGGGAGCCAGCCACAGGGTTGGGAGGTAGTAGAGTGTGGGTGAGGCATGCAGAATGTTGGGGGTACCCATGGGCCAATTGGGGAGCTCTGTAGGCAAGGCATCTCAAGCAGCTTAAGAGCTGGCTTCTTGATGGAGTCTGCCATATGGCTGGTAGGATCTGCATCCCTTTGATATGTTCCATTCTGAGCTCTGACTGCTATTATCCCAGCCACTCCCTGTCCCTTAGTCATGCAGCACACCTCAGTGTTCTAGATGGGGCAAGAAAGGAATTGGTATCTTTAACGGTCTCCTGCATAGCTGAGAAAGTTAAACTATTCCTCTTACCCTCTTCAATCCATTCAATCTCAGAGTTTTGCTCCAACAGTGTGCTGGAACTTTTCCACTGGACTACCCCCAGACATCTCCAAAGGCACTCTTGTCTGTGAGTGATTGTCTAAATCAGTGTTTTTTGGATGGAAGATGGTAGAAATCTCCTACTTCACCATTTTGATATCTAACTCTGCCTTCACCTCTTTTTTTTAAATCATGATGTTACACTGACATCTTGTGGTAATTGATATGGTTTGTGTGTCCTAAACTGACAAAATTAAGCAAGTAGTGACATAATTCAAAAAGGAAGAGAGGTATTATTGAGTTGTAGACATTGTGCTTAGTGCTATAGTAAGAATTAAATAGCTTGCCCAAAGTTATATGTGTGGGGAATCCAGAATTTGACTTTAGGTAGTTTGACTCTAGCAATGTGCTTTCCAATATGATAGCGACTAGCCATGTGTGGCTTTTTAAATTTAAATTAATTAAATTATATAAAACTAGAAATTCAGTTCCCTTGACAGCCACATTACAAGTGCTCAATAGCTACACATGCCTAGTGAGTATCATCTTGGACAATGTAGAGAATATCTACATTTTTGCAGAAACTTTTATTGGACAACACTGCCCTAGAAGCAAAACTCTTGACATCTCTACTACACCACTTCACCTGTGCTTTTATATAACATTGTCAGATTATTAAAGCAAGTTTATTCTCAAAATTTTAATTATTCCTTCTCTGCAGATGACTATTACAAGTATATATCTAGCTTGGCAATTTTCCTAATTATCAGTTCCACATTTCCATCTGTATGGCAGATTTGTTCACTTGGACACTCTAATATAAACCCAAACTTTCATTTTTAAACAGAATGTCACTTTTTCCCCCAAACCAGCTTCCTCTCCTCACTTCCCCATTTCCATCTTTCCTACTCTTTTATTCCCAGTTTCTGAAGTTTAGTCATTGAACTTTTATTTTTGATTCCTTCTTTCTTGTCCTCTGAATCTGTATCTTGTCAACCTCTCCTTAAAAATATCTCTCAAATATGACTTTCTTACTGCTATCAAACTAGACCATAATGGGTCTACCTGAATCTTGTCTTTTCCCAAGTCCTTACAGTCAACCCTTGACATCAGATTAAATGTATCAAATATCAATGGCCCTGTCACTCTCATTCTCAGAAAATTATAATAGTTGCCTGAAAAATTGGGCAGTGCCTTCTACAATCTTATCTACCTTATCTCTTCCTTGATTTTGGCATGAACTGTTCATTCTAACCAGAACGGTCTCATGCCTCTATTGTGAAATAATTCACCTTTGCATTCCTGAAATTATGTTCTTGTTCCTCCTCCACAAATCTCCATTTATTGACATCTTAACCATCCTCCAAAGACTAACCTCAGGGCCCTTCTCATCTGTGTGTTAAAACCATTTAGGTCATAATGTTCTTTGTAGATGCTGGAATAGCCACTCTATGTACTATTCATCACATAACTTCCTGTCTTGCTGGGTGTAATAGTCAGGATTCTCCAGAAAAACCTATTTGTTTTGTCTATATCTATATCTATCTGTATCTGTCTATCTAGAGAGAGAGAGATTGGAAATGGGGAGCATTGATTTTTAAAAATTGGCTCACATGAATGTGGTGGCTGGCAAGCCCCAAATCCTCAGGGCAAGCTAGGAGGCTAGAAATTCTAGCAAGAAGTTGATATTTTGAGTCTGAAGACAGTCCTTGAAACAGAATTATTTCCTTTTTAGAGGACCTCAGTCTTCTCTCTTAGGGCGTTAACAGATTAGATGATGCCCACCCACGTTATGAAGGGTAATCTGCTGTACTCAAAATCTACTAACCTAAATGTCAATCACAACTAAAAAATTACCTTCACAACATCCTTTAGATTGGTGTTTAATCAAAAAACTGGGTGCCATTGCCTAGCCAAACTGACACATAAAATAAACCATCACATCAGATATATATAATTTTGGAGCTCTTATATATAATTCTCAACTCTGCAATCTAGGTAGACATGTGGAGGGAAGAGGATAACAGCATTTGAGGAAATGCAGTAAGACAAAGTATAAATATTAGAGGATATGTAAACAATTGGATCTTCTTTTTTTTTAAATTTTTATTGGAGTATAATTGCTTTACAATGTTGTGTTACTTTCTACTGCAGCAAAGTGAATCAGCTATACATATACACGTATCCCCTCTTTTTTGGATTTCCTTCCCATTTAGGTCACTACAGAGCATCGAGTACAGTTCCCTGTGCTATACAGTAGGTTCTCATTAGTTACCTATTTTATACATAGTATCAATAGTGTATATATGTCAATCCCAATCTCCCAATTCCTCACACCCCCCTTTCCACCTTGATATCCATATATTTGTTCTCTCCGCCTGTATCTCTACTTCTGCTTTGCAAATAAGATCATCTATACCATTTTTCAAGATTCCACATATATGCATTAATATATGATATTTGTTTTTCTCTTTCTGACTTACTTCAGTCTGTAATGACAATCTCTAGGTCCATCCATGTCTCTACAAATGACCCAATTTCATTGCTTTTTATGGCTGAGTAATATTCCATTGTATATATCTACCACATCTTCTTTATCATTGCTCTGTCGATGGACATTTAGGTTGCTTCCATGTCCTGGCTATTGTAAATAGTGCTGCAATGAACATTGGAGTGCATTATCTTTTTGAATTATGGTTTTCTCTGGATACATACCCAGGCAAGGGATTGATGGATCATATGGTAGCTCTGTTTTTAGTTTTTTCAGAAACCGCCATACTGTCCTCCATAGTGGCTGTACCAATTTATATTCCCACCAACAGTGAAGGAGGGTTTCTTTTTCTCCACAACCTCTCCAGCATTTATTATTTGTAGACTTTTTAATGATGGCTATTCTGACTGGTGTGAGGTGATGCCTCATTGTAGTGTTCATTTGCATTTCTCTAATAATTAGCAATATTGAGCATCTTTTTGTGTGCCTATTGGCCATCTGTATGTCTTCTTTGGAGAAATGTCTATTTATGTCTCCTGCCCATTTTTTGATTGGGTTGTTTGTTTGTTTTTTTATGTTAAACTGTATGAACTGTATGTTTGTATATTTTGGAAATTAATCCCTTGCCAGTAGCATTGTTTGCAAATATTTTCTCCCAGACCACAGGTTGTCTGTTTTGTTTATGGTTTCCTTTGCTGTGCGAAAGCTTTTCCATTTAATTAGGCCCCATTTGTTTATTTTTGTTTTTATTTCCATTACTCTAGGGGAGGGATCCAAAAAAAATATTGCTGCAATTTATGTCAGAGTGTTCTGCCTATGTTTTCCTCTAGGAGTGTTAGAGTATCTGGTTTTAACATTTAGGTCTTCAATCCATTTTGAGTTTGTTTTTGTATGTGGTGTTAGAGAATGTTCTAATTTCATTCCTTTACTTGTAGCTGCCAGTTTTCCCAGCACCACTTATTGAACATACTGTCTTTTCTCCATTGTATATTCTTGCCTCCTTTGTCATAGATTAATTGACCATAAGTGTGTGGGTTTATTTCTGGGCTTTCTATAAGCATGCCCATTCTGGCCACTTTTATTCAACATAGGTTTGGAAGTCCTAGCCACAGCAATCAGAGAAGAAAAAGAAATAAAAGGAATCAAAAATTGGAAAAGAAGAAGTAAAACTGTCCCTGTTTGCAGATGATATGACACCATACATAGAAAATCCTAAAATACTACCAGAAAACTATTGATACTACAGTCATCAACGAATTTGGTAAAGTTTCAGGATACAAAATTAATACACAGAAATCTGTTGCATTTTTATACACAAACAACAAAAGATCAGAAAGAAAAAGTAAGTATATCACATCTTATACACTGGAATATTACTCAGCCATAAAAGAAGAAAGAAATAATGCAATTTGCAGCAACATGGATGGACCTAGGGGTTATCATAGTAAATGAAGTAAGTCAGACAGGGAAATATATAATTTATATGTGGAATCTTAAAAAAAATGATACAAATGAACTTATATACAAAACAGAAATAGACCCACAGACAGAAAACAAACTTATGGTTACCAAAGGGAAAGGGTGGGGAGGGATAAATTAGGAGCTGGGGATTAACATATACACACTACTATATATAAAATAGTTAACCAACAAGGACCTACTGTATAGCACAGGGAACTCTACTCAATATTTTGTAATAACCTACAAGGGAAAAGAGTCTAATATATATGTATGTGTAACTGAGTCACTTTGCTGTACACCTGAAACTAACACAGCACTGTAAATCAACTATACTTAAATTTAAAAAAAGAAAGAAATTAAGAAGACAATCCCATTTGCCACCACATAAAAAAAAATAAAATATCTAGGAATAAACCTACCTAAGGAAGCAAAAGACCTGAAAACTATAGATGCTGATGAAAGAAATCAAAGATGACACAAACAGGTGGAAAGATATTCCGTATTCTTGGATTAAAAGAATCAACATTGTGAAAATGACCATACTACTGAAAGCAATCTACAGATGCAATGCAACCCCTATCAAATTACCAATGGCATTTTTCACAGTATCAGAAAAAAAGTTTTTTTAATTTCTATGGAAACACAAAAGACCTTGAATAGCCAAAATAATCTTAAGAAAGAAGAATGGAGCCGGAGGAATCATGCTCCATGACTTCAGACTATACTACAAAGCTACAGTAATCAAAACATTATGGTACTGGCATAAAAACAGATATTTAAATCAATGGAACAGGATTTACCACAATTTTTTTTTAATTTAAATTATACAAGGTCCCAGGTGTTGCTGGTTCTGCTGGTCTTGGGACCACACTGAGTAGTGAGGCTGTAGTACAGAGAAAAACCGTGTGTGAGTTCCTTAGGAGATGGGAAAATATCTTTTTATTTTTATAAACTAACAGCCACATCATATAAGCTCAAAATTTGTTTCAATGAATTCATGAAGGAATAGGTAAATAAATATAATCTAATAGGGTAACTATGAATTGTAATACAAATCAGAATGCTTCAATGAACATAATACAGCTTTGAGCAAAGTTCAGAAGGAAATCAGAGAAGGAGGTGATTATTTACAGGTAACGACAATGAGATAATTAAATGAATGCTTTTCATATAGGATTAGTCAATGAATATTTGCTGTGCAAATGTGCCATTGACATTGAAAAGATTTATTTTACTTATTATAATTACTAACCCAGCTAACTAAAAAATATTATGGGACTAAACAATAGAAAATTGGGTATATAGACACTACACATCTTTAAAAAGAGTGTTTTTTTGGATTCCATATATATGCATTAGCACATGGTATTTGTTTTTCTCTTTCTGACTTACTTCACTCTGTATGACAGACTCTAGGTCCATCCACCTCATTACAAATAACTCAATTTCATCCCTTTTTATGGCTGAGTAATATTCCATTGTATATATGTGCCCCATCTTCTTTATCCATTCATCTCTCGATGGACACTTAGGTTGCTTCCATGTCCTGGCAATTGTAAATAGTGCTGCAATGAACACAGTGGCACATGTATCTTTTTGAATTATGGTTTTCTCAGGGTATATGCCCAGTAGTGGGATTGCTGGGTCATATGGTAGTTCTATTTTTAGTTTTTTAAGGAACCTCCATACTGTTCTCCAAGGTGGCTATATCAATTTACATTCCCACCAACAGTGCAGGAGGGTTCCCTTTTCTCCACACCTTCTGCAGCATTTATTGTTTGTAGATTTTTTAATGATGGTCATTCTGACCAGTGTGAGGTGATATCTCATTGTGGTTTTGATTTGCATTTCTCTAATGATTAGTGATGTTGAGCATCTTTTCATGTGTTTGTTGGCAATCTGTATGTCTTCTCTGGAGAAATGTCTATTTAGGTCTTCTGCCCATTTTTGGATGGGGTTATTTGTTTTTTTGATATTGAGCTGCGTGAGCTGCTTGTATATTTTGCAGATTAATCCTTTGTCAGTTGCTTCATTTGCAAATATTTTCTCCCATTCTGAGGGTTGTATTTTTGTCTTGTTTATGGTTTCCTTTGCTGTGCAAAAGCTTTTAAGTTTCATTAGGTCCCATTTGTTTATTTTTTATTTTATTTCCATTACTCTAGGAGGTAGGTCAAAAAAGATCTAAAAAATACAGTACTGATGAACCTAGTGGCAGGGCAGGAATAAAGACGCAGACATAGAGAACAGGCTTGAGGACAAGGGGAAGGAGAAGCTGGGACAAAGTGAGAGAGTAGCATTGACATATATACACTACCAAATGTAAAATGATTGGCTGGTGGGAAGCTGCTGCATAGCACAGAGAGATCAGCTAGATGCTTTGTGACAACCTAAAAGGGTGGGATAGGGAGGACGGGAGGGAGGCTCAAGAGAGAGGGGATATGGGAATATATGTATACTTATAGGTTAATCACTTTGTTGTACAACAGAAACTAACACAGCATTGTAAAGCAATTATACTCCAATAAAGATACAAAAAAAAAAGATAAAAAAATTTAAAAAAAGAAAAGTCATCTGAGAACTAAAAATAAATAAATAAATCTAAATTGTAGCGAACTAAAAAATAAATTTAAACTTAAAAAAAATAAAAAGAGTGTTTATTTGGCTCAGTGAATTTTCTTTGCTCACTTTGTTTCCCAAGTACAGTATGACAAGAAGAACCCAGTGTGCTTTACCCGGAAATTCACCATTGTTGTAATCAGATATTAAGGCGTGATCAGAAAATAAGCTTAGCAAAGCACAGTTCTGAGAGAGCAGTTAGTTATTGGTTGAGGGGGGAAATTACACATAATTTTGGTGTAAATGAAGAGATCATGCACTTACCAAGGTAGGCCTAAATTGTTTTGGTTTCTTTTTATGAATTTATGAGTTTTATTATATAACTGTTAATTTCTAAAGTGTAATGATTGATAGAGTTTAATTACTTACATATACGTTAAATAACTGGAGATGGTATAACATCAGTACAGCAATTATGAAGATTTCTTATATGAAGTTATGACCATTGGTTTCTAAAACAGGAAGCATATGCCAATGTATTTGTATCATGTCTTCCTTCTCAAGTGCTAAAACCATTTCTGACTCATTGTGATCATTTCTTCATGGAGAAGCATACTATTTGAAAGTGTATTTTACAGGTTTTTACAGAGGCTTAGGTAGTATTTAATTAATTACTAATTTCACTCTAGAGTTTAAATTTATATTTGTTATAATCCTAATTATATTAATTAATATATTAATTATATATTAATATTAATATTATATTATAATATATATTAATAATATAATATATTATATTATAAATATAATATATAGTAATATATTAATTATATATTAATATTAATCCTAATATAGGTAATACGTTACATGGTCTAACAAATCAGATTGAGGCCAAAACATCTCTGCATATTTGCAATGAAATGATAGTTTATATTGATAACTGCAGCTTAAGACAAGCTAAGATCCTAAAGTATCATCTAAAGGAATAATACATTATGCTTAATATAATTTTAATAATAAATGAGGTTTTTTTACTATTCTAATTTTTAAGAGCTGTTAATTCATATATGGTAGGAGCTCTAACTTCCTTATATTTGGTGAACTAAAAACCCTAGTCCTTCAAGCTGCTGGCTAACAGAAACTACTGCATCAGTTTCTTTACAGAGAAAACTAAGCAATAGTTAATTTAAAGATTTTCATCATTAACAATAAAATCAGGGTCAGAGTAGGAATAAAATCTAACGTTCTGGGAAGACATGCATTGTTCATGGAGTCTGGCTTTCCTCCTTTTATTCCATTTCTAGAATTTTATTAGCTCCAAATCTAAGCCCAGAATGAAGCAAAGAAGTTATAAATTCATAAAAAACTCTGAGTTGCATAGCACAGGGAGACCAGCTCGGTGCTTTGTGACCACCTAGAGGGGTGGGATAGGGAGGGTGGGAGGGAGGGAGATGCAAGAGGGAAGAGATATGGGAACATATGTATATGTATAACTGATTCACTTTGTTATAAAGCAGAAACTAACACACCATTGTAAAGCAATTATACTCCAATAAAGATGTTTAAAAAACAATAAAACAAAAAAACTCTGAGTTGGTGAGTTAGGTAACCAGAAACTTCATTTGGAGTGGGGGGTGGTGGAGGCAGGGTGAATCTCAGACGCATGCTTTCTTAGAAGCTGTTAGGGATGTAAAGAATGCTTTATATCGACTAAGTGATAAAAATTCACATCATCATGATATACTTGTTAATATTTTATTTCAGAAGAGTTACATTGTAAATAAGATGGCAAATTCTGAAAGTGTTGAAGAAATGCAAGAAAATTATCAGAGAAATAGGTAAGCTTTGCCGAAATTCTACAAAAACTGTTCTGCAACATCAAATATACCTTACCCTTTTCTCAGCTGTAGCAAAAATGTTTATAGTCTTTTTCCAAAAATAGCAGGGCTGTTTGCATTTTGCTGGACTTCAACATAATCAGTGTTATAAGTGGTTTAATAGTAAATTTAGGAAGTGTAATAGCTACAGGATTTACTGATTTAGTATTTACTTCAGATATTTATTCTTCTGAATTTCTTATAGTTTACCAGCATATAGAGAGAAAATACTTGAATATTTATGTTTTAATTCTCCATGAGTCCTTCATTCCATGTGGTACATAACAAAATATTGGATTCTGATTATTTTTTCAGTAAGTAGGTGTCTATGTGTGTGTTCATATGTGTGTTATAAAATTTCCTACACCTATAATTCATTAATTTAGAGATTTAAAATGGAAATGATTTAAAATCTTTAATTTCCACTTTTACCATAATAATTGTGTTACATTTTGATGTATAAACTGTAAAACGGTAGTGAACCCCTCTAGATCACTATTTATTTAATATTCCTGAAACAAAATTTATCAAAACAAGATAACTTACTAGGTCTTAAGCTTTAAAATCCACATTTGGGTAGGGAGAAGGGGTTGTAGCCTTTATAATCTTGAAGAAATATTTTGTTGTCATCTATGAATCATCTCAGAGAAAGCTGGCCCAATATACAAGTAAATTATTAACTTCAGATGGAATAAAATTAAGTGACTTGTCATTTATCAAAGCCGCCAGAACAATATGTTATAAAGCTGAAGAAAAGACTTGGAAGTTCATCCTTCTGTGACGTCTTTCTTAGAAAATTTAATCTGATCCCCTCCACCCTTCTTTTAAAGTTTCATAATCTTATATGTATGTGTGTGTGTGTGTGTGTGTGTGTGTGTGTGTGTGTGTGTGTGTAATTGACAGATTACAGATTTCTCTGAAATCAATGGGCAAAAATTAACATTCTTCTTCTGGAATTCCTTGAAATGTGAGCTAAGAAATGAAATTTTCAATGGGGGACAAAATTCTCAGTACATTTGTTTAATGTGTATTCAATAGAACTTTCATTTAAAGCTCTCAGTTGCTCTTGAGTAATTTGTTACAAAGGGTTTGAAAATTCAAATCTACCACCTCATACCCATTAGGAAGGCTACTATTAAAAAAATAGTAATAATAAAATAAAACAGAAAATATGAAGTTTTGTTGAGGATATAGAGAAATTCGAACACTTGCGCATGGTTGGTGGGAATGTAAAATGATGCAGTTACTATGGAAAACAGTATGGTGATTCCTCAAGAAATTAAAAATAGAATTACCACATGATCCAGCTTTTCTACTCTTGGATACAAAAGAATTGAAAACAAGGACTTAGAAAGATATTTGTATACCCATATTCATAGCAGTGTTATTCACAATAGCCCAAAAAGTAGAAGAAACCTAAGTGTTCATTGCTGGTGAATGAATGAACAAAGTGTGGGATATATATATATATATATATATATATATATATATATATATACACACACACACACACACACACACAATGGAATAGTATTCAGCCTTAAAAAGGAGGAAAATTCTGACATGTGCTACAACATGGATAAAACTTGAAGACATTATGCTAAGCGAGATAAGCCCTTCAGAAAAAAACAAAATACTGTATGATTCCACTAAAATGGAGTACCTATAGTAGTCAGATTCCTAGAGACAGAAAGTACAATGGTGATTGCCAGTGGCTACGGGGGAGGAGTTATTTAATGGTTATAGAGTTTCAGTTTGGCAAGATGAGAGTTCTATGGGTGATGGTGATGGTAGCACAACGGTGTGATTGTGCTTAATACCACTGAGCTACACACTTAAAAATAGTTAAGATAGTAAGTTCTATGTTATGTGTCTTTTATCACAATAAAAAAAAATTCTACTCCAGATGTGTGTCTTCAGTTGTTACCTAAATAATGTAGAGACAACCAGTGGTGACTTAAACTTTCCCAGTGATTATACTAAAAATCTTTGTACTGTCTATCATTAAGTTTGTTTTTAAAATGTCAACGTTGATATAGACTTGTTACCAATGAGTGAAATTTGACACTTCAACACAATTTTAATTAGAAAATTTTGCAAATTATATTCACATGGTAATCTTTCCATTGTAAACATTTGTTTTCCAGAAAACTGCAAGAACTGCCCAAAGTAAGACAGCAAGTTGTTGGACCTACTGAGATAGTAAGTGAAATTAGTTAGAAAGTATGTCTATGTATCAGAAAATTTTAGAGAATTGTCAGGAGTGCATAGAATGATTGTTTTTGTTTGATAATTTACATCTATTTGGGGAAAAGGGGAATTTTAAGAAAAGAATTCATTAAGCTATTATTTCCAATAGGAAAAATATCAATATATATAAATAACCCATAAGTTCCACAATAAGAGATAAGAAAAATAACACAATATCCATACAATGATCCAATTTTGCCCAAAAAAGCGTGTATATGTGTGTATGTATGTGCAGACAAGTGTGTGTGTGTGTGTGTGTGTGTGTGTGTGTGTGTGCTGCATAAATGTTATCAGAGGTTATTTCTCAGTAGTGGGGAATTATGAGTGACTCTTGCTATTGTATGTTTACATTTCAGTATTTTCCAATGAAAATACATTGAAATGAGTTGCTTTTATTATTTTTAAAATGTTATAAATCCTTTTTAAATAAAAAAAAATTACATAAATATTTTATAAATCCTATGCATCAAAAAGTGTGGCAGCACAATTCTTTGGGGCTATGTTCAAGGAACATTTTCAGACGTGTTCCTAAAACATCACCTCCACCGACCTAACCTCTATGTCAGCCTGGTTGTCATTGTCATTAGAAATACATAGGCAGCAGTGCCTGTTTTTTCAAAAGTCAAAAATTTAAAAACCTGGAAAGTAGCAGAACGTGACAAGCTTTATCAAGGAGATAACACACTATTCTAGGGGAAGGTGGAGAAGCAGATACCTTCTTATCATCTGTAGTACTGAGTACAATGCTATGGCAGTTACTCCATAAATATTTATTAGCTATTGCACGAGTGAATGGAAAAACATGAAATTTTCTCAATATCCATTCATAAAATACGTACTAAATTCCTTTTGCTGCTATTCAAATCTAATTTTATTTCAATACCTTATACGTTTTATCTTGACCCCTCTCAGTAAGATAAATAATCCACTTTTTCAAGTTTTGTTCATGTTTTGGTTTTGGAATAGTGCTGTAGGGACCCATTATAGCATAGACTACAAAGTGTTCACTATTTGACTTTCAGGTATTCCTTTCTCATTCCAAACAGCCTTAAAATTATCATAGACCCTTATTTACAGCATAGATGTTGTCCTGGATACAAAAAATTTGAGGAATTTAAAATAAGAATGAAAAATATGATTCATTACATTTGGTGAACTAATTTTTACTAGATAGTTACTGTTCTCTGCACTTAGTTGTGTCATTGCTGTTGCGTTGATACACCTAGGGAACTGAAAATTTGAAGATCAACTTTCATAAGGCAAGATATTTCATTAAGCCAAGATATTGTCCTTACAGACTTTTCAAATATCATAATTTATTTCAGAATCAACCAAATGGAAGGAAGTTTCTGGTTTATATGCACATCTGACCTGGCTTGTGTCACAGATCTACAATTTGTACTGATTTTTCTACCTTATTTTTCAATAGTTTCTCCAAAGTACATTGTAAACACTTAAGATCAAGGGCTTTTTTTTACTTCATATATAAATACTTATCCATGATTTTATACATTTATTTGGCCTCTTAATTTGTAAAATAACATGTACTTGATGGCAAAAACTGTAGGTTGGTTTTTGGTGTTTGTTTTTTTTTTTTTATTTTTTTTAATTAGAAGACTATCCTTTATTTATTTATTTATTTTTGCTGTGTTGGGTCTTCGGTTCGTGCGAGGGCTTTCTCCAGTTGCGGCAAGCGGGGACCACTCCTCACTGCGGTGTGGGGACCGCTCTTCATCGCAGTGCGCGGGCCTCTCTCCATCGCGGCCCCTCCCGTTGCGGGGCACAGGCTCCAGACGCGCAGGCTCAGCAATTGTGGCTCACGGGCCCAGCTGCTCCGTGGCATGTGGGATCTTCCCAGACCAGGGCTCGAACCCGTGTCCCCTGCATTAGCAGGCAGATTCTCAACCACTGCGCCACCAGGGAAGCCCTTGGTGTTTGTTTTTAACAGCTATCATGCTACCATGTTTTATTTGTTTTCCTCAGTTTCTCATTGCTGATGGACTGGACATCACACTCATGATCCTAGGATTACTAGCATCACTAGTAAATGGGGCCTGTCTTCCTGTAATGTCACTGATTTTAGGAGAAATGAGTGACAGCCTTATCAGTGGATGTCTAGTCAAAACCAACACAAGTGAGTACAAGTGAGAAATGAGTGACAGTCTTATCAGTGGATGTCTAGTCAAAACCAACACAAGTGAGTACAATATTTACTTTTCTATATTGCTGGGGACTCAAAAGCATTAAATAAAACAAACATTAAACTCATAATACAGATTATTTTCTTGTCAAACAATATCTATATAATATTTAAGTCATTTATTCTTCTGTATTGCCAGAGACCAAAGAACCAAAATCTATATTTGTCAAAATTCTTCAAAGAAACAGAACCAATACAATGTGTGTGTGTGTGTCTGTGTGTGTGTTTATGTAGAGAGAGAGGGAGAGGGAGAGAGAGAGAGATTTGTTTTAAGAAATTGGTTCACACAATTATGGAAGCTGGCAAGTCCAAAATCTGTAAGGTGAGTTGACAGGCTGGAGACCATCTGTGCCCTATTTGACTTTAAATACTAATTCATACCCTCTTATTTTCCATCCAAAGCCTAATTTTTCAAATGCCCCAGTCTTGTTTAAGTGAATAAATCCATAGCTTCCATCTTCCATGTGAGGATATCCTGTCTACACAGTTATTAATTTTTTGATATTTTAATGATAGAAGGTGAAGATGTCACTTTGTAAAACAAATGGAACTGCCAATTCATTGAGCAGATATTTATTGATTGCCAAATATGTCTCTCTCTCTCTCTCCCTCTCTCTCTGAATGAGTGAGTGAAGAAAAGGAAGGAGGGAGGGAGGGAAGCAGGGCAGGAGGGAGAAAGAATAAGCCTAGCAACCTAAGGCAGTCTGTTTAGGAGTACTCCTTTGGTTAGATCTGCTCTATAATTGATTGCTTAGTCAGCTTTAGATAGGATAGTCAATACATACCTGACTGACATTACTGAATTTTAATTTTGTTTTTGTTTAAGGCTTCTCCATGTTTCTCGAGTTTCATTGTGTGTTTTTTCAAATGTAATGAACACATAAAGAGGTTGATAAAGATTTAGATAAATACATGGATATTATTGGTATAACATATTATTAAAGAGAAGTGGAGATATTAAGGCATATGTCCTCAACCTTCTAACATTTGTTTTCTAAAGAATAATAGAGGAGGATTTTTTTTGCTCCTACAATTGAAAATATGAATAATAACTATCATATTGATCAGAGGCCCATTTTTATGCCAGCACCGAACTTTTGCACATTCTACGTCTATTAATATAATCTCCGGCTTCCCTGGTGGCGCAGTGGTTGAGAATCTGCCTGCCAATGCAGGGGACACGGGTTCAAGCCCTGGTTTGGGAAGATCCCACATGCCGCAGAGCAACTAGGCCCGTGAGCCACAACTACTGAGCCTGCGCGTCTGGAGCCTGTGCTCCGCAACAAGAGAGGCCGTGACAGTGAGAGGCCCACGCACCGCGATGAAGAGTGGCCCCCGCTCGCCGCAACTAGAGAAAGCCCTCGCACGGAAACGAAGACCCAACACAACCAAAAGTAAATAAATAAATAAAATTTAAATATATATATATATAAAATCTCCAAAATGACATTATGCCATTTTTATGTGACTGTAGGAACCACTTTTAGAAACAATATGTATTCTCTTTATTAACTCAGTTAAATTTCATTAAAACTTTCTACTGAGTTTTAATACTTCTATGTCAATTCTGATATTTGTAATAAGCTGCTTTAAAATGCTTTCTACCACAATTCCAAAAATGGAATAAAGGAAAAATGATTGTTTGCACATAAATAAAGATCATAGACATCATCATATGTGAGGCTACTGTGGTTATGTAAGATATGAAGAGCATGTTGTCTGCAATTTATTACAAATGTTTATTATGGCCATTTAAGAAAGAAAATTATGATAGTTGATATCAACCACTGTTTTGTGCTGTTGGTAAAATTACAACCTTGGTATACTAATTAATGTATGATGTAGTTTTTCCTAGAATATATATAGAAAAGTTTACATGGCAAACTGGTAAACCAAGGATTATTTAAATACCATTTTATGATGTTGCTATCCTTGTTATACCCAACAAATTTCAATGAGCTTCTTTTAAATTTTTCCTGTGACTCCTACCTCTACAACTTTCATTTGTGTTCTTGCTTTTCTTGGATTTTCTAAATTACTCCCTGGGGTATCTCAAACTGAATTCTAAATGCATAATTTTGACAGGAAAGGAAAATTCTGTTACTTACGTACCTGTTACCTGAAATCAGAGATGTCCTAAAGAATTCTTTCCACATATGAGCTACATGGTTAATATTTCCTTGTAATTTTTCATGTTGCATGTGTGCTTCCTGAAACCAGAGATAATAATTGCAAATTTTAGGTTAAAGAATAGAAAATAAGATGATCATTAACCAGTGTGTAGTCATTAAGTCCATTTTCTTGAGAAGGGACTATATTTGGTTTGGAGGGCTATGTATAAAAGACGTCATGGCCAATTATAAATTTATTAATTTCCTTTATAATTTAAAAAACTTTTTTACAGCAAATTATCGGAACTGTACTCAGTCTCAAGATAAGGTGAATGAAGATATGATTGTGTAAGTCCAAATGAAATGTTAATATCATATTCATTGCATGCTGCTTTATTCAATACTTATAAGGAAGAAAACTGAAATGTTTGTCTGATCATTAATATTACATATAAATGAGTAAAGCAAACATGTCCTCATCTTTCATTTGGTATAGAAAATATAATTACACATTATAATTGTGTAATTATAATTTCTTCTCCTACTTGAAAGGTATATAAGTTCATATGCTTTCAGTTTTGACAAAATTGTCATCAATAGAAATGTTGTTTTGGGATTTGCATTTTTACATAAATTTTGTTTCCTAGAACTGAAGGTACATAACCTAGAGGTTAAATGACTAGTTTTTCCTTTTTAAAATTTTTTTCTTACAAAACTTACAGAAAAATGCCACTTCTGTAAACTTTAAAAGCCAAGAAGATGTGTGCAACAAATAGTAAAATAAAAAAACAGAGTAAAGTTTTATTCAGACTAATTTTGGAGACTAATTATTCAGACTATTATAGTAAAGTTGTATTCAGACTAAAAATTATAAAGTCTGAAATAGATAATTTATTATCATTTTGTTTTTGTAAGCTTGTGTATTAAGCAGTATGCTTTCCTCTGTCACATGTGTTGAGTTTGTTAGAGAAATGCAACCTTACTGAGTATATTCACTGGATTTCAGTAGTGCCTCACTGAAACTAACAGAGTCTTATCAGACCTAAGTGATCTCTTATTCTTTTCCCCCAAAAATGAAGCCTCCATCCTACACAACCCCAAGAGACATCCATCACATTGTAGTGACACCCTCTGGGCCATAATTCTTGACCTTCCACAGTTAGCCACAGCCTCATGTGACTACTTAATCATCAATTAATTAAAATTAGATAAAATTTAAAATTCAGTTTCTCATTCTCAGTCACTTGCCAAGTGTTCAAGTCACATATGGCTGGCTGCCATATTGTACAGCACAAATATGGAACATTTTCTTCATCACAGAACGTTCTATTGGACAGTGCTGCTCTGGACTACAGTGTGAATAATGCTGCCTCAAGTTGTGCTTTGCTGCAGTCTCGACTTTCTTTGAGGGAAAGTTTCTATTTTTAGCACTTTTTTTTTTTTTAATTATTTATTTATTTATTTATTTATGGCTGTGTTGGATCTTCATTTCTGTGCGAGGGCTTTCTCTAGTTGTGGCAAGTGGGGTCCACTCTTTACCGCGGTGCGTGGGCCTCTCATTATCGTGGCCTCTCTTGTTGCGGAGCACAGGCTCCAGACACTCAGGCTCAGTAATTGTGGCTCACGGGCCCAGCCGCTCCGTGGCATGTGGGATCTTCCCAGACCAGGGCTCGAACCCGTGTCCCCTGCATTGACAGGCAGATTCTCAACCACTGCGCCACCAGGGAAGCCCCTAGCACATTTTACATAAAGTTTATTTATGTTCCATCTTTTAAAAATTCCTGATTAGGATCCAGGAACTGCCTTCTACTGAATTCTGGTCTTACGATATTAAAGCAGGGTTCTGATGTTACAATCATTAAGTATGAGTTCCTTACAAAAAAGTTTGGAACTTTTAAAAATAGGAGCATCTATCTTAAAAACATAATAAAAGGGAGAATAAGATATGTCGATGTAATCTATGTATGGTTATTAAGAGATTACTAAACTTATAAGGAAACATTCTTAACATTTATAATGTTGTATTTGTTATGCTATTGTTTCTCAAACCAGTGTACTGCTTTGGAAATATTTGAGGTATATGGTGAAGAAGGGTTCCATAGTCAAAATGGTTCAGAAAACACTGTATATGACAGCCTCCTTGGATACACTTAGGACAGATAAGCATACTTAAGGCTCAATTTAATCAAAGTTTTCCAAACCTGTTTGACTATGGAAACTAAACATCCTGCTGAGCCAATGTTTTGATGAACACATTTCTGGGAAACCTTGTTTTATATAACTTTTTTGGTGGGGATAAGATAATACCTCTTACATCTATAATAATCAAGAACTGAAAAATGTTATTTTACCTATTTTCCAAAGACAATGACTCATGGTTTTATGTAATTTTAATGTTTTAATGTTGTCTGTGCCTTTGTCTTACTTATCAGACAATTATTCTGAAAATAAGATTCCTCCTTTGCAATCAATCCCCATTTCCACCCCCAGCCCCAAGCAACTTCTTATCTGCTATCTTTAAAGATTTGCATTTTTTAGACATTACATGTGCTTGGAAACATACATGTAGGGTTTTGCACCTGGCTTCTTTTATTAAGTGCAATGATTTTGAAGTTCACCCATGCTATGATGTGTATCAGTAGTTGGTTCCTTTTCATTGCTTAATAGTAATCCATTGCAAGGATAGATCATGTTTTGTTTATCTGTTCACCAGATGATGGACTTCTGGAGTGTTTCCATTTTTTTTGCTATTTAAAAATAAGGAATCTATGAACACTGATATATAAATCTTTGTGTGGACATATGTTTTTATTTCTCTTGGGTAGATACCTAGGAGTAGAATTGCTGGGTCATATGGTAAGTTTATGTTTATCTTTTTAAGAAGCTGCCAAACTGTTTTCCAAAGTGGATATATCATTTTACTTTCCCACCAACAATGTGTAACTGTTCCAGTTTCTCCACATCTTCACCAACACTTGTCATTGTCTTTTTTATTATAGCCATTTTGTAGGTATGACGTGGTATCGTATTGTGACTTTAATTTTATTTCCCGAATGAGCATTTATTTACTCTTTAAGCATTCATATATTTCTATGGTGAAGCGCATATTCAAATATTTTGCCTATTTTATAGTGTTGTTTGTCTTAACGTTGAATTCTGAAAGTTCTTTGTAAATTCTAGATACAAGTTCTTTGTCAGATATATGATTGGCATATATTTTCTCCTAATGTGTGGCTAGTCTTTTCATTTTCTTAAAGATTCCTTTTGAAACAGAAAAGTTTTAAATTTGATTAGGTACAGTTTATCAGGTTTTTCTTTTATGGATTTTCCTTTTGGATTTAAGAATTCTTTGCATAGGATCGTGAAGAGTCTCTTCTACATTTTCTTCTAGAAATTTCAACATTTTAGCTCAGACACTTAGGTCTATGATCCATTTTGAGTTCATTTTTGCGACTGTTGTGAGGTAAGGGTCTCACTTCTTTTTTGCACTTCTTTTTTTCATTTGTCCCAAGACTGTTTCTTGAAAAAACTATTTTTTTTCTACATTGAATTGCCTTGACACCTTTGCTAAAAATAAAATGCCCATAAGTATAAGGGCTAGCTTCTGTTCTCTCATTTTTGTTGCATTTATTGACAGTCTGTCCTTATGCTGGTATCACACTGCCTTGAGTACTATAGTTTTAGAGTTTAAATAAATAAATAAATTTTAAAAAATCAGGAAATGAAAGTCCTCCAACTTCGATCTTCTTTTTAGACATTTCATTTCCACATATATTTCTACATATATTTTGGGATTACTCTTCAAATTCTGCAAAATAGCCTGCTGGGATTTTGACAGGGATTAATTGAATCTATAGATTAAGTTGGGCAGATTGTCATCTTAACAACATTGCGTCTTCCAATCCATTTATTCAGATCTTCTTTAATTTCTCCCAACAATATTTTGTAGTTTTCGGTGTACAAGTCTTTATTTTCTCCTTTGCATTTGATCTTTTAGCCCAGTTTTCTCTTATAATATTGCAAACATTTTCCCCACAACATTAAAAAAAAGTTCAATAAGATTTCTATTAAACCTATAGTGTTCTATGCTGCCCTTGAACAGTCCCTCTTATTAGAAAACAGTCAGTTCTCGTTATTGTAATAATTATGTTCTATTAAAGTCATCATGAACACTGAATTAGCAAATACGGAACCATTGCTTCCTGGTTTCTGTGAACCTCCAGTCACAACATCTTCATCAATCGATTATCACTGAACTCACGGTCAACAGCACTGTAACTCATGTCTGAACGACGCTTATCTAACACACGTATTTTCACGTGCCATAGGGCACATCGCAGCTTCCTTGCACTTAGGAACACTAGACAGCACTTCAGCATGCTTCTTGAGAGTCGTTTTAAACAGTGAAAACATCAACAAAAAGCACAAAAATTAGAAAAACTTGCCACTACCTAGATCACAAAAATGACACTTGTTTACAGTATGAGGGCACAAACAAAAAAGCAGAGTGTTGCCTTGTTCAGCCTGAGCTGGGAGTACCTGTGTTGGGTGACTCAAAATTTTTGCCACCCTACACATGTCCATAAATAACAATGAAAACAACAAACATTGATTTTTGGATTACAAATAAATTTCATTGAGCAGGCACATTTGCCAACACAGAATCTGGGAATAATGAGACTCAAGTGTATGGTCCTCTGTGCTTTTCTTGATACTTTAGCCTCCTGGATTTCCAACTACCTCATTGGCCACTTCTCAGCTTTCTTTACTGGCTCTTTGCCTTCACCTTAAACTCTACCATGTTTGGAGAGTCCCTGAGCTCAGTCTTTTGTCCTCTTTTTTATCTATACTTTATTCTCTGTCTCTGTGGATGATCTCAGCCAATACTTTGTTTTAATTGCCACCTATAAGCTGGTGACTTTCAAATTTCCATCTCCAGCCTATACCCCTCTCCAGCACTTCAGACTCTCATTTTCAACTTACTTGATATCCACTTTGACGTTTAATATGCATGTCAGACTTATGTCTAAATCAAAACACTTGAGATCTCCTGCAAATCTGTTCCTGTCTCAGTCTCCCACATCTGTAAATGGCACCCCATTCACTTAGTTGCTGAAGACAAAATCTAAGGAGTTATCCTTACTTTCTTCCCTTCCTGCATTCCTCACATCCAGTACATTGGCAATTCTTGTTTGTTGTTGTATTTCCAAAATATATCTAGAATCTGTCTACTTCTTTGCAATCAGCTTCTACCATCTACATCCAAGCCTCCATTCTTCTCACCTTGACCACTGCAATAACCTCCTAACTAAACTGTCTGTTTTGCTTTGTTGTAACCTCCATCCATTCTCCACAGAGGACCCAGAGTAATATTTTTAAAATTTGAATAGATAAGAACATTCTACGCTTAAATGGTCTTCTGTTTCTCTTGGAAGAAAACCTGTACAATGCACCATAGCTAAGAGCCCTATGATATGCCAAATTCTCCAGCCTCATAATTTCATAACTCTTTGGACTTCTTTTCTTCTGGGAACATGCTAAGCTCTTTCCTGCTTCTGACCTTATTACTTGCTTTTCTCTGTCCCTGGAATGCTCTTCTTCTTGCTTTTTTATGGCTGGCTCCATTTCTCCTTTTGGATCCCAGCCATAATATCATTTCCTCAAAGAAATTTTTCTTAATCACTCTTTTTATCTTCACTAGCTCTCCCAACTCACCTTTACCCACCAGTTATTCCATGACCTATCACCCTGTTTACTTTCCTCATAGAACAACTTGAAATTCTTTTTCTTTGTGTGTTGTCTGTCTCCTCCCACAGGAATGTAAACTCTTCACGAATAGGGACTTCTTATCTTGCTCTTTAAGGTATTTATTTCTAGAACTTCATACTAGTGGGCACCCAGTATAGGTTTATTAAATGATTACATTTCTCTTTCTTTTTAACTGAAGTAACATTGGTTTATAACATTATATAAGTTTCATTATAATTATAATGAAACATTATAATTCAACTTCTGTATATACTACAGCATACTCACCACCAAAAGTTTAGTTTCCATTCATCACCACACAGTTGACTCCCTTCACCCATTTCACCCTCTTCCCATTCCCTTCACCTCTGGTAATCACTACTCTGTTCTCTGTATCTATGTGTTGTTTTGCTTTGTTTGTTCATTTATTTTGCTTTTTAAAAATATTCCACATATGAGTGAAATCATGCAGTATTTGTCTATCTCCATCTGACTTATTTCACTTAGCATAATATCCTCAAGGTCCACCCATGTTGCTGCAGATGGAAAGATTTTTTCTTTTTTATGGCTGAGTAGTATTCCACTGTGTGTGTGTGTGTGTGTGTGTGTGTGTGTGTGTGTGTGTGTGTGTGTGTGTGTGTATACTACATCTTCTTTAGCCATTCATCCATCGGTGGGCACTTAGATTGGTTTCATATCTTGGCTATTGTAAATAATGCTGTGATGAATGCAGAAGTGCATATGTCTTTTCAAATTAGTGGTTTTGACTTCTTCAGATAAATACCCAGATTGGAATAGCTGGATCATATGATAGTTTTATTCTTAATTATTTGAGGAATCTCCATACTGTTTTGCATAGTGGTTTCGCCAATTTAAATTCCCACCGACAGTGCACAAGGGTTCCCTTTTCTCCACATCCTCACCAACACTTGTTATTTCTTGTCTTTGTATAATAGCCATTCTGATGGAAGTGAGGTGATATCTCATTGTGGTTTTGATTTACATTTCCCTGATGATTAGCGACGTTGAACATCTTTTCATGTGTCTCTTGGCCATTTGTATGCATTCTTTGGAAAAATGTCTACTCAGATCCTCTGCCCATTTTTCAGTTGGGTTGTTTGTTTTTTCGTTGTTGATTTTTATGAATTCTTTATATATTTTGGATGTTAACCCTTTATTGGATATATGACTTACAGATATCTTCCTCCGTTCAGTAGGTCATCTTTTCATTTTGTTGATAATTTCCTTTGTTGTGCAAAACTTTTTAGTTCAGTGTAGTCCCATTTGTTTATTTGAAAGGTTGTCTGATTCTAAGAATGTATCCATTTCTTCTAGGTTGTCCAATTTGTTGGCAAACAGCTGTTCATTATATTCTCTTATAATCCTTTGTATTTCTGTGGTATCTCGTGATTTCTCCTCTTTTGTTTCTGATTTTGTTTATCTGAGCCTTTTCTTTTTTCTTAGTGAGTCTAGCTAAAGGCCTGTCAATTTTGTTTATCTTTTCAAAGAACCAGCTCTTAGTTTCATTGATCTTTTCCATTGTCTTTTTAGTCTCTATTTCATTTATTTCTGCTCTGATTTTTATTATTTCCTTCCTTCTACTGACTTTGGGCTTCATTTGTTTTCTTTTTCTAGTTCCTTTAGGTGTTAAGCTAGATTGTTTATTTGAGATTTTTCTTGTTTATAGGCCTGCTATAAACTTCCCCTTAGTACCCCTTAGTATCGCATTTGCTGCATCCCATAGATTTTGGTATGAAATGACTACATTTCTTATCTGGTCTCCTACTGGTAGCTATTTAGAATGTTTTCAGTTTTATGTATTATAATTAATGCTATAATGAACAATCATTTAGATTAATCTTTGAACATATTTCCTTAGGGTAAATTCCTTAAGTTGAATTTTGGATTTAAGTATATGTATTTAAAGAATTTTATAAAAAGCTTTTGACTACTATCATTTCTTTACCCTCCTTTTCTACATACAGCTATCATAATTACATCAATGTAACATTTTCAAATGAAAGTATTAAAAATATGGACAGAAGCTATAAGTAGCAAATATGTTTTGAAATGCTAATCTTTGCTAATAATATAAGAGAGACATACTCTAAACGTCTTACAAGGGTAACCGAGATTCCTACATCAGCATACTTCAGTCTTTCTCATGGTGGTTTATTTTTAGTTATCTTATAGGCTTTAGCCCAAATTCTCTTAATCAAATATTATGACAGATTTCATTTTTTTGGTAACAAGGGAAAAAAGTTGTGCTTCAGTCTCACTAAAATTTCCAATAATCTTTTTTTCAGGTTGATCCTGTATTATGTTGGAATAGGAGTTACTACCATGGTTTTTGGCTACATACAGATTTCCTTTTGGGTTATGACTGCAGCTCGACAGACCACGAGAATTTGAAAACAGTTTTTTCATTCAATTTTGTCTCAGGACATCAGCTGGTTTGACAGTTGTGACATCGGTGAACTTAATACTCGCATGACTGAGTAAGAGGATGGATGTGCAGTTTATCAACTTTGTTCTCATATATGATGTATAAATGACTTAACTGCATTTATTTTCTTGTTTCAGTGACATCAACAAAATCAATGATGGTATCGGAGACAAGATTGCTCTGTTGTTTCAAAACATGTCTACTTTTTCTGTTGGCCTGGCGATTGGTTTGGTGAAGGGCTGGAAACTCACCCTGGTGACTCTGTCCACATCACCTCTTATAATTGCTTCAGCAGCCATGTTTTCTAGGGTAGGCAAGATGACTAATGTAGTGTTAACTGGAAGCAGGAATGTGAACTAGATATTTTACTGAGTTTGTATTTTAAAAAAAGGCATTTCTATTTTTTTTTCTGTGTCCCAAAATAGGAAGGAATATTAACTACCTTTCTATCTTCAAGTTATTTGGCTACAATGAGGTTTGGTTTTAATACCTTACTAACATTTTAAAACATTCCTCTTCATTTAGAACCTAATGCAGTTTCAAATAATAGCATGGATAAAGCTTTATGCTCTTATACATTGAATGCTGGGAAAGCCTTGTGTTGTCTAAATTCCCAGATAAATGTGTTTCAATTCATTTCACTAGAACAGAATGAGAAAATCCTAAAACAGTAAACACCTGAGCTATTATGTGACTATTTTATGTCAGCCATTTCAAGTTTATATTTTTATAAGGCTCTGAATTACCATTTAAAACGTCTGCTAATGTATATTTTTATGTAGTATGTAAATCTGTTTCAATTTTTTAAAACAAACTTTGTATTTACATTTAAATTATATTTTTAGCACTGTTATACTGTATTAATCTTAATCTCTTTACAAGATATTAATCTATTTACAGCCTGGTTTTGAAACCAATGCTATTTATGCAAGGCAAAATATATATATCTCTGCCAGTATAGTTCTACCAACGTGTATACCCATTTCCTAGATTGGAGGCACAGTGTACTCTTAAGAGATGGAGTTTTGTTTTGTTTTGGGGTTTTTTTGGAGTTTAAAATTTTTCAAAGCCAGTTGCTCTTTATGGAAGTCGAAGCCATAAAATTCGCTGAGTTTATTTGCTAGCAACATACAAATTCAACCAAACAAGAATTTTCAGCAATAAAAATATCCTGTGGGGCTTCCCTGGTGGCGCAGTGGTTGAGAATCTGCCTGCCAATGCAGGGGACGCGGGTTCGAGCCCTGGTCTGGGAAGATCCCACATGCCGCGGAGCGACTGGGCCCGTGAGCCACAATTGCTGAGCCTGCGCGTCTGGAGCCTGTGCTTCGCAACAAGAGAGGCCGCGATGGTGAGAGCCCCGTGCACGGCGATGAAGAGTGGCCCCCACTTGCCGCAACTGGAGAAAGCCCTCGCACAGAAACGAAGACCCACCACAGCTATAAATAAATAAATAATTAATTAATTAAAAAAAAAATATATCCTGTGTTTGAATAATTCCTTCACAATAGACTTGGGTGTATAGACAACAGATCTTTATTTAGTGTGACTTCTAGTGTTGACCTTGTAACCCTTGTCAAAATCTTCATCCCCAGCTTATTTGAAATGAGGACCCCTCAGTAGGAAGATTACCCACAGTATGTTACTAAAATCAGAGCCTTAACTGCCCAAGAAGTGAAGTGGACAATGAGTTTTAAAAGAACAGCAGTGGGGAAACTAAGGTCTGCTATTGCTGTTAACTAATTGCAAGTAGGAAGCAAGTAAAGTCAAAATTACCTAAATGACTAAAGAAGCCAGGCTGATGGTTTCTAGCATCCTTTAATTCAATTTAATTGGGCAAATACATATTGAATACTGGCTATGTACAAGGTTTTTTGCTATGTGCAGCTTCCCCTCCAGTGACAGCTGTTTTATTAAGTGAATCCAGTAAATAATAAGTATTACTCAGTTTATACTACCTTCTGCTTTAACAAACACCTGTGCATGTCTTACATAAAATTAGTTCCAATTATGTGGAATGTATTTTGAAAATGGATAGATTTGTTATATGAGCAAGCCGTAGTTACAGACTCACAACTCTGAAGACAATTTCCTTTCTTCCTTTCATTGAACTCTTATGCTAATTACTAGATTAAATCCTTTACCAATTAAAGGAATAGTAAGTGGGGTGTATAATAAAGAAAAAGGCACATTCTGATTAAAGTTTTTGATAAATCTGGTAAACCTGAATAATATCACCAGGAATGATAGTCTCCTCTCTCTCTCTATCTCCCTCTCTCTCTCTATCTCCCTCTCTCTCTCTCTCTCTCTAAAATCTCACATTTTACTATGTGGCAATACACTGTTTACTAGACAGGCTGCATTATGCAGTATTAGTTTCAGGAGTCATATTCCTCTTCCTGCCACAGCTCTGTGACTCATACCCTCTGGAAGTGTTGTTTTTTCCATAATAACAAATCAAATCAAGTCACATCAGGCACACTGATTTCCAGGGTGCACGTAAGAAGAACTCTGTCCCTAATATCCTTCTCCAAATCAAATTTTTCCAAATTGTATTAATATAGATACTCATTTTCTAAGCTTTTAAAAACACAGAGAAAAAACAGTGAAGCTCTTTTAGAAGGAAAAATAGAGATTTAGACTCTAGGTTACGTTAAGCTAAGCTTGTTCACTGCAGTGAGACTTTAAAAAGTCAATATCTGTGACCATTGGTTTCCTCATTTGCAAACTGATGGGGTTAGAATAAGTGATAAGTACCTCTTCAATAGTAAAATTTTGTTATTCTAGATTCTACCTGAATTAAATTCTCTGCGCCTTGTTACTACCCCAGGTTATTCTTTTTTTTTTCTTTTCTGATAATCAATCACACTTTAATTTTTTACTGGGGTATAATTTACAATGTTGTGTTAGTTTCAGGTGTACAGCAATGTGAATCTGTTATACATATACATATAGCCACTCTTTTTTAGCTTCTTTTCCCATATAGGCCATTACAGAGTATTGAGTAGAGTTCCCTGTGCTATACAGCAGGTCCTCATTAGTTATCTATTTTATATATAGTAGTGTGTATGTGTCATTCCCAATCTTCCAATTTATCCCTCCCCTCTCCTTCCCCCTTGGTCACCATAAGTTTATTTTTTATCTGTAACTCTATTTCTGTTTTGGAGATAAGTTCATATGTTGCCTTTTTTTAGATTCCACATATATGCAATATCATGTGATATTTGTCCATCCCAGGTTATTCTTTGGTTAACTGTGGTCTTTGTTTATTACAGGTAGTTATCTCATTGTCCAGTAAGGAATTAAATGCTTATTCCAAAGCTGGGGCTGTAGCAGAAGAAGTCTTGTCATCAATCCGAAGAGTCGTAGCCTTTCGGGCCCAGGAAAAAGAAATTCAAAGGTCTGTTCCTTTAATTATGATAATATCTGCTTGGTTTTATTTTCCCCCAAGGCTATTATATTGTGTTTTGGCTTTTTAAGGTATACACAGAATCTAAAAGATGCAAAGAATGTTGGCATGAAAAAAGCTGTAGCTTCGAAACTCTCTTTTGGTGCTGTGTACTTCTTTATGAATGGAACCTACGGACTTGCTTTTTGGTATGGAACCTCCTTGATTCTTAGTGGAGAACCTGAGTATACCATCGGAACTGTTCTTGCTGTAAGTCTTATTTGAGAACAAAGGTAACTGGCCTAGATAATCTTTTCTTACCTAGAATTTATTAAAAATTTCTCTTTGAATGACTGAATGTTTGAAGATGAGTGTTTTTAATAAACAAATATTTGTTTCCTTCAAATGATTTGTATACAGCTTTAAATTATAGTTATACATTGGCAGGATTTACTCATCCTGCATGTTCAGTGTCTTCTAAAAGCATGATGTTTTTAAAAGAATCATAATTGAATTCTCCACTGGGAGATAGAGTTGTCTTAATCCAGAAGTCAAAAAGACCATCCTCTAGGGAGACTGCTTCCTTTCCATCTTGCTGAGATAAGAGAGCGCTCTACATTCACCTTGCTAAATGTTTTCTTCTGGAAATATTCTGTAGACTGGAATCTCCTGCTCTTCCTCTGTCCTTTCAGCATATAATAATGTTAAAAACAGACTATATACAGCTCTGTCCAACATCACAATTTAGAGTTTTTTAAACTCTTAATGGTTATACATTAAATTGTAATTTTTTCAGTTATGCTCCCAAGTTTCAATAATAAACAGATCAGCTCAGGATTAAGAACCATTTGTCCTGCTGAACTAAATTGATCTGGTCTGTATACTTTAGTTCTCATTTGGCCTTCCCATTGTATGTAGATTTCTTTTCTGTCAACTAAAGTCATCTTCTGAACTTGAGACTTTCATTTTTAAGTCTTTAAGCTATTCATATATTGCTGATAAATGAAACTTGAGCGTGAGGAATTTTTAGCACATCTTTCCTCCTCAATTTATGTGTGACTATAGGTGTATGACTTGCTAAGCTTTAGCTTCTTCATCTGTAAGACAGGGAAAATAGCACTTAGCTTGTGGGGTTCTTTGCTTATTTGACTTTTGGCAGAGATGTGTCTGTCTGAAAATGAACAGGTGTCCACTAATATAAGAATTCAGAAAAGTTTGGGAAAAAATAGTACAGCATCTCTAAGACAATGAAATCTATAATATCCTTTTCTTTAAAGTTAAGGAGTTAACCAGCATGCAGGGCAGTAGAGCTCACCTCCTTACCCCCCCAGGTTCATGTATGTTCAGCACTCCTCAGTAAGCAGATTTTTCTGCTCGGCTTCCCAACAGGTAATAACGACAAGATTATGGCACAATTAGAAGTCGTTCAACATTAGGAAAAGGCCAACTGCACTTGGATTAACTAATATTTCCTTTATATTTGGCAGCATCTTCCATTCTTTCCTACCTAATTTCTCTAATATACCTCTGAGTCTCAACCAAGTATACACTTCATTCTGTTGTCCCTCTTATATAACTGTGAAGGATAAATATTATTTTTTGTTCCTATAGGGGTTTTTTTAGTGTAATCCATAGTATTTATTGCATTGGAGCAGCAGCCCCTAGCTTTGAAACCTTCACCATAGCCAGAGGAGCCGCCTTTAATATTTTCCACATTATTGATAAGATAAGACTCCTAACTGCCTTGAAAGATAACTATCATTACTGCAAGAAGGAAACCAAAAAACGGTCGCTTTCATTTCACTTAAACAAAAAGATGGGCAAAATCCATGTTGCCCAGTTAGCTACGGAAAGATTATTTTAACTCTTCAACAAGGAGATAGTGTTTTATTGAAACCTTCATGTGTAACTCAATGCACTTCTAAAGCAGAAAGGAGAGCACTGTAAAAGAAAACCCATCTTTAAACTACTTTTAGGATATAGAGAGTGTCAGCCTAGTTTCTCTAAGATGTATAATGTCCTCTTTGTTTTTCCAAGAAACCTGCTATAGATAAGTTTTCAACAACAAGCTCTAAATTGGAATGCATAGAAGGAAGTGTGGAATTTAAAAATGTTTCTTTCAGTTATCCATCAAGACCATCTATCAAAGTAAGTAAAATTTAATTATGGAAATGTACAGTTTTCTAAGACTACCTTCCACTGGCTAGGATCTCCTCATATGAGATTGTTTAGGATCACTTTGACCAAGATTTGGCTACTTTGTTTAGAGACTTGAGGGGAGAGAGAGAGAGACAGAAAGAGAGAGAGGGAGGGAGGAAGAGAGAGAGGAAGGAAAGAAGGAAGGATAGATTAGTAATGGACAAATAACTCTGGAAGAGCTAGTTACATTTTGCAGCCTCTTCTCTACATTGAACTGACTAAAGCATTTTTGACTTCCTGGAATTCCTTCACCCTGGATTTGGGAGCACAGCAAAAATGTCTTGGATTGATGTTGCCACCTATTGGTGGTCCCTGGATATTTTCCCACTCAGCATAGATCACTCATTTGAACTTGCTAAAGTTTCTAACCTGGGGGAATTGTGCACATATTGTGTCTTTCCATTATCCCGTTTTCTAGGGCTTTTACTATACCAGCATTTTTGCCTCAGTTTCTTTCTCTCTCACTTTTACACAGGCACACACACACTCAGCATAAAGTGCATCCTTCTCCCTCTATCATTCAGCCTTTGACAAATTCTTGTAAAAATGTGTCTGTCTCTTCTATTGTCTTCATCCTTTCATCTTATTAGTGTATTTATCTAAAAAGGTAGTTACTGTTAAAGATTGCAAAGAGTAATTCCTAATAAAACACCTGCTTTATAGAAAAAGGATGACATGATTTTAAGTGAAATTGGTAAAAATACTGATGTCATCAACCTTCAATGTCTTTTAAAGTGTCCAAATATCACCTGCATAATTTGCATCAAAAAAAATATACCTACTCTTACTTCCTTATTTTTCTCTAAGTCTTTGATTGAAATTCTTTCTTTCAAAGCTCTTTATTTTTTTAAATTTTTGTTATTTAATTACCATTATTGGAATAGTGTTGTCTTCTATCATTTTTCTTAACATAAATAGAACATTTTAATTCCATTTTGCAACTATATTTGGGTTGGCTTCCCGAAGACTTAAGCACTGATTTTGTCATTACATTGTATGGGTTTTAAATAAGTATTTTTTAAATGAACATTTGAAACATAGCCTTTTTTGTTAAATTGAAAAATAAATAATTACCCCCCCAAAAGTCCACCCACTTTAAATAAACAAAACACAGATTCTTCCAAAGAAAGAACAGATGCGAATTCTAGAGTAAAAGTGCAGGTGGGAGAGGAGGTACTCTCACTGGGGGTCCCTGATTTGTCACCTCCTTTAGAGAATTTTTCTTTGCTTGGCCCTTTGAAGGTTTTGCATTTGGTTTGTTTACAGAGTCTCTTTCTTTACAAATGAGGAGATCAAAGTGAAAGAATCCAAGGGGATATTCCCATGTTTTGGGAAAATGTAAGCAAAGATAAGTGAGAGTTTCTCAACAGGATTACTGTTGTCATTTTGGGAAGGTAATTTTTTGTGAGGTTTCTCTCATATTGCAGGTTCCTGGGACACTAAATGCTGGTTGCAACCCCCAGTTATTGAGAAAAATGTAAAAGTACTCCCCCTAAGTTGAAATGTCCCTGTGAGATCCACCGCTAGAAAAAGAGGCTTTCTAGTGGTGAAATCCTATTTGTGGGAGTCCCTAAGAAGTCTGCCAATTGTTTTAGTTCGGAGTCTATTTTGCAACAATGTTACATATATTCTAAGAAAGAACTTCCTTAAAGAGCTCACAGGGATATCTGGCAAGATTTCATTCAATTGTTGCAAGTTAGAAGATATAACTTTCACTAACTTGGTAGTCATGAAATTCATATAAATTATTTTGGTTGAAAATATGAAAAAAAATTTCCTGTGGCTAGTTAATAATCTATGAGTACTCAATTTAGATCTCCTCTTTATATAGAGAGATGATTAGTGTTTTTCTCCAAAATTATGTAGGTTATTATACACATACATGAAACAAACGTAATAAGATCTAAATTTGTTTTTAAGTGCCAAAGAATTTTTTCCTGTTTATAATTATACATTAAATTTCTGAAGATAGGTAAATCATATTCTTATCCTAGTTTTATGGAATTGTTTCCCCATACTTTCCAATAGATTCTGAAAGGTCTGAATCTCAGAATTAAGTCTGGAGAGACAGTAGCCTTGGTTGGCCCCAACGGCAGTGGGAAGAGTACAGCAGTCCAACTGCTGCAGAGGTTATATGATCCTGATGACGGCTTTGTAAGTGCACCTAGCAAGATCACACGCATTCCACACGATGAGATTTGGAAATTCCACCTATTACAGACAGCTTACAGCTGTGTCAACTTTTAATTTTTAACAGTGGAACTGGGAGAGAAACCATATTGTTTTCTTTCCTGCATATTCATTCATTCAACAAATATTTATTGAGCACCTACAAAGTGCCAGACGTTCTTCTAGGTGCTGGGAATACATTGGTGAACAAAGCATAAAAACCTCTCTTCCCTCATCAAGTTTACATTCTAATAAGTAGAGACAGACAATAAATAAAATAAGTAAATTATATAATATGTTAGAAGATAATAAATGCTATAGAGAAAAATAAAATAGTAATTTGTAGCATGCAGAACTTATCAAGAATTTCAGTTTCTCAAAACATCCCAAAAGAATAATATCTGTAGAAAATACTCTCTCATTTTTTTCTGTCATCCATATGTTGCACTTAACTTTCTCACCCTTGTAAACAGCATAGAGAACAAGACTATGATAGTCACAGAAGCATAATTCTTAATGCTTCTATTCAGTTTTTCAACTGTTGTTTTTAAAAGAAAATCTACTCCTCTAAAACTTAAATTTGACTTCTTAAGTCTTCATTTGGAGTATACTAGACTCATGTATCCATGCTAATATTGAATAAATAAATTACTGGATTAGCATTCCTTACATAAAGCAGTTGCATAGAATACCCATGCCCAGACAGAATACCAGTTGGTGTGAAATACCAGAGTTATAATTATCATACCTTGGCTTCTGTCATTGGAATATGTTGGGATAATAGGTAATGGCACTATCTATGGAGAAGACAATGTTCATTTAATATTATTTATAGCAGTGAATAGAATGCACTTTTACCTTTTGCAGAGGAGTGGGCTGTTGAAGGGAAGGAAGGACGTTTCCTAGAAAAAAAATGCAAAGTTCACATCAGTCTTAAAATAACAAAACTTCAGTTTTTTACATGTGTTTACATGGTAATATTTGTGGCTCCTGGAGTATATATCCTCATAATACCTAATTTGTGGATCGTAGAGTAAAGATATTCAGGTAGTTTGGCCAAATTTTAAGTCATTTTTTTTAGGTTTTATTAATTCCCAACTACCAGAAAAAGTCTATGGGCATTATGCATGCTATAAATATTTTATCAAAATATAGTCAGTCATTGTTTCCTGAAATAACCTACTTCTCAGCTTATGTTCTGGAGCAGTAAAAAGGGCTCTAACCCAGTGCAGTGAAAGGCATCACAACGTGATTCATTCCTTTGGATTCACAGATCACGGTGGATGGTAACGACATCAGAACTTTAAATGTGCAGCATTATCGAGAACATTTTGGAGTGGTCAATGAAGACATTGAAAAAGCTGCAAAGGAAGCAAATGCTTATGATTTTATAATGGAGTTCCCCATGGTAAGTACACTATGTAACCTATATCCTTAGCTTAAGTGTAAAGCACTGAAATATTCCAAAATAAGTTAAATAACAATAACATCTACAGAGTAGGGGGAGTGTGATTAATTTTTGCATTGTCCTAGGTGACACATCTGAAAATGAGAGAGCGTGGTAACAACCAAAATAAATACATCCTTGAAAGGTCCAATTTTTAACCTGTTTAGTTCTTACTGGTTCACACTTCAAATGGAAAAGAAAAAAATAAGGGATATGTTAAAATATAACGAAGAAATATGAAAGAAAATCATCAGTACAAGCTGAGGGATAGCATGTATCTGCAAAACTGTTGGTTTGCAACGCCATCTTGTGGCTAAGAGTGGGAATGTCACACACAGTGTTCAGATCGGTTCTGTGATAAGGCAAAGGAAAAATACCCTTGACTTTAGAAGTACATGGAACTAATATTGGACAAGACATGTGAAATGATAGTTGGAAAGAGATACAGTAAACTATAATTTTGGGTATTAGGACATATAGGATCCTAATGGGTATTTAAAATTGATAGAGAGCTCTAAAAATATTTCTATTTCTCAAAGTATTTGTTCATTGGCATCTTCTGAAATTGTTGTGGGGAGCACCTCGTGAAATATGAAAGGATTAGATTTGAAATTAAAAACACAAATAAAATTCCAACATCCCAGAAGGCAACCATAACAAAAACAGTTTGTTTTAATGGATATATTTTACAAACTACACTCCATAGGTCATAATAATTTTGTTCTTTCTTTTGTTTATTTCATAAAAACTTGTGTTTGCCATTCATTACCACCTATCCCCGTTATTTAGGGTCATAATTAGGACAGAAAACATTAAAGGCTGGAGGTCATTCTTTGCCGTGTGGTTTGGGAAAACACAGACTTCCTTTCTTTGACCTTTTGACTTTTAGTGACTTCCTTTCCTCAAAACACCAACGATCTTCAGTTTCCCACCTGGAATTAGAAAGTTTTCTGGTGCCTCTTAAGTCATTCCCTATAAGTTATGACTTGCTTTTACTAAAAGTCCAATATTTACACAAAAATGTCCTTGCTATAAATCTAATAGTAAATCCTAAAGATATAATCCAAAGAACAAATTAAAGATGCTGGGTTATTTTGATAGAAACTAAATTCCCCAGCCATGGTTAACCAGGGAAATAAGAATAAGCATAATAATAAATAAATGTTACAGAAGTGGTTAATTCGTATAGGTGAAAATTTAGGGAAAGCTATACTCAGAAATAAATACCATTACACCTTCTATGATATACATATATTTTTGAATTAATATATTAGGATTAACTGATACTTGCTAGCCTTTTCCCATAAACAGCCATAAAACTGGCCAAAATATATGAGACATAGGACAATTGTTTCCAAGCACTGGATAAGAGGTAGCACAAAACTGTGATTCCTGAGAGAAAGGAAACTCATTAAGACAGTCCATGAATTTTCAGCATGCTTCCTGGGAACAAATTTCTGACCATATCTCTGTAAAATGGAATCCAGAGAGAACATGGCAGTCCTACTGAGCTAAAGGCAGAGATAGAATTTCAGGGCAGCTTAAGCAACTGGAGAGGCAAAATGAGAGAGCTGTGGACGTGAGGTAGGAGGCAGAAGTCCATGTAGGCAACCCTTGGGAATCCTTCTCTTAGGATAAGATTACCCGTGGCTTACCAGAGAGCAGCTGCTACAAAGCCGAGGGTAGAACAGAGATACTAGAAGTCAAGCAGTATAGTGGAGATGTTGAAAACACAACCCAGCCAGAGTGGAGAGGTCACATTAACACCATTTTTAATACCTCAGGCATATAGCTGAGACACCAAAAAAAGTCACACCTTAGGGGTAAAGACCACACCTTAGAGTAAGGCTGACTCTAGACCTGCTCTAACAAATCCTAAAACCAAGCCATGACAAGATCCCTAAAGGAGATAGAACTTGGATGTTGGGTCCTGCCAAGTTTTGAGACTTTCTATAGATTCACCCCAACAAAGCATAAAATCAAGATTACCTAGCTCAAGATGATCAGTCAATATTTGAATTGCCTATGAGGATAAAAATCAAAATTTTCTTCAGAAGAAAACAGGTTTCAGAGTCTCTTCAAAATATCATGCACAGAATTCAGTATATATTCTACAATACCTAGTGTGCAAAGAAACAGGAAACTATGATCCATAGGCAAAAAACAAACAAACAAACAAAAAAACTAAATGTTTATGCACTTAAGAAAAACTTCAAAACGCAAGAAGAAAAACTGGTACATCTGAAAGGAGAAAGAGACAACTCCACATTTTTAGCTGAAGGCTTTAGTACTTGATAGAACAAGCAGGCAAAAAATCACTAAGGATATAGATGACCGGAACAATACTATCAACCAACTAGATCTAACTGATATTTATAGAACACTCCACCCAATAACAGCAGAAAACATTTCTCTCAAGTGCACATGGACTGTTCACTGAGCTAAACAATATTCTTTTTTTTTTAACATCTTTATTGGAGTATAATTGCTTTACAATGGTGTGTTAGTTTCTGCTTTATAACAAAGTGAATCAACTATACATATACATATATCCCCATATCTCCTCCCTCTTGCGTCTCCCTCCCACCCTCCCTATCCCATCCCTCTAGGTAGACACAAAGCACTGAGCTGATCTCCCTGTGCTATGCGGCTGCTTCCCACTAGCTATCGATTTTACCATTGGAAGAAAAAACTTATAATTTCAAAGGAAACATGTAAAGTATGTTCTTGGGCCATAATAGAATTAAAATGTAGAAATCGATAACAGAAATATATCTGGAAAATCCACAAATATTTGAAAATTAAAGAACCTACTTCTAAATAACCTATGGCTCAAAGAGGAAGTTTCGAGGAAAATTAAAAACTATTTTGAAGTAAATAAAAATGAAAATGCAAGAGATCAGTATTTGTGGAATACAGTTGATCCTTGAACAACATGAGTTTGAACTGTATGTGTTCCCTTTTATATGGATTCTTTTTTCAATAAATACATACTGTAGTATTACACGACCCACAGCTGGTTGAATTCAAGGATGTGGACACAAAGGACCAACTGTAAAGTTATACTTGGTTTTTGACTGCACAGGGGTTGGTGCCCCTAACACCTACATTGTTCAAGTGCCAACGTACAGTTAAAGCACTGCTTTAAGAGAAACTTACAGCATTATGTGCTTACTTTAGAAAAGAAAAAGATCTAAAATCTGTAAACTAAGTTTCCACCTTGAGAAACTAGAGTAAGAAGAGCAAATCAAACCCAAAGCAAGTAGAAGAGAAATAATAAAGACTAGAGCAGAAATCAGTGAAATCAAAAACAGAAAAACATTAGAAACAGTCAGTCATTAAACCAAAAGCCGTTTCCTTAAAAGATCAATAAAATCAGTAAAACTGTAGGAAGCCTGATGAAGAAACAAAAAAGAGAGCAGAAATTACCAATATCGGGGATCAAAGAAGGTACCTCACTATTAATCCCAAAGACATTAAAAGGTTAATACAGGAATACTATGAACAAAGATATGCCTGTAAATTTGCTAACTTATATGAAGTTCTATTCCTTGAAAGACACAAACTACCAAGACTCACTCAAAGAGAAGTAGATAAATAACTTTAGTGAGACGTATAACTATGAAAAAAATAAACTAGATCTCTAAACAGTAGCAACAACTACAAATAAAATTAAAATTAAAAGTGGCATTCACAATAGCATCAAAAAATATAAAGTAGAATAATGAAAGATCTGTAAATCTTCTATGTAAAAAAGATAGAACACTGCTGAGAGAAATTAGAGAATACCTAAATAGAGAGGAGTTTCAAGATGGCGGAAGAGTAAGATGCGGAGATCACCTTCCTCTCCACAAATACATCAGAAATACATCTACATGTGGAACAGCTCCTACAGAACACCTACTGAATGCTGGCAGAAGACCTCAGACTTCCCAAAAGGCAAGAAACTCCCCACATACCTGGGTAGGGCAAAAGAAAAAACAGAGACAAAAGAACAGGGACGGAACCTGCACCAGTGGGAGGGAGCTGTGAAGGAGGAAAGGTTTCCACACACTAGGAAGCCCCTTCGTGGGTGGAAACTGTGGGAGGCGGAGGGGGGAAGCTTCAGAGCCACGGAGGAGAGCGCAGCAACAGGGGTGCAGAGGGCAAAGCGGAGAGGTTCCCGCACAGACGATCAGTGCCGACCAGCACTCACCAGCCCGAGAGGCTTGTCTGCTCAGCCGCCGGGGCGGGCGGGGGCTGGGAGCTGAGGCTCGGGCTTCGGTCGGATTGCAGGGAGAGGCCTGGGGTTGGCGGGGTGAACACAGCCTGAAGGGGGCTAGTGCGCCACGGCTAGCCGGGAGGGAGTCCGGAAAAACGTCCGGAGCTGCCCAAGAGACAAGAGACTTTTTCTTGCCTCTTTGTTTCGTGGTGCGCGAGGAGAGGGGCTTCAGAGCGCCGCTTAAAGGAGCTCCAGAGACGGGCGCAAGCCGCGGCTATCAGCGCGGACCCCAGAGATGGGCATGAGACACTAAGGCTGCTGCTGCCGCCACCAAGAAGCTTGTGTGCAAGCACAGGTCACTCTCCACACCTCCCCTCCTGGGAGCCTGTGCAGCCCGCCACTGCCAGGGTCCCGTGACCCAGGGACAACTTCTCCAGGGAACGCACGGCGCGCCTCAGGCTGCTGCAACGTCACGCCGGCCTCTGCCGCTGCAGGCTCACCCTGCACAAAGTAACCCTCCCTCCCCCCGGCCTGAGTGAGCCAGAGCCCCCAAAGCAGCTGCTCCTTTAACCCTGTCCTGTCTGACCGAAGAACAGACGCCCTCAGGTGACCTACACGCAGAAGCGGGTCCAAATCCAAAGCTGAACCCCGGGAGCTGTGTGAACAAAGAAGAGAAAGGGAAATCTCTCCCAGCAGCCTCAGGAGCAGCGGATTAAATCTCCACAATCAACTTGATGTACCCTGCATCTGTGGAATACCTGAATAGAAAATGAATCATCCCAAATTGAGGAGGGGGACTTTGGGAGCAAATATATATATATTTTTCCCTTTTGCTCTTTTTGTGAGTGTGTAAATGTATGCTTCTGTGTGTGATTTTGTCTGTACAGCTTTGCTTTTAACATTGCTCCTAGAGTTCTGCCTGTCCGATTTTGTGGTTTTTTTTTTTACTTTTTAAAATTTTTTCCTCAATAATTATTTTTTATTTTAATAACTTTATTTTATTTTACTTTATTTTATTTTATCTTCTTTCCTTCTTTCTTTCTATTTTTTCTCCCTTTTATTCTGATCCGTGTGGATGAAAGGCTCTTGGTGCTCCAACCAGGCGTCAGGGCTGTGCCTCTGAGGTGGGAGAGCCAAGTTCAGGACACTGCTCTGCAACAGACCTCCCAGCTCCACGTAATATCAAACAGTGAAAATCTCCCAGAGATCTCCATCTCAATGTCAATACCCAGCTCCACTCAACGACCAGCAAGCTACAGTGCAGGACACCCTATGCCAAACAACTAGCAAGACAGGAACACACCCCATCCATTAGTAGAGAGGCTGCCTAAAATCATAATAAGGCCACAGACACCCCAAAACACACCACCAGACGTGGACCTGCCTACCAGAAAGACAAGATCCAGCCTCCTCCACCAGAACACAGGCACTAGTCCCCTCCACCAGGAAGCCTACACAACCCACTGAACCAACCTTAGCCACTGGGGACAGACACCAAAAGCAATGGGAACTACGAACCTGCAGCCTGCGAAAAGGAGACCCCAAACACAGTAAGTTAAGCAAAATGAGAAGACAGAAAAACACACTGCAGATGAAGGAGCAAGGCAAAAACCCACCAGACCTAACAAATGAAGAGGAAATAGGCAGTCTACCTGAAAAAGAATTCAGAGTAATGATAGTAAAGATGATCCAAAATCTTGGAAATAGAATAGAGAAAATACAAGAAACGTTTCACAAGGACCTAGAAGAACTAAAGAGCACACAAACAATGATGAACAGCACAATAAATGAAATTTAAAATTCAATAGAAGGGATCAATAGCAGAATAACTGAGGCAGAAGAACGGATAAGTGACCTGGAAGATAAAATAGTGGAAATAACTACTGCAGAGCAGAATAAAGAAAAAAGAATGGAAAGAACTGAGGACAGTCTCAGAGACCTCTGGGACAACATTAAGCACACCAACATTCGAATTATAGGGGTCCCAGAAGAAGAAGAGAAAAGGAAAGGGACTGAGAAAATATTTGAAGAGATTATAGTTGAAAACTTCCCTAATATGGGAAAGGAAATAGTCAAGTCCAGGAAGCACAGAGAGTCCCATACAGGATAAATCCAAGGAGAAACATGCCAAAACACATATTAATCAAACTATCAAAAATTAAAGACAAAGAAAAAATATTAAAAGCAGCAAGGGAAAAACAACAAATAACACACAAGGGAATCCCCATAAGGTTAACAGCTGATCTTTCAGCAGAAACTCCGCAGACCACAAGGGAGTGGCAGGACATATTTAAACTGATGAAGAAGAAAAACCTACAACCAAGATTACTCTACCCAGCAAGGATCTCATTTAGATTTGATGGAGAAATTAAAACCTTTACAGACACGCAAAAGCTAAGAGAATTCAGCACCACCAAACCAGCTTTACAACAAATGCTAAAGGAACTTCTCTAGGCAGGAAACACAAGAGAAGGAAAAAACCTACAATAACAAACCCAAAACAATTAAGAAAATGGTAATAGGAAGATACATATCGATAATTCCCTTAAATGTAAATGGATTCAATGCTCCAACCAAAACACATAGACTGGCTGAACGGATACAAAAACAAGACCCGTATATATGCTGTCTACAAGAGACCCACTTCAGACCTAAGGACACTTACAGACTGAAAGTGAGGGGATGGAAAAAGATAGTCCATGCAAATGGAAATGAAAAGAAAGCTGGAGTAGCAATTATCATATCAGACAAAATAGATTTTAAAATAAAGACTATTACAAGACTATTACAAGATGGAAAAAGATAGTCCATGCAAATGGAAATGAAAAGAAAGCTGGAGTAGCAATTATCATATCAGACAAAATAGACTTTAAAATAAAGACTATTACAAGAGACAAAGAAGGACACTATATAATGATCAAGGGATCAATCCAAGAAGAAGATATAACAATTGTAAATACTTATGCACCCAGCATAGGAACCCCTCAATACATAAGGCAAGTACTAACAGCCATAAAAGGGGAAATCGACAGTAACACAATCATAGTAGGGGACTTTAACACCCCACTTTCACCAATGGACAGATCAACCAAAATGAAAATAAATAAGGAAACACAAGCTTTAAATGATACATTAAACAAGATGGACTTAATTGATATTTATAGGACATTCCATCCAAAAATAACAGAATACACATTGTTCTCAAGTGCTCATGGAACATCGTCCAGGATAGATCATATCTTGGGTCACAAATCAAACCTTGGTAAATTAAGGAAAATTGAAATCGTATCAAGTACCTTTTCTGACCACAACACTATGAGACTAGATATCAATTACAGGAAAAAATCTGTAAAAAATACAAACACAGGACTTCCCTGGTGGCACAGTGGTTGAGAATCCGCCTGCCAATGCAGAGGACACGGGTTCTATCCCTGGTCCGGGAAGATCCCACATGCCATGGAGCAACTAAGCCTGTGCACCACAATGACTGAGCCTGCGCTCTAGAGCCCGCAAGCCATAACTATGGAGCCCGCGTGCCTAGAGCCCGTGCTCAGCAATGAAGAGTAGCCCCCGCTCGCTGCAACTAGAGAAAGCCCATGTGCAGCAACAAAGACCCAATGCAACCAAAAATAAATAAATAAATAAATACATTTATTTTTTAAAAAAACAAAAATACAAACACATGGAGGCTAAACAATACACTAGTTAATAACCAAGAGATCACAGAAGAAATCAAAGAGGAAATCAAAAAATACCTAGAAACAAAAGACAATGAAAACATGATGACCCAAAACCTATGGGATGCAGCAAAAGCAGTTCTAAGAGGGAAGTTTATAGCATTATGATCCTACCTCAAGAAACAAGAAACATCTCAAATAAACAACCTAACCTTACACCTAAAGCAATTAGAGAAAGAAGAACAAAAAAACCCGAAAGTTAGCAGAAGGAAAGAAATCATAAAGATCAGATCAGCAATAAATGAAAAAGAAATGAAGGAAATGATGGCAAACATCAATAAAACTAAAAGCTGGTTCTTTGAGAAGATAAACAAAATTGATAAACCATTAGCCAGACTCATGAAGAAAAAAAGGGAGAAGACTCAAATCAGTAGAATTAGAAATGAAAAAGGAGAAGTAACAACTGACACTGCAGAAATATAAAGGATCATGAGAGATTACTACAAGCAACTGTATGCCAATAAAATGGACAACCTGGAAGAAATGGACAAATTCTTAGAAATGCAAAACCTCCCAAGACTGAACCAGGAAGAAATAGAAAACAGGAGCAGACCAATCACAAGCACTGAAATTGAAATTGTGATTAAAAATCTTCCAACAAACAAAAGCCCAGGACCAGATGGCTTCACAGGCGAATTCTATCAAACATTTAGAGAAGAGCTAACTTCTATCCTTCTCAAACTCTTCCAAAATATAGCAGAGGGAGGAACAATGCCAAACTCATTCTACGAGGCCACCATCACCCTGATACCAAAACCAGACAAAGATGTCACAAAGAAAGAAAACTACAGGCCAATATCACTGATGAACATAGATGCAAAAATCCTCAACAGAATACTAGCAAACAGAATGCAACAGCACATTAAAAGGATCATACACCATGATCAAGTGGGGTTTATCCCAGGAAAGCAAGGATTCTTCAATATATGCAAATCAATCAATGTGATACAGCATATTAACAAACTGAAGGAGAAAAACCATATGATCATCTCAATAGATGCAGAGAAAGCTTTCGACAATATTCAACAACCATGTATGATGAAAACCCTGCAGAAGGTATGCATAGAGGGAACTTTCCTCAACATAATAAAGGCCATATATGACAAACCCACAGCCAACATCGTACTCAATGGTGAAAAACTGAAACCATTTCCACTAAGATCAGGAACACGACAAGGTTGCCCACTCTCACCACTATTTTGGAAGTGTTAGCCACAGCAATCAGAGAAGAAAAAGAAATAAAAGGAATCCAAATCGGAAAAGAAGAAGTAAAGCTGTCACTGTTTGCAGATGACATGATACTATACATAGAGAATCCTAAAGATGCTACCAGAAAACTACTAGAGCTAATCAATGAATTTGGTAAAGTAGCAGAATACAAAATTAATGCACAGAAATCTCTAGTGTTCCTATACACTAATGATGAAAAATCTGAAAGTGAAATTAAGAAAACACTCCCGTTTACCATTGCAACAAAAAGAATAAAATATCTAGGAGTAAACCTACCTAAGGAGACAAAAGACCTGTATGCAGAAAATTATAAGACACTGATGAAAGAAATTAAAGCTGATACAAATAGATGGAGAGATATGCCATATTCTTGGATTGGAAGAATCAACACTGTGAAAATGACTCTACTACCTAAAACAATCTACAGATTCAATGCAATCCCTATCAAACTACCACTGGCATTTTTCACAGAACTAGAACAAAAAATTTCACAATTTGTATGGAAACACAAAAGACTGTGAATAGCCAAAGCAATCTTGAGAAAGAAAAATGGAGCTGGAGGAATCAGACTTCCTGACTTCAAACTAAACTACAAAGCTACAGTAATCAAGACAGTATGGTACTGGCACAAAAACAGAAATATAGATCAATGGAACAGGATAGAAAGCCCAGAGATAAATCCATGCACATATGGTCACCTTATCTTTGATAAAGGAGGCAAGAATATACAGTGGAGAAAAGACAGCCTCTTCAATAAGTGGTGCTGGGAAAACTGGACAGGTACATGTAAAAGTATGAAATTAGAACACTCCCTAACACCATACACAAAAATAAACTCAAAATGGATTAAAGACCTAAATGTAAGGCCAGACACTATCAAACTCTTAGAGGAAAACATAGGCAGAACACTCTATGACATAAATCACAGCAAGATCCTTTTTGACCCAGCTCCTAGAGAAATGGAAATAAAAACACAAATAAACAAATGGGACCTAATGAAACTTAAAAGCTTTTGCACAGCAAGGAAACCATAAACAAGATGAAAAGACAACCCTCAGAATGGGAGAAAATATTTGCAAATGAAGCAACTGACAAAGGATTAATCTCCAAAATTTACAAGCAGCTCATGCAGCTCAATATCAAAAAAAAAATAAAACCCAATCCAAAAATGGGCAGAAGGCCTAAATAGACATTTCTCCAAAGAAGATATACAGATTGCCAACAAACACATGAAAGAATGCTCAACATCATTAATCATTAGAGAAATGCAAATCAAACCTACAATGAGATATCATCTCACACCGGTCAGAATGGCCATCATCAAAAAATCTACAAACAGTAAATGCTGGAGAGGGTGTGGATTAAAAGGAACCCTCTTTCACTGTTGGTGGGAATGTAAATTGACACAGCCACTATGGACAACAGGATGGAGGTTCCTTAACAAACTAAAAATAGAACTACCATACGACCCAGCAATCCCACTATGGGGCATCTATCCTGAGAAAACCATAATTCAAAAAGAGTCATGTACCAAAATGTTCATTGAAGCCCTATTTACAATAGCCAGGACATGGAAGCAACCTAAGTGTCCATCAACAGACGAATGTGGCACATATATACAATGCAATATTACTCTGCCATAAAAAGAAACGAAATTGAGTTATTTGTAGTGAGGTGAATGGACCTAGAGTCTGTCATACAGAGTGAAGTAAGTCAGAAAGAGAAAAACAAATACCATATGCTAACACATATATATGGAATCTAAGAAGAAGAAAAAAAAAGATCATGAAGAAACTAGGGGCAAGACGGGAATAAAGACACAGACCTACTAGGGAATGGACTTGAGGATATGGGGAGGGGGAAGGGTAAGTTGTGACAAAGTGAGAGAGTGGCATGGACACATATACGCTACCAAACGTAAAATAGATAGCTAGTGGGAAGCAGCCGCATAGCACAGGGAGAGCAGCTGGGTGCTTTGTGACCACCTAGAGGAGTGGGATAGGGAGGGTGGGAGGGAGGGAGACGCAAGAGGGAAGAGATATGGGAACATATGTATATGTATAACTGATTCACTTTGTTATATAGCAGAAACTAACACACCATTGTAAAGCAATTATACTCCAATAAAGATGTTAAAAAAATAAAAAATAAAAAAAAAGAATACCTAAATAAATAGGATGTACCTTATTCGTTGATTTAGAGATTGAATATTTTTAAAGGTATGGATTCTCCCCAAATCAATCTATAAATTTAATGCTATTTCAATCAAAATCCCAGCAGTCTTTTTTCATGTGCAGAAATCAACATGCTGATTACAAAATTTATTTGGAAATTTAAAGGACCAAGAATAGCCAAAACAATTTTGATAAAAGAACAACAAAGCTGGAAGACCTACAATAGCTAATTTTAAGACAGCAATTAAGACAATGGTAATGACATAATAATGGACTTGTAGGTCAGTGGAACACAATAGAGAGTCTAGAAATAGACCCACACATACCTAGTCAATTGATTTTTGACAAGGTCAGTGTAATTCAATGGGAGAAAGGAAAGTCTTTTCAAAAAATGGTGTTGGAAAAATTGGATATCCATATGGGAAAAAAAAAAAAAAAGAAATGTGGCCTTACCTCATACTATATACACATATAATTTGCCATGAATCTTAAACCAAATGTAAAAACTTAAGCCATAAAACTTCAGAAATAAAAACTTAGGAAAAAATCTTTGTGACCTTGAGGTAGGCAAAAATTTCTGGGAAAAGCACTTACTATTTAAAAAAATGATAATCTGGGCTTTATTGAAATTAAAACGTTTTAAAAGACACCATTTAGAAAATAAAAAGGCAAGACAGAGTGAAAGAAAATACTCAATACACAGATCTGACAAAGGATGTGCACCCAGAATATATAAAGAACTTTGCAAAATGGTAATTAGACCAAAAAATAAAATAAAATAAAAAATGGACAAAAACTTGAACAGACATTTCCCCAAAAAATAATCAAATGAGAAAATATACATGAAAAATATTCAACATTACTAGTCACCAGGGAAATCCTAAGTAAAACCACAAAGAGATACCATTTCACATTCAATAGAATGGCCAGAATTAAAAGAAATAGCAATTATAACTTCTCGTTAGGATATAAAGCAATTGGATCTCTCTTTCTTTCTGAATAAAGTGAAATTGGTACAATCATTTTAGAAAGAAATTTGACAGTTTACTATAATGTTAAACATAACACTTATGACTCAGCATTCTATTCCTACATATTTTTCCAAAAGAAATGAAAATATGACTACAAGAATATCATGTACATGAATGTTCATAACAGCTTTATTCATAATATTCAAAAATTGGAAATAACCCAAATGTTCATCAGCAGCTGAATGTATAAACAAATTGTGATTTATATAGGGTTGCCAGATGAAATACAGAATTTTCAGTAAAATTTGAATCTCAGATAAACAATAATTTTTAGTATGAGTATATCCCAAGTATTGTATGAAATATACTAAAAAAGTATTCCATTGTTTACCTGAAAATCAAAATTAACTGAGCTCCATGGTTCTTGGTGTGTTTTTGTTTTTGCTAAACCTGGCAACCCAAGATAGATGCACATTGTGAATAAATAGGAGTGAATTACTGATACACACAACATGGATGAATCTCAAAAATATTATGCTAGATAAAAGAAAACAGACCAAAAAAGTACACAATGCAATTATATCAAGGCTGCAGGATACAAGATTAATATACAAAAGTCACTTTTCTATATAACAACAGTGAACAAGTAGAATTGGACATTAAAAACACAATACTATTTATATTAGGACTCCAAGAAATGAAATACTTAGGTATAAATCTAACAAGATACGTACAAGATTTATATAAAGAAAACTACAAAACTCTGATAAATAAAATCAAAGAATTAAATAAATGGAGAGGTAGTCTATATTCATGGAAAGGAAGACTCAATATTGTCAAGACGTCAGTTCTTCCAACTTGATCTATAGATTCTATGCAATCTCAATCGAAATCCCAGCAAGTTATTGTGTGGATATCAACAAACTGATTCTAAAGTTTACGTGGAGAGGTAAAAGACCAAGAATAGCCAACACGATGTTGAAGAAGAACAAAGTTAAAACACTACACTATCCAACTTCCCAAGACTTATTATAAAGCTACAGTAATCAAGGCAGTACAGTACTGGTGAAAGAAAAACAAATAGATCAATTCAACAGAGTCCAGATATAGACCCATATAAATATAGTCAACTAATCTATGACAAAGGACCAATAGCAATACAATAGAGAAATGATAGTCTTTTTAACAAACAAATGGTGTGGGAACAACTGGACATCCACAAGTAAAAAAATTAATCTAGACACAGACCTTACAGCTTTCACAAAAATTAACTCAAACTGGATCATAGACCTTAATATGAAATGAAAAACTATAAAAATCCTAGAATTTAACATAGGAGAAAATCTAGAATGATTTGGGTATGGCAATGGTTTTTTAGATACAACACCAAAGGCACAAACCATGAAGGAGGTTATTGATAAGCTGGACTTCATTAAAATGGAAAACTTCTGCTCTACAGAAGACAATGCCTAAAGAATGAGAAGATAAGCCACAGACTGGGAGAAAACATTTGCAAAAGACACATCTAGTAAAGGATTGTTATCCAAAAAGTATATAAAGAACTCCTAAAATTCAACAATAAGCAAATAAGCAACCCAATTTAAAAACAGGCCAAAGACTTTAAAAAACACCTCACCAAAGAAGATATACAGATGGCAAATAAGCATGTAAAAAGATGCTTCACATCATATATCATCAGGGAAATGCAAATTAAAACAACAGTGAGAAAGTATTACACTCCTATTAGAATGGCCAAAATCCAGAACACTGACAACACCAAATGCTGGCGAGGGTGTAGAGCAGAAGGAACTCTTATTCATTGCTGGTGGGCACAGCCATTTTGGAAGATGGTTTGGCAGTTTCTTACAAAACTAAACATGTTCTTCCCATATTATCCAGCAATCATCCTCCTTGGTATTTACTGAAAGGAGTTGAAAACTTATGTCCACACAAAAACCTGCACAAAGATGTTTATAGCAGCTTTATTCATAATTGCCAAAGCTTGGAAGCAACAAAAATGTCCTTCAGTATGTGAACAGATAAATAAGTTTTGATATATCCAGGCAGTGGAATATTATTCAGCACTAAAAAGAAATGAGATATCAAGCCATGAAAAGATATGGAAAAACCTTAAATGCATATTACTAAGTGAAAGAAACCAGTCTGAAAAGGCTACATACTGTTTGACTCCAACTATATTAACATTCTTGAAAAGGCAAAACTGAGGAGACAGTTGAAAGGTTAGTGGTTGCCAGGGGCTGGCAAGGGAGATGGAAAGATGAATAGGGAGAGCACAGAGGGTTTTTAGGACAGTGAAAATACTGTATGATACTATAATGATGAATACATGTCATTTTATGTTTGTCTAACTTAGAATGTACAACACCAAGAGTGAATCATAATGTAAACTATGGACTCTGGATGATTATGATGTGTCAGTGTAGGTTCATCACTTGTAACAAATGCACCACTCTGGTGAGGGATGTTGATAACGGAGGAGGCTATGCATGTTTGGGGGCAGGATGGTTTATGGGAAATCTCTGTACCTTCCTCTCAATTTTGCTGTGAACCTTTAAAACTGCTCTAAAAAAGTGTCTTAAAAAATACACACTGTATGATTCTATTTATATGCAGTTCTAGAACTAGTGAAATCAATTTATAGTGATAAAAATCAAATCAGTGGTATCCTGAGGCAAGGTGTGGGTTTTGAGTGGAAAGGGTCATCCGGAACCTTTCTAGGGTGATGGAAATGTTCTATATCTTTTTTCAGGTGGTAATAACATGGGTACACTCATTTGTCAGAACTCATAGAACTGTTCTTTTAAAATGTGTGCATTTTATTGTGAATAAATTATTCCTCAATAAGGTTTATATATATATATTTAATGTGAAGGTCAGACTCTAGAAATTAAAAGTTTAGAAATAGTATTTAAATGTAAATCCTCAAAGAAATGAACTTTGGACTGGGGACTTAACCCAATAGAATATTACTAATTATGCTTCATTAGTTCTAGAAATTACCTCCAACCTCAGATATCTAACAATATCTACTTTGTTAAAGATGCATATACCAAAAAGTAAAGAAGGCCTAAAAGGTCTCCCAAGATTGAAAAAAGTTTTGAGGAAGAAGTTTGTTTTTGCAGTAATCTTTTCATACTTTTTTTCAGAATATAAAGGAAGGAAATTATGGACAATATATTAAATCACTAATAAACATTTCAAATAATAGTTAAGTATTTGTACTACAGTGTTTCTTTTAAAGATACCAGTGCATTCTAAAAATGTCTTTAAAACTTTGAAAATCGGTTCAAATTATTATTAATCTTCCTTAAAATCCTTGATTATCCTATGTTCTCATGTCTTTTAGTCCTAGCCAAATTTTTCTTAGGGCTTCTCTTCACTACACTCTTTTAAAATAGTTGTTTGTTTTTACAAAGAACAAATCATAAGTCAATACCAGCCAGGCTGAAGTAGAGATTAAGCTGGCATTAAAACACAACTGTGATTGCCATTTACTGTTCTAATCATCTGACCATGCTGCCTTCTGTTTCTGTTTTCTTTCCTATTTTTCATTAGAAATTTAATACCATGGTAGGGGGAAAAGGAGCTCAAATGAGTGGAGGACAGAAACAGAGGATTGTGATTGCTCGAGCTTTAGTTCGAAACCCGAAGATTCTGATCTTAGATGAGGCTACTTCTGCCCTAGATACAGAAAGCGAATCAGTGGTTCAAGCTGCACTGGAGAAGGTAAGTGAGAAGATTCATTTATTATTTTCATGTTCCTGGTTCAGCATTATTTTTAAATACAAGAAAGTGTGGCTCCATAGCAGATTATTTATTAATTTCAGAGCCCTCCTTAAGGTACAGATGCAGTGATTTGGAGGAAAGAAGAAGATGCTATACTTAGTGTTAAAAATATATATGAGGCTCATATCCAAGCAATCATCCCATATATACCTCCATTCCAACAGGTCTGCACTTTCCACCTCCCCAGAGTAATTCCACACCCCTACCACTATCACAATTATAATCGCATCCACCCTTTGTCTCTTCCATATACACCCGTGGGATTTTCTTCTCTGGCCATTTTTTCCTCTTTGGGCAACCCCAGAGTACTCATTTTAACTTAATTTCACTTCAAGTGGAGAAGCATACACTGTGGTTTGCCTTGACCTTGAACCATCCTCCTTCAACAGCCCTGGGGCCCTCACACTGGCTTCCTGCTCTTTGCAAGCTGTTGCACATGCTTCATGGCCACAATGCAGAATTGGCCCTTTACCACATTGCACTGCATCAGGGAGGGTAGTTAGTGGTGGTGATATGAAAAACCACAGAATACTTTTTTTCAGTGGCCAAACACTCTTTCAAATCATAACCTTCAAGCTCTTCAGAAGGCTTAATGGAACTTTTTACTTTGTGCTTGTATGAAAATGGGTTGTGTTTTTCTCTCTAAGAAAATTACAGGCTTTTCTTTTTAAACACTGATTTTGTGTGACCAGAAATGGATACTGGCAGCCAGAGTGCCCACTGCTTATTTAAAAATCTGTTAGTTACTGTTATCAACTTGCAGATCAGATTTTATAAGTTTTTACTGTTGTTTCCATCTCACATGATGAGAGTGCCACATGTTGCTCATGATATTTCTTATTTTCATAAAATAAGCAAGTGATATGAAAATCCATGTTCATTGTGGACACTTTGCCAATTTGGTTCATTTTGGTGAAGAAGAAACGATGATTCCCTCAAAAGCATGTCTCATACTTTATTCATTTTTTTTATACTTAGTAACTAAGACAGGGCTCTATTTATAGAATACACTCAAATTGTGTTTATTAATGGTGATGTTTAGTTATTACTTAGGGCTTGAATGTACTGGAAAATGATTAAACTTAAGCATCTCAAATCACAGTTTTTCTAGTTTTATTGAGATATAATTGATATACATATATAAGATTTTTTTTAAATACTGTAATAGGCTGTGAAGTTGTTTAGAGGTTAAATGTTGTACCCATTGTCTTTTCATCCAATTTGTTAATCACTTCAGGCAATCAAAACTTGTTCAGACTTTTAAAATAAACAGTTGTTTAGTGACATGATAAACTAATAAATATTTTTTTCCTACTGGTTGAAATGAAATCTATATCATAAGTGAAAAGAGAAGAATACAAAATGTTTGTAAACTATTATTCCAAGTATATATATATATATATTTTTTAAACAGAACTTATATATTTATTTATTTATTTATTTATTTATTTATTTATTTTTGGCTGTGTTGGGTCTTCGTTTCTGTGCGAGGGCTTTCTCCAGTTGTGGCAAGTGGGGGCCACTCTTCATCGCGGTGCGCGGGCCTCTCACTATCGCGGCCTCTCTTGTTGCGGAGCACAGGCTCCAGACACGCAGGCTCAGTAATTGTGGCTCACGGGCCCAGCTGCTCCGCGGCATGTGGGATCCTCCCAGACCAGGGCTCGAACCCGTGTTCCCTGCATTGGCAGGCAGATTCTCAACCACTGCGCCACCAGGGAAGCCCCCAAGTATATATTTTTAAAATTCAATTACTGTTATTGTTTTCCAGTTTTTAAAGGGGGTAATTAAATCAACATTGTAGAGATGTATGGGTGTGAAACTGCTTTAAATAGACTTTGCTTATCTTTTATGGAGTGAGGGTAAATGGTAGCAAATGAGGTGACAGGTAGTACAGTAAACTCATGAAATACATATGCTTCAGTATATAATTGACTTGTGGTGAAGCGGAGAGTTAAAATACAGGCAAGGAAATGAACACTCTAGTGCCGTGAGAGTCCTGTACACCCACTACACAGATGGTGATTGCAAAACCAAGTCTTTAAAGAGGTCCCCACCTAAGGAGGGTAGGGCATTCAACAGGTCTTGTTTCTGTTCATCTGTCTAAGAACTCTCAGACCCTGTGGCATGACATGGCCTAACCCACAGCAGTTAACAGATTTTTTATAGCTCAAAATACCATGTAAACCACTAACCAACAAAGAGGGAACAATAAAATGTATTATTTCTTACTGGTGAATGCTGCATCCACCTCCCTCCACAGCCAGCCTTCAGATATCCTCCCAGCCCCTCCTCTCCATTACCTCATTGTCTTCCTTTTATATGAAACTCTAGAACCAGTAGAACTAATCTATAGTGATAAAAAAAAATCAGATCAATAGTTTACTGGGGCAGGGGGTGGATTTTGATTGAAAAGGGGCATGAGGGAAATATCACTCTTGTTCTCACTTGGATTATTGCAATAGCTGTCTCTCATGCCCACTTCAATCTGTTCTCAACACCGCAGCCAGACGACGTTATTAAAATGTAAATTTGATCATGTCGTGCTTCTGCTTCAAATCCTTCAATGGCTCCTTATCTCACTTCTTACTCTAAGTAAAAACCAAATTCCTTACAGTAGCTACAAGGTTCTGTGGAGTTGGGCACCAAGCTCCTTCTGGAACCTGACACCCTACCACTCTACCCCACATTGGCTGCCCCTTAAACAGACCATAACACTTTTCATCAGCTAACATACTATGTATGTATTTGTTTATTTTGTTATCTCTCTTCCTCCACTGGAATATCTACTCTTTGTTGTCAAAGGCATTAATTGGTTAACTGCAGCATACCCAGAGTTAGAACAATGCCTGGCCGCTATTTGACAGCCAATAAATATTTGTTGAATAGTATCTGGATGAGTGTGATACAGAATAGTTCCAAGGCCTGAAGTGCTCTTTTCTGGACTTCTTAGTTTAGGCTTGCGGCAATCTAGTTTTGCTTCACTAATCTTGTTCAAGAGGAGGACTTAGGATCAGTGGATAAAGATCTATACTGCAGGCTATGGAGTTCCACTCTGCTACTTGTTTGGACCCAGCATGCCAATGCAGCAGGCTTCCAGGTTAGCCTACCATGAGGAGTCATGGCAGTGAACACCTGCAGGCCCCTGGGGAAGCAGAGGAAGCCCACACTGATTTTAGGATAAAGCCTGTGAAAGCTCTTTGAAATGTTAAAAGTAGTATGCACATCTAAGGAATAATTATTATTAAGGGAGATTCAGCTACACCACATTAATGGAGAACCTTTAAAAAGACCCTTTGCTAATTATGAAAGATGGGTTTCCATCACAGCTTTATTCTTTGAAGAGACTGAGCTGCTTTGTTGCAGCCCTCATAGGCTTTTCTTTATCATCACTTCTCTCTCTCATGTGATGCATTCTGTTTGTCTTCCTCTGGGGTGCCTTACATTATGTTTATACTACTTGGAGAATTAATAAGTAAATTGAAATATTACATTAAGCTGTGGGCTACCTTATTATATTAAGCCCAAGAAGTGGTTATCCAAAGCTGAAGTTAGGTTAATTATTACACATACACACACACACACTCACACATGTTTTGGTGTGTCTTTGTCAGATATCTTACTTTCTCTTTACCTATGGAATTGGGAATTTTTTAGATTTTTCCTTTTTCTTTTCCTTTTTTTTTTTTTTTTTTTTTTACCATTTGCAGCAATACTATAATAGTTGGGAACAGAAAGGGGATTGCTGCAAGGGGACTTCCTTGGCTGGAATTTAGCCAGGAGAACAAAGGTAACGCAGAGAATACCTCATCCCAAAAGCATCATGGGACATTTTACAAGCTTGCTTAATCAAGCTCACATTTATAAGGCTTCGTGTTAAATTATAGGCCACTAACTTCTTTTAGGATAGATCACGGTCCCATTGAGAATCTGACTAAGAAAGGGAAAAATAAACCACTGTAACTCTTCTGAAAAATCTAAAAGTGCACTTGTACAGAAAGATTTATATATAATATTGAGGGGTTCATAGACCCCCTGAAGCCATTCATAAGTCATTATTTTAGGTGTAATAAAGGAACAAATGAACAATAATAACTAATCCTTACAAGAACCCAATGTGATTCGTACATTTATTCTCCTATTTTACAGATGTGCAAACTGAAGCACAGGGAGATTGAGTAGTAGCTAGGAAGCAATGAAGTCAGAACCTGGACCCAGACAGTCGGCCCTCTAGCTCATTCATATAACCACCATGGTATATTGCCTCAAGATTATACACCTGCTAGGGTTTGAAGCTAAATTTGAAACCAGATCGTTCTTAAACTAGCCTCTTATAGATCCAGCAATTCCACTTCTGGATATGTAACCAAAAAAATTGAAAGGAGGGACTCAAACAGATATGTGTATACCAATGTTCACAGTAGCATCATTCACAATAGCTGAAAGGTAGAAACAACGCAAATGTCCATTGACAGATGAATGGGTGAACAAAACGTGGTATGTACATACAATGGAATAGTAGTCAGTCTTAAACGGAAGGAAGTTCTGACACATGCTACAACATGGAGGTCCCTAGAAGACATACGCTAACTGAAATAACACAGACACAAAAAGACAAATATTGTATGATTACACTTATATGAGATACCTAAAATAGTAAAATTCATAGACAGAAAGTAGAATAGAGGTTACCAGGGGCTAAGGGAAGGGAGAATCAGGAGTTATGGTTTAAAGGGTACAGAGTTTCAGTATAGGATGAAGAAAAAGTTCTGGAGATGGAAAGCGGTAATGGTTACACAACAATGTAAATATACTTGAAATCACTAAAGTACACTTAAAAATGTTAAAATTGCTTTAAATTTTTATGTTATGTTATTTTACCACACAAAAGAAGAATGAACTAAGCCTGAGCATAAAAGGATAGTGACACAGAAGGAATTGACCTCTCAGATCCAGGAGGACCCTACCCTTAAAAATGGTTAGAATGACAGCACAGCAAATATAGCCAATATTTTATAATAACTTTATATGGGGTATAATCTATAAAAATATTGAATCACTATGTTGTACAACTGAAACTAATATAATATTGTAAGTCAGGTATATGGCAATAAAAAATAGTTTTAATGGTTAGAATGGTAAATTTCATGTTATCTATACTTTACCAGCATTTTTTTAAAAAACTATTTTCTATACAAAACCACACTGCCTTCTTAGAAAAGAAACTCAAACTGTACCCCAGATTGAAGCTGCTATGTAGGACTGTAATAAACTTGTTTTTGTCCCCTTAACCTGCTTATTTTGACCCTATTGTATATATAGCTAGTAAATTTTTCTTCCACAAATGAATTTAAATCATTATTACTTAGTAGGACATTTCAAAGTCTTTAAAAAACATAGGAAAAAAACTAAAAAATATACAGCAAGGTATTTTTCCATGATATAGATACTTATCTTAGTGATTTCTGTGAATTTAAATTATTCCTAAGCTTTGTCCTCCCCCACAAATAAGGAAAAGTCCTATATAAAATATTGATTTTCCTAACTCTTACCAAGTAAGACATCTTTACTGTATTGTTTATTGGTCAGCACTCTGAGCTAAGTAAGACAGTATTGCCTCCTAGAAGAAAGATGAGCTAATTATTGTAGTGTTTTCTTATTCACTGTTTACTTCATCGTTTACTTTTTGTTGTAAATTTCTCCACAAATAGTAGCTTGTTAATAAAGTTAAGTGAAGGAAAATGGTATTAAGTGACTATAAATAATTTTATTATCTTCAGTTGTTTGTTAAGTTACTTAGAAGTGAGAATGAAGAGATTCCAGGCTATAAAAAGAAAACATTGTGCTATAGTGTACTATTCCAAGTTCCTAATTAGGTAGTACACACGGCTTCAACTCAGCAAAGAGTTTAGATTTTGAATGTGTTTTCTTTTCTAAAGGGTCTTAACCTAAGCATGCATAGATATTCACATGCAAGTTGAAAGGAAGAGATCGGTGAGGAAGTGAGTCCCTTATTAAATATAGCTTCTAAGTGCCTGAAATTTTTCTTTTTGTCACCACGTTTTACAAAAGAGAAAGCATTCTGGGACAGCCGTAGTGATATGACAGTAATTCCATATTGTTCAGCTACGGTACCAATATTGACCCAGAAGAATGCCAAGCCAATTGGATTTCAACATCATAATGTTGTAGTTAAGACACCAAAAATCCTGTATTTCCCATATAACTACCACAGAGACTTTCTTATAGCAGATGATCAGTTAAAATTTGGTAGCTAAAAGATGTGGAAATTTGTTAAAGAGTAGTGAGAGGTTTGTCAGACTGTATTTTTGAAGTATTGGGTACTAGGGTTTTCCAGGAGCCTCTTGAGGTATGAAAGAAGGTGGGGAGGTGAGGTAGATGAGCAGGTAGGGCTGCACCTCCCCCTACCCCCACCATGGACAATTCATATAGAGGAGTTACTCATTAATCTGTATGGTTTATTTACATATATCAAGTTTCCACATGTGCTTTCATTTGATGAAAGGATTTTTCACCTTAAAAAAAAAGTTTGAAGACCATAGGACTGCATCATGGAGCAAATGTTATCAGTGGGCCCCAAGTCCACCTGAGGCAAACTTCCAGGAGGCAGTCAGTGGGAACTTGTGGTCCCATAGGTTTCCCACCTCATGCTTTCTGTGAGACACTAGAACTCTGTGTTTCCAGGCTTCTCCAGAGAGTATATTACCCCTGTTAACTGACTCACTAGTCAAATGCAGGCTCTCTCAAATGCTCACAGCTTTGCGTTGTTCTCCTTTCTTTTCCTGTTGCCCACCCTTATTCAAGGCCCATGGCCACCAATGGTGAGAAGCTAGCTGGTCTCCTCAGGCCCTTATCTCTGCCCTAGCAATTCTGGGAGGAATGTTTTAAAGCACCCTCTATTTCAAACTCCAAACTAATTACCTGATGACTTATGGTTGTGCATGAAATTGTGAAGTAATCTGAAAATGCCAGCAGTGTCAAGTAGAGATCTTCCTGTTGACCTTTCTTTGGTTATGTAACTGATTGCTTGGCTTTTAGCTTTGTATAAACTGTGAAGGAGGAGAGGAGATGCTAGGAAATCCTTTAAAATTGGTACTTTCTAGAAGAAATAATAGCAACAAAGACATATTGAAAATCTATCACACCTAGGCATCTGAGAAAAACAGTGGAATGGATTGCACTACCTTCCTTATCTTTACAGTAATTCTTGCTAAAAGACAAAGCATATGCTCTAATTTCTTTGATCAGTTTTCTAAGAGGCCTTGGCTCCCAAAATCTCTTCTCTGTTTTAAGTCTGAAATGACTAGTTTGGAAATTTTTTTTTTCCCTATGGCTAGTATATCAGTTTTAGGTCACATATATGATGTAGTGAAGTTGTATTCTTGTAGTGTACTTTATAGTACCTTAAGTGTGTATGGTACTTGTAGGCTCATTTGATAGGCCTTTGGAGCAGTTTTTCCCTTTTAAAGTATTAGGTATTTCTGTAATTTATTTCATATACTCAAACACTAATTCATGATATAACAAATTAAATTGTAACATAATATAGAATTTATTCAAATGTTTGTAGTTTAGACCAGGAGCCTGGCAGCATAAAGATGATACAAATGGGTAAGCTCAGGCTGTTCCCGTCTGGGGAACATCAATGCACACTAAGGCACAAATGTGGAAATGGTCATCACTTATTGTCAGTTTTCAGGTGTCAGACAACAGTATGAACTTTCCCAAAATAAGTAAACCTGCACCATGTGTAATGCCTAATAAGTGAAGAAATATGAGAATATATGTGTACAAAAATGCCTGTGAGCCCCTCTTTGAAGACAAGAAGGGCTAGAATAGTACAAACCTGCACCAGGAAACCTTGTGATTCTGATTCTGTCACAAGAGGCTGCACACCACTCTCGACCCTTTCTAGTTGCAATCTCCTAATTGTTTGATTTTACAGCATTCTCTCTCCCCACATTCTCCTTTGCGTATGATGTGTTGTATGTGCCCTTTTATATTTTTAAATTAAACTTCATATACATTAATTTGTTTTAAGAAATGTTTGATAGTACTGTGAAAACCATTGAGCTAATTGGTAACATAGCTTCATCAATAAGGTTTGAGCTCTGTTTGCTTTTAGGAAATAATATTTGTAACCTCAAGGAAATGTAACTGAATCAATGGGAGAGATATGGGCCAGGAGCCTGGGTGTCTGGGTGTTCTCACTTCAGCAGTGATAGTTCTTTTAATGCATTCCCACTCAACAACAGTGTTCTTAACGTTCTCTTTTAAGGCACTGTAATTAAGTCCTAGGGTCTCCAAGACCAAAAATCGAACTCAAACTTCAAGTTTGAATGAGAGAAGGGGAATCAGTATAGGCTGAATGTCTTACCCCTAACAACTAGGCACATCAGACAAACCCAAACTGAGGGACCTTCTATCAAGTATGTGACAGGTATTCCTCAAAACTGTCAAGTACCTCAAAAATAAGAACTATCTGAAAAATTGTCCCAGCCAAGATGAGCCTAAGGAAACATGATGACTAAATGCAATGTGATATTCTGGAGAGGATCCTGGAACAGAAAAAGGATAATAGATACAAATTAAGGATATCTGAATAAAGTTTGGAGTCTAGTTAATAATTAGTTTTATATTGTTTTGTTAACTGTGACAAAAGCACTATAGAAATCTCAGATGTTGACACTGGAGTATACTATGTGCAGGGTACATGGATATTGTACTACCTTTGCAAATTTTCCATAAGTCTAAAATTATTCTAAAATAAAAATTTTATTTAAAAAAACTAAAATGAAAAAGCTAATTACATTTTTTACTAATTTTTCATGCCATTCATAAGAATGCTTCTATATAAGCAAGGCTTAGAATTACCACATAAAAGTAAATAAGAGACTGAGGAAAACAAAAAGCAAAGAATAAAAACTCATTCCCCAAGTATTATCCACTCATCAGTTTGATATTTGGCAATATGAAAAATAAAGGAAGCACTAAGCATTGCAGTACTTAGACCTCTCTTCTACGGCAGAGTACGTTACACATAAATATCATCTATAGAAACTCACATATGTCCATTATCAGACCTTGCTGAAGTTAAGAAAAAGAAATCTTCCTACCTACAATGCAATTAGTTGCTCCTCAATCTGCTTTTTCATTATATTTACATAACATTCATTAAAATGTCTCAGTCTCATTGGTGATTCTTACAGAACTTCAAGAATGGCCAGCTGGGGTGCTGTATACCGATGTTTCTTTTGTTTGACTTTCTTTTTCTTAACAGTTTTTTTGAGGTTTAATTGACTTACAATAAACTGCACATACTAAAGTATACAATTGGAAAAGTTTGGGCATATATGTATACCTGTGAAGCCATCATCACAGTCAAGCTTGTCAACCAATCACTCCCAAAAATTTTTACATGCTTTTTGTAATCACTCCATCCCAACCTTCCCAACGCTTCTTCCCTGGCTCTTAACAGCCACTGATTTGTTTACTGCCACTATAGACTAGTGTGTATTTTCTAGACCTTTATGTAAATGGAATCGGACGGTATGTATCCTGTTCTGTCTGGCTTCTTTCACTAAGCATAATTGTTTTGAGACTCATGCATGTTGTGGAATGTATTAGTAGTTCCTTCCTTTTTTGTTGGTGAATAGTATTCCATTATATGGATATACCACAGTTTGAGCTATTGGTATTGATGCCCACTTGAGTTATTTGGTTTGTTTGCAGGTTTTAAATATTATAGGTAAGGCTGCTCTGAACATTCATGTGTAAGTCTTTCTGTGGACATGAGCTTTTATTTCTCTTGGGTAAATACCTAGGATTTGAATGGGTGAATCTTATGATAGGAGTATGTTTAACTTTTTAATTAAGTGCCAAACTATTTTCCTTTTATGTTCCTATAATATATGAGAATACCAGCTACTCCACATACTTGTCAATACTTGATATATCCAGGAATTTTGATTTTAGAAATGTGTAGTGGTGTCTTATTTTTCTTTTAATCTGAGTTATCCCGATGACTAATGATGAGCATTTTTATGTGCTTGTTGACCATCCATATCTCTTCTTTGTTAAAGTGTCTGTTCACATGTTATGCTCATACCATTTTTTGATTGGTCATTTGTTTTCTTGTCTTTGAGTTTTGAGAGTTCTTTATATATTCTTTACATTCTGGATATAAGGATTTTATCAGATAACTGATTGGAAAATATTTCTTCTCATCTGGGACTTGTCTTTCCATCCTCTTACGAGGATCTTCCAAAGAACAGAAGTCTTTGATTTTGAAGAAGTTCAATTTATCATTTTTTCTTTTATAAATCAAGCTTTTAGTGTTCTACTTGAGAAATCTTTGCCAAATACAAGATCACAAATATTTTCCCCTATATTTTCTTCTAGAAGTATTATAGTTTTAGTTTGACATTTAGGTTTATGATAAATTTTTAGTTGATTTCTGTTCATGGTGTTTTGTATGGTTAGAAGTTTGTTTTGTTGTTGTTTTGTTTTATTTTGTTTGCACATTGCAGTTGTTCCAGCAATATTTGTTGAAAAGACTGTTTTTCTGCACGGAACTGCCTTTACACCTTTGTAGAAAATCAGTTTGTCCACATATGTATGGGTCTATCTTTGGACTCTCTGTTATACTGATGTCTCTATGGCTTATTTTCCTTCTTTATATTTAATTGATTTCTGCTTGGATCTTTATTATTTCCTTTCTTCTGCTTACTTTAAGTTTAACTTGCTCTTCCCTCTTTGTTTTCTTAGGTTGAATCTGAGGTCATTTACTTGAGAAGTGTTATTTGGTTTCCAAGCATTTTGGGATTTTCCAGAGATGTTTCTATACTGAATTCTAATTTAATGATTTTGTGGTCAGAGAACATACTTTGTATGACTTGAATTTTTAAAAATTTATTAAGACTTCCTTTATGACACAGAATATGGTCTATCTTGGTAAATATTCTATGTAGACTTGGAAATAATGTGCATTTGCTGTTGTTGGGTGAAGTGTTCTATGAATATCGATTATGTGAAGTCGGTTAATAGTGTTATTCAAGTCTTGTTTATCCTTGTAGATTCTCTGTGTACTTGTTCTATAAATTATTGAGAGAGGGATATTGAATTCTCCAACTATTATTGTGGATTGGATTTGTCCTTGCAGTTGTATCTGTTTTGGTGTCATGTATTTTGGATCTCTGTTATGATGGGCATAAACATTCAGGATTGTCAGGTCCTCTTGATGAATTGATCCCTCTATCATTATGAAGTAAACTTCTCTACGCTGGTTATGTCCTTTGCTCCTCAGTCTTCTTTTTCTGATACTCATATAGCCCACCCCAGCTTTCTTTTACTTAGAGTTATCATGGTATGTCTTTTTCCATCCTTTTAATGTAGACCTATTTGTGTCTTTATTTTAAAAATGTGTTTCTTGTAGGTGGCATACAGTTGGTGCTTGGCTTTGTATTCAGTCTGACAATCCTTGACTTAATTGGAGTATTTAGACCATTTACATTTAATGTGATTATTGATATGAATTAATTTAAATATATCATCTTTGCTATTTTTCTGCTCTTGTTCCTGTTTTCCTCATGTTCTCCCTTCACTTGGATTACCTGAGTACTTTTTATGATTTCTTTTCATCTCTTTTGTAAGTTTATTAGCTGTAACTCTTTGTTATTTCATTGATGGGTTTAGGGTTTATAGTATATACCTTTAACTTATCACCATCTACCTTCAAATGATATTACATCACCTCTCATATAGTAAAAAAACTTACATTAGTACACTTCCATTCCTCCATTTCTGGCCTTCAAGCTATTATTATTATAATTATCTAATTATCTAATAGTAATATACATGTGTTATAAGCTTATACATGTATTATAAACCCAATGCTACATTGTTTTCACTGTTGTTGTTGTCTTTTTTTTTTTTTTGCTTAAATCATCAATTATTTTTAAAGAGATTTAAATAATAAGGAAAAAATTATATAATTTCCCATGTATTTACCATTTCCAGTGCTATTTATTTCCTTAATGTCCTTGTCTGCTAAATTTTACATCTGTGTTAGTTCTGGAGCAGTCCCGATTAATTGATTTTTCTCCTTGTTAATAGTTGTATTTTCTAGCTTTTTTGCATGCCTGGCCATTTTTTATTGGGTGTCAAAAATTGTGAATTTTACCTTGTAGGATCCTGGTAATTTTTATATTCTTAGAAATATTCTTGACTTTTGCTGAGAGATGCAACTGTTACTTAGAAACAAGTTGACATTTTTTTCTTTGCTTTTAATTTTTGTTAGGCTAGACCAGAGCTATTTTTAGTCTAAAGCAAGTTATTCTCCACTATGGAGGCAGGACTCTTTTGAGTACTCTACCCAATGCCCCTGTGAATTATAAAGTTTCACAGTCATGCTGGTTGGAACAGGTATGATACCCTCTAATCCTTTCAGGTGCCTCCTTCTCTAGCCTTGAGTAGTTTCCACATTCTTCTACAGTCAGTTCTCCATTGAATACTTGAGAGGGATCCTCTAAAGGTTTCCCAAGTTCTCTTTGCATTTTTTTCCTCTCTAGCACTCTTCTCTGTGAACTCTTGCTGTCTTGGTCTTCCCAGACCCTTAACCCCACCTCCTTAACTCAGCAAGTCAACCAGCTCCACTTGCATTCCTCCTCCACACACTGCACCCTGAAAACTCTTTCAAGGAAATAAGCTGGGGCAATTGTAGTTCTCACCTTCTGTGTTTCAAGGGATCACTGTGCTTCATTGCCTAATAAATATTCAGTGTTTTGAAAACCATTTTTCCAATTGTTTTCTTGGTTTCAGGTGGGAGAATAAATCTTATCCTTGATACTCCATCTTGGTTCAAAGGAAAATTCGGTCTTTTATTTTATACAATTGACTCTTCAGTTTTTGAGGCACTGCCTTGGTATTCTCCTTTCCCAATATATTTATTTTTTATATTTTACAAAATTCAGAAATCACCCATTTTTAAAATCATACTGTATAAACTATTAGAGAGTAGGGTTTATAAATATTATTTAAATGAAGTATATATTATAGAATTGAAAATAGCTCTTCGGTATGCATGCTCAGTATTGTAAGATCACTCTTAAGGATCAGTAATTCTCATCATTACCTGCATTTCAACACAAGGAGTTTAAATAGTTCTACTTTGTTCATGTGTAAAACTGTTTACAGAAGTGTACAAAAAGAGTAGGCCTAATGAAAAGCCTACACTTAGTGCTGGTGTAAGGTACAGGAAAAGAAAACTTGCAGGGTTTAAGAAGCAGTCAATGCAAAGAGCTTTAGTCACATTAACAGGAAGACATCTCACAGAGATGCAGTGGGGTTTGTGGACTTAAAGCATTCAAAGGACCTGAGTGTGCGTTTCAGCATTACCACCTGCCTGCTATGTGGACTGACATCCATTACATAACTTCCTGAGCCTCAGTTTCTCTATTTCTTAGAGGAAAATAAGCATACTTTCCAAATCAGCTCATGGGACAGTGTGAGCAAAACCAGAGAACTGTTAGTTATAGAACCTTTTAAACTCTAACATTCTTTAAAATGTAAGATATTTTCAAAAGTAATAATTATTTTTGCCATGTGTAGTTAATAATTAATCATATGTATATATAAATTAAGTTGTCTTAAGGAGTAAAAAGAGAAAAAAAAGCAATAAAAACAGTTCAAACTATTATGTCTGTAGCTATTTACCACAGCATCAACATTTTTACCTTGATTATTTTGTAACCCCTTAAATCTCAAAAACATGATAAAATAGCTTGTATGGAAAAAATAGAATCTAAGGGTTTAGAAAGACCTTAAAAGTCCTGAAACCATATGTAAATACAGAGTGATGGATAATTTGTAAAGAACAAATTTCATTTATATACACCATTCCCCTATTCATAAACTTCCCATAAATTCTGTTCCGTACAGAAGAAACACTCTTTAGAATTGCTTTACATTAACTAGCCCTAAATTCTATTCCTAGCCCCAGACCTTCCATTCTTCAAACAACTCTGCTACATGTAAACCTCAATATTCTTCACAAATCCATGCCCTTTTTTTAATTGAAGTATAGTTGATTTACAATGTTGTGTTAGTTTCTGGTGTACAGCAAAGTGATTCAGATATATGTATATGTGTGTATATATATATATTCTTTTTCAGATTCTTTTCCATTATAGTTTATTACAAGGTATTGAATATTGTTTCCTGTGCTATACAGTAGGATCTGGTTGTTTATCTATTTTATATATAATAGTTTGTATCTGCTAATCCCAAACTCCTAATTTATCCCTTCCCCCAACCCTTTCCCTTTTGGTAACCATAAGTTTGTTTCTATGTCTGTGAGTCTATTTCTGTTTTGTAAATAAGTTCATTTGTATCAAGTTTTAGATTCCACATGTAAGTGATATCATATGATATTTATCTTTCTCTGTCTGACTTATTTCACGTACTTTGATAATCTTTAGGTCCATCCATGTTGCTGCAAATAGCATTATTTCATTCTTTTTATGGCTGAGTAATATTCCATTGTATATGTGCACCTATCCATTCACCTGTTGAATGCATGCCCTTTTAAGCCCAACTGCCTGATTTGCTGTAGCCTCTATCATGATTACCCCGCATCTTTTTCTCCCTGGAAAACTTCTATTCTTTCATTAAGACCCTACTCAAAATCATCTATAAAAGATGGGATGGTGGTGGAAAAAGGAACACATGCTGAACTAATGGCAAAACAAGGTCTATATTATTCACTTGCAATGTCACAGGTAATGTTTACATGACATAATGTTATGTTTGCAGGGTTTTTTTTTTTTTTGACTTTTCAGAAATCACGCCATGCTAGAAAATAGAAGTCTTGAATTATAATCTTAGGTTTCACAAGGCAACCAAGGTTTATTTATAGTTCCTTAGTGAAGAAATTCAGTGAGTCTAATATCCTCAGCATTGTGCTAGATAATGATGAAAGTTAAAGAAATAATTGTTACATAGTACCTAATATTTGCCAGGCACACTACAAATAGGCTTCAAATCTTGTATGTGGCAGATCCAGAACAATCTAACTCTATATTCCGTGATCTTTTTGTTAGAACACAAAGAAATATAACACACAATCCCTACTTAAAGACTTAAAACTTAGCTACAGAGGCAAAATGCAGAATCATGCATACAGATGTTACAAGTTGTAGAAATAGGAAGCAAGATTGATGGGGATATAGGGAACTAGATTAACCATGGAAGTATTCATGAAGAAATCTTGAAGGCAAGAAGGTAGGAGGCGGACTTCCCTGGTGGCGCAGTGGTTAAGAATCCGCCTGCCAATGCAGGGGACGCGGGTTCAATCCCTGGTCTGGGAAGATCCCACACGCCATGGAGCAACTAAGCCTGTGCGCCACAACTACTGAGCCCGCATGCTGCAATTACTGAGGCTTGTGCACCTAGAGCCCATGCTCCACAACAAGAGAAGCCACCACAATGAGAAGCCCGCGCACCGTAACAAAGAGTAGCCCCCACTCGCCACAATTAGAGAAAGCCCGTGCGCAGCAATGAAGACCCAATGCAGCCAAAAATAGATAAATAAAATTTTTTAAAAAATAAAGGTAGGAGGTGGAAAAGGAGGAGAAATCTAGGTAATGTGGAAGTAATAAGGAACTTGGTTTGTAACTAAACAGAAAGGAGACCAGCCTTCCATGAGTAATGAGTGTTGGAGGAATAATGGAAAATTTGGATAATGAAGGTCAGATTATGAAAAGGCTGAGACTTCCTGTGTCGGAAGCACCTACCCCAGTGCTTGGCACACTCAAAATCTATCTGCTGAATGAAAGGATGCACACATATATCCATACCGTGTACACACCAAATTCTCACAGGTAGACCAGAAAGCTCATATTAGGCAATGAAGAGGAGGCACAATAATCCTGGAGGCACACTGACAAACTCCTGTTTTTGAGGATCCACATGTCTGCATGCATATGATCTACCCTACTGAATTTCACATGGTTCTTTCATTAGGGCACATTAACATAAGTGATAGTGACTAGGCTCTAGGTCTCTTCTTCATTCTGCCTTCATCTCCTGGTCTGGAAGGCAGCCTTCTTTCCAAGTGGTCTTCTGCAGACAACTAATATCAGCCTTTTTTGGTTTATTTTACTTCTTCAACTTTCTGATTATATTTTTGATATCAACATTATTATTTCACAAATTAGGAAATTTAGAAAGTTATGAGTCTCCATCTCATCAAACTTAGAATTTCAAACCCCAGCTTTCTCCACAATTCTAGAATGAAGGATTTTTAAACACATCCTCTAAAGCAATGATAATAAAAAAAAATTAAAAGTTTGAAAATGTAATCTTATATTGATTTAAAAACTGCTTGATTTAAAAACTGCTTAATTCCAATTTTATTTTATATTAGGCTATATTTTTCTTTAAAAATAAAATGTACATGTTATTTGCCAGTTGAATTTGCATGATTTTCATTCCATAGTAGACTTAACAATTTATGAAGTTATAAAGTTCAATATTTTCAAACTAATAATTGTAACAATAAAAGGAAATAACTGTAGTCAAATTAACTCTATTTTGAGATTTTAAAAAACTACTACACTCAGATCTTTCTTTGAAGGAACACTTCTTTATTTTTCATTATAACTAAACTAAAACTCCATTTTTAGGTGTTAGGTGAAAGAGTTCCACAACATAAGGAAAACAAAAATGGAATGTTTGTGGTATAAGTGTATGAAAATTTAAAATACCTTATTCAAAATGGATTAGTACTCTCTGATTACCTAAAATAATGTTCATTCTGATATAATAATACAATTTTAAATATTAATACTCAATGAACATCTCTAATATTCTGGGAAATGTATAGTAAACATAACATACATGGTATCTACATAAACAGTAACACATTTCTGAAACTCTGGATGCATTTATTTGCCACTATTGCCTATAGTGTCCAAATGAATCAATTTATGACAATTCATGATTTTCATAAGTATTACAAAGTTAATGCTGCTAAGAAAATCAATCCCAAAAAGCAGCATAGGAAAATGGTTACAGTCACAAGCTTTGGAGACACAGCAAGTTGAAATCCTTACTCTGCCACTTAATAGTTTTTGGACTGTGGGTAAGTTGTTTAAATTCTCTGTGCCTCAGTTTTCTAAACTCTAAAGTGAGGAAAATAATAATAACATATTCATTAATTACATTGAGTATTAAATGAGTTCAATTATGTAAAGTACCTAGAATTATTGTTAGCATAATAAATTTTATTATATCACCATTCTTAGCATTAGCGTTTGTTATCCAGTCAAACTTTTAAGGAAAGTTCAAACCATGGTTATTGCTGTAATCAGGTACAGATTTAATGCTGTAGTTATTTATCTAGGATGTACATAATTATTTACAGACATAGTGAGTCTGTGAGCTTCCTTTAGTGAGTTTTCACACAAAAATGAAATAAAAACAGGTAGAGATACATACATACCAAAACTTCTTGTCATTGTTATTTTGCCTAGCAGCCTTCTCAGGAAGAGGAATTGTCTTTGATCTGTTAAAGCACCTCTTTAGAAAATTTTATTATGAGAAGTAAAAATTTTATTTTAAACTTGCCACAAAGTAAATAGCTCCTGAAAAAATGCCAAATAAAAAATTTCTTTCTTAGTAGAGAAATTTACTGAAAAAAAGAAAGTGATAGCATAAAGGAATGTCTGATTAAAGATATTAGGAGAGCTGGTTAAAGTTCATGGTAGTTTGAAATGGCTGATTAACAGTTGTTAATCTTGTTAAAGAATCACAGTGTCCCTGGGAAGCCTTCCGTGTACATCTCCCTTGCACCTAAAATTGTCTAAGTCTTTCCATCTCTACTCCCCACCACGGTCAGGGCCACCATCACCCTAACTGGCCTCTTCATTTCTGTCTTCACCCCTCCTCCCATCTCTTCACGAGGAAGTCACAAATTTACTCGCACCACATTCAGATAAGCAGAGAATATGTAACTCCTTTATTCCACTGAAACTGGTCTTATTTCTTGGAGTAGCAAGAAAAACAAAAACTAGACTTAGAGCAATCTGGTTTAGAACTTTATCCTATTCTATGATTTAAGCAGCTTTAAGGTTAACTTGATGGCTTCGGAATTTCTCATTCTTTTGGAGCTGGCCCCACCAATTTTGCTTTTTGGTCAGATTGGAATGGGCAGCAGTGGCAAGCCTGGAAAATGTTATTGTCTCCTGAGATCTATCTCAGGCCCAGGACCAGCCTCACATTTAACTGCCTTGCTATATGTTATCAATCTGTAAGCTCCAGAGAAGGCTGGCAAGAAGGGATCAGAGAGAGGGTATATTTGAGTCATCTCCCTCACAAACTCCTTTTACTAAGATCCATCCTTGCTAGTGGAATAATTGTTTTGAATTAAGACATTGTTTTCTCTAGTTAATTGTACAGGTCTTTGGGGGAAAAGGCACAATAAAAACTATTGTTACTCACTAACATTTTCGTATGAGTTGGGCTTACTGTCTCTGTAACGAGTCTGAAAACTTTAGCAAGAACTGCTCAGGGATACACCACTTTCAATAACAGAGGCAGTACAATTTTAGAGGGATGCTTAATAAACTTGCTTTGAATTTTTAAGGCATTCTTCTAGTGGTAACATGTATATTCTCCATTTAGGATATTAAAAAAGCTGATGAACAGATGAACTCAATGGCATATTCTACTGAAAAAGATATCAGCTCAATTCCTCTGTGCTCTATGAATAGCATCAAGTCAGACTTTACTGACAAGTCTGAGGAATCCATCCAAAATAAAGAGGTAATGGTTCAACTATCCACAAGTTACCAACATGTTCTCCAATGAATTTTCATACAATCATTATAACATTTAGAACTTATTTACAATAAAATGTTATTATAGCACTAAGTTTACCAAACCAAATTCTTTCCCTAACTTCAATCTAACATCACTGTGACACTATAAGAAACAGGCCCTCAAATAAGACTGCATTTATGTCAGAGGAAATTGTTGGGGCAAGAAATCTCATGAAAATCCTTTCCTATGTGGCAAAACATGGGTAAAAACATTGGCTCAGGAGGTGTGGTACAGATCACAAAGAGTGATGCTCAAGATCAATTTGAGTCATATATTTGAGTCATGCTTATCTCCACTCACCGGATGCAGATAAGCACTAGCATGTACGGGATCCAATCTTCCAATCCCAGGGTATGACCCTAATAGCTTTGTTCAGTTGGGCAAGGAGCACTTGTTTCCATGCTTGCTTCCCCACTCCTAACCACTGGACCGCCAGGGAATTCCTTGAAAAACTTTTTAAGAAATGAAAACATAGGCCATAAACTGGAAGAAAATATTTGTAAGTCACATATGTGATAAAGGACTGTGTCCAGAATATACAAAGAACTCCCAAAGCACAGTAATAAAAATACCAATAACCCAATTGAAAAATGGGCAGAAGATTTTAATAGACATGTTGCCAAAGAAGATGTGCATATGGGAAATGAGCACACAAAAAGATGCCTAAAATCATTAGGCATTAGAGAAATACAAATTAAATCATAAGCAAGATGTCATGATACACCTATTAGAATGGTTAAATCTAAAAAGACTGTACCAAGTATTGGTGATGAGGAGGAGCATCTAGAACTCCACATTTTGTTGGTGGGAATAAAAAATTAGTAATCCCACTTCAGAAAATCATTTAGCAGTTTCTTAAAAAGTTAAACATACACCTACTATGATCCAGCCACTCCTTTTCTAGGTTTTTACCCAAGAGAAATGAAAGCATATGTCCACACAAAGTCTTGTATGTGGGTATTTATAGCAGCTTTATTTGTAATAGCCCAAAAGTTGGAATGACCCAAACTTATGTCAACAGATAAATTGTGGTATATCCATACAATGGAATACTGCTCAGCAATGAAAATGAATGAAATATGAATTCATGCAACAGAATGAATAAATCTCAAAGTAATTATGTTGAGCAAAAGAATCCAGATGAAAAGAGCACATACTATGTGATTCCATTTATTAAAAGAAAACTCTAGAAATTGCAAAACAATCTATAGTGACAGAAAACACATCAGTGGTTTTAGTGGAAGAGCACTGGCAGCTGAGAAGTATGGAAGAAATGGAATACAAAAGCAGGAGAAAACTTACAGGGGTAATGGATATGTTCACTATGTTGACTGTGGTGAAGGTTTCATGGGTGTGTACTTATGTCTAAACTTTTCAAATTGTACATTTTAAATATGTGCAGCTTATTGCATGAAAATTATAATGCAATAAAGCTCTAAAACATATCAGATTAAATTTTAAAATCTTTAAGAGATTTGTTTAGCTTTTTTAAACCTTTTCATATCTCTTTACAAAATGCCTCTAATTTCATATATTTTTATATCAAATTCTGTTAAAACATGCTATAACCTGTAACACAGTTAGGTAGCACAGAGTCCTTCATGATTTTACTAAAAATTTTCATTTTGTTTTTACCTTATTTCATTTTATTCTTTTCTATCTTATAACTTTATTTAAGTAATACCCATTTTTTTCCATCTGTTTTATATTTTTAGAGGCAAAAGGGTAGATTATTCTGTAGGAGCAAGACAGCCCTCCTACATTTACTGGCTCTGTAATTTACTGGTGTTGTTCCTAGGACATGCTAAGCCTTAGTTTCCTTACAAAATGACGTAATTTTATAAAGAATTTAACAAAAAAGAAAATCTGTATTTAGTGCTCCACAAAGAGTTGGAATGGAACTTTTTAAATTTCTGTATATTCTGTTGGACAGTGACCTAACTGAAAAGTAAGGCTCTTTATGATGATAATCTTCAGAAAACTTCAGAAAGAAAGATAATTGGTAATCAAATTATTAAGTAACCCCAGGTTTAGCCATCCTGAAAATAGACTTTAAAGGCTTTAGAATTTTAAATGTTCTTTTATTCAAACAATGGAGTTTCTAATATAGTTGCCAGACTAAAATTAAAGCAAGAATTATAAACTATTTTATAGTCTTTCCTGACGTCTTTCTCTGGTTATTAGGTTCATAAACGCCATTACTTCAAGAGTGAATGCCGTGAGGAAGTTTTAACATGTGAAATGCCTCGTAGTTTGCTGTCTACTTTCCTATTCAAAATAATTACTCACTACAAAATTATTCATAAGATTTTTTAAGTTTCTGAAATAAATCCCCTACATATTCCAGACAAGAGTAAGGGGAATTCACCATTGTGTTATTTATCCTCTGATCATTGTGACCACTACCTCCCCATAGCACCCTCCATGGATCCCAGGAAAGACTGGCAGATACCAGAGCTACTTGCAGTGTTCTTTCTCTGTATACGATCTGGGATTTTGCATAACATTATCCTTCTTTTCATAATAACATCAGCAACAGCTACCATTTATTGGGTACTTACTGTTTGCAAATACTGAGTTAAGCTTAATTCTAAAAACAATCCTCGGGCTTCCCTGGTGGCTCAGTGGTTAAGAATCCACCTGCCAATGCAGGGGACAGGGGTTCAAACCCTGGTCCGGGAAGATCCCACATGCTGTGGAGCAACTAAGCCCGTGTGCCACAACTGCTTAGCCTGCGCTCTAGAGCCCACGAGCCACAATTACTGAAGCCCACGCACCTAGAGCCATTGCTCTGCAACGAGAGAAGCCACAGCAATGAGAAGCCTGCGCACCACAACGAAGAGTAGGCCCCGCTCACCGCAACTAGGGAAAGCCCACGCGCAGCAACGAAGACCCAACGCAGCCAAAAATAAATAAATAAAATAAATAAATTTAATAAAATAAAATAAAAAAATAAAAACAATCCTCTATTCAGCCGTAAAAAGGAATGAAATAATGCCATTTGCAGCAACATGGATGGACCTAGAGATTATTTTACTAAGTGAAGTAAATCACACAGAGAAAGACAAATATCATAGGATATCACTTATATGTAGAATCTAAAAGAATGATACAAATGAACTTATTTACAAAATAGAAACAGACTCACAAACTTAGAAAACAAACTTACAGTTACCAAAGGGGAAAGGTGGGCGGTGAGGGATAAATTAGGAGTTTGGGATCTCACTGCTATACATAAAATAGATAATCAACAAGGACCTACTGTATAGCACAGGGAACTCTACTCAATATTCTGTAATAACCTGTATGGGAAAAGAATCTGAAAAAGAATGGGTATATGCATAACTGAATCACTTTGCTGTACACCTGAAACTAACACAACATTGTAGATCAACTATCCTCCAATATAAAATAATTTTTTTTTAAATCCTGTAAGATAGGAACTGATACCTTCCTCAGAAAGGTAAGGAAACTGAGGCTTGGTGACTGTAAGTAATATGTTCAGATATTGCAGCACTTAACTTATAAATGGGAACCCCAAAACAAGCTTTTAACCAAGATATTAGAAAAATGTTTCCATAAATAAGTCACAAAACTAGAAAACTTTCAAGCTTAAAATGCTAGGAAAACTTTTATCTTTTGTCTCTGCTTAGTTCCTATCTAGATCTTGTGCTATGCTAGAGCATGATATTCAATCCAGTTTAACAGGTGTAAAGGAAAATATGCCTGTCATTTCTTCTGTGAGTCTTAGCTCTCAGAACATGTGGGTTAATTTGTACTTTTTTAATGATAGTGACTGAGTGAAATGCCAAAAGGTGTTAAGTTGCACAGATAGTCACTTTTGTGTAAAATTTATTTTATGTTTTGAGATCTTTATCAGTAATATGGGCAGTAAAATTTTTCTAATAAAAATTCTACTTTCTACTCTGTTACCTATTACTTTTGATATTTTACATTATAGATTTATTCACGATTGGCTAACTTCTCTACGTTCCATTATGCTCTCAAACTGGGGTTATAACTAAGGTATTTTATTTATAGATAAGTCTTCCTGAAGTTACTCTATTAAAAATTTTTAAATTAAACAAGTCTGAATGGCCTTCTGTGGTTCTGGGGATATTGGCTTCTGTTCTAAATGGAACTGTTCATCCAGTATTTTCCATCATCTTTGCAAAAATTGTAACTGTAAGTAAAATTTATTTGCTAATGTTTTTAAAAATTTTAAACAAAGTGTAACCTGAGAGGACAGACCTGGTATACTTTGACCCAGCAAGGGGAAAATTGGGACGTGTAGTAGGTCACCCCTAGTGTGGAATCCATGATAGAAAGGTTAACTAATGTTCTCAGGGGATAAGCCAGCCTCTATTGTGAAGTGTTTGGCTGGACCTTGTTGACTGGGCAATCAGTAAAGAAATTGCTTTGTTTTCTAATTCTGACTCCAGTGCTGTATCAGCATTCCAAAGCACTGAAGTAATAAAAGAGACAAATGCGACCACTCTTTCTTTCAACTGGTCTGAACAATGGCCATTTTTTATTACCAGCCAGCTCAGAGAGAGAAAATAATGAGAGTTTGGGATTGTGCTGGGGAACCCAGGAGAGCTGATGAATTCACGGATCTTATTAGAGCCACCTTAAGTTTTCAGTCTCTTGGACTGTTCCTACACTGTGTCAACATAGATGCCAGTATATGTATAACTACTAATTTTAGGAACAATTTCTAGAGAAATTTATAAAGGTCTCATATTGCAGGTAGTACTCTGAATAGAGGACTATTAAGAAACCTGAGTTATGAGAAGTTATTAGAAATAATAACTCAATCAGAAAACTAATTTCAATAGTTTCTTCGAAAATATGTGGTGATATTAATAGCAGATAGAGGACTCATTTGTCTGATCCTATATTTACATAGCTTAAGTGAGAGAATTAAGAGTGAATTTTTTTTTATTGAAGTAGTGAATTTTTTTTTTATTTAATGAATGTAAAGGATAGAATAATGGTGCAATTTTTCCCCAGAAATGTGTGGAAATTATTATGTTGGAATTCATTTTTAAAATCCTGATGAATAGACATTTTAGTTTTTTCTTTCTTTTATAATATATTCTCCTCCAATCACCTGATTAAAAAAATCTATTCCTTTTCAGATGTTTGAAAATGATGATAAAACCACATTAAAGCATGATGCAGAAATTTATTCCATGATATTTGTAATTTTGGGTATTATTTGCTTTGTCAGTTATTTCATTCAGGTAAACTTTTAATGAATTAAACAAATATGTACGTGATTACTGTTTTATGTCATCCTATTTGAGTTAAAAATAGTAACTAAATATAATAACTAAATAAAATGCAAATAAGTAAATATAGTAACTAAATGTTCCAAAGAAATAGATAAGACAGTGAAGAATAAATGTAGATTTTTGTTTGTTTGTTTCTTTTCCAGGGATTATTTTATGTCAGAGCAGGGGAAATTTTAACCATGAGATTAAGACACTTGGCATTTAAAGCCATGTTATATCAGGTCAGTGTTTAGCTGGGTTTTTTTCTTATTTTATTTTAAATGTGTTTTAAAATATTCTAGCTTTTAGTTTTTCTTCACATCAATTTCTTGACATAACCTTTCCTTTGATCATTTAAAAGCATCATTTTTGTGTACCAAGCAGCAACTGTATTAGAATTATTGTAATGTATTTTCTAACAGAAGCAAGTCCAAAATTGTTATGTTCAAAAACGCAGTTTATAGAAAACAAGATTTAGAGTCCACTCCCTGTTCCTTGCATTTATCTTGACAAATCTTTTTTAATGTATAATGTAGTTGTTCTAGAATCAGAATGGAGGCTAAATTAAAACTGAAAAGGGGTGTTAAGAACTACAATATCTTGGGGAACATGTTTAAAAAGGAGTTAATTTCTATAGTTCTCATCCATATGCACAGTTTAAGTTTTTTCATTGCTGACTTCTTAAGGCAGCCATTCTCTGAATTCAGATAACATCAGTCTAGCTGGCAGGTCGGCTTGCCACAGATGATCATTCCTGTGAAATAACTAAAACTAGGTGTATCAAATAGTAATCTTGAAAAGTGAGTCTTGGGGGCAAATGGCAGGAATGTCTCAGACTGGCACCTCTAAAATTCTTTCAGAAGGCCAAGGTATATTGGGTTACCCTGAAAGCCAGTAATCATTCGAAGCCCTTTGCCACACTTTCTGTCACCAGAGCTCACCGTGTAGGGGCAAATAGCTTCCTGCCAGGGTCATTTCTTTTCAAAAGCAGAGTTACTGTCACTCCAGCCGAGTCGTCAAAACCAGTTTTTACATCTTGTGACTTTTAGCAGTAGTGCTCAAAGGACTGCTGAGTAACAAAACTCCTCCGCCTTTGTGTGCTCTTAGAGGACAGCAAGATACAAAATGAAGCGAGTGGGAGGTTTCCCATAGCAACTTAATGCTCTGAAGCAGTTGGTGCCTAATGTCTTCTCTCAAAAAGGTCCTGTCAGAGACAACTGCAGACACTCCTTAATCCAGAAAAACAAAAATCTACTTGAAGGGTCATAAAATGATTTAATGACTGCACATCTCGTCTCGCTCACATTAAGCTTGTACTTTTGGTTTTTTTTTTTTATGAACAATTTATGTCTTTACCTCAAATCTTTGATGAAATTAGGTGGGATTTTTAATTAACTAATACTATGTTTCACACTTGTTGACAATTTTTGCTCATTTTTGTTTTTCTTTGTGTATTTATGTTTTTACACATTCAAGGACATTTATTTTCAATTTTCAGGAACTTTTGAAAATGTTCCCTGAATGTCTGAATGTTTTAAATAAAAGAGTATAAACTTTAACTTTTCCAATCATTACTTTGAACTTTCTTTCTAGAGGAATACAGGATGCTTTTGGTGGAGGAGTCCCAAGGCCACAAGCCAGTTAAACCGGTGGATATTGTTAATCCAATATCCTGATGGCTGATACTGGACCTTACTCTTTTGCCTAGCATTAGCCATGTGAACAGGAGGACAGTAACATTCTTGGATAAAGTAGCTTCTGCCCATAAGAATACAGCAATCTGTAAGCCATAAACTCTTATTCTTCAAAACACATAAAAAGACAAACAGACAGAAACTCTGTGCTATCCAGCAGATGTTATTAAATTCTCCCATAAATTCACCTGAGCCCCTTTCAGCTTACCATTTGTTTTCCCTCTTCATTCTTTAGCACTCGTTTTGCTTATTTGCTTTCTTAAATTGAAAGAAAAGAGTAATGTATTTGGCTTTTTCTCAATAAATGTCTTAACGAATTTCACTTTTGTCTGTAGTAAGGGAAGTTCCTAATGTACAGTTTTGCCCTAACTCCTATTACCGGTTTTTTTTTTTCCCTAAGATAAGATATTTTAAGTCTTAGAAATCATGCTGAGACTTGCAGTGCTTTTTATAACCATTTTGAAACCTCAGTTGAAGTAGAGGTATTTATGGAATCAGGTGTGGTCTTTTTGTAGGTATAAAATCTCTATTTTATTTGATGACTTGAGATCCTTCCAGGTGAAAAGAATGTTCTAATTGTTGCTGACTTCAGTGATTATAAATAATCCATTGCTTATTGCGTTTAAAGCTAAATTTATATTTCTTAATGATAAATATTGACCTATAGATCTATCAGGTTTTTTAAAAGATATGAAGTTTATTTTTGCCTATTTCTCTCTAAATTGGATTGGCTAGGGCTTCTGTGGAGGGTCACTAAATCATAAGATGATGGCATTAGTGGAGATCACTAAGGACTCTCAAAAAGCTACTTCCAAAAGGATTTGAGGTAACAAATCCTGAAGCAGGAAAAACATGTCATGAAACTCACCTGTAACGTTTCAGTTAGATGGGAGGCAGAACAGGATAGTTAATTAAAAACTCTGGCATCTGGTTGCCTAGGTTTAAATCCTGGCCTCAGTTCTTTCCAGCTATGTGGCCTTGGGCAAGTTACTTAATCTCTCAGTACCTCTGTTTCCTCGTATATAAAATATGGATACTCGTAGTATCTATCTCATAGAGTTGTGATGATTAAATGAGAAAAGACATACCACGCACTTATGATAGTGCTACTGTAATTTTTTATTTCTAATAGAATTATTGGCAGGAAAAAAATGGATTTACTAGTATCAGAAAACCTGCTAGCCTAGCTTATAATCATTTTACCACCTGGAAGAGAAGAAGCAAGCTAATTTTTACTCAGTACCAGCTGTGTTCGAGAAACTCTGCTAAGCGTTTTAGCATATAATGCCTATGCTGGAAAACAGTCCCTAGAGTGCATAATTGCTGACTTGTTGAAAAGCAGTTTTGGATATCTTGCTGATTGAACATCAGAGAAAGACTAAGACTAGTCATATATGTATCCTTTGCCTTGTGTATTATAGCAATGACTATACTATAGAATCAGGAATGTAATAGTAAATGATAAATTCTTTTTCTATATTTTTACTTTATATTGTATCTAAAAATTCTTTGTGTATTCCATGTCATGTTGAAATATAGAAAGAATATAGAAAGAATTATATATTTTAGTATACGATAAAAAACAGGTAATGTCTTCTAGATCAAGAGTGCTGTAGTTACTATCATTGCTGATGTGTGTTCACGATATGTTAGGCTCTTGACTCGGGTTGTATTCTCAAAGTGGCTACTGTGTAGTGCATATCATGATCTCTATAAGATGCCCTTTGGGTGTCTAGGATCCTAAACTCTTTGGGACGCCTTCCCAATCCAGGGGTTTAAAGAGTAGTGATGTCATGCCGGGGTTGTAATCCCCCTGGCCGCTGCCACATTCCTCTACAGGGGCTTTCTTCTCACACAACAGCATGATTAATGCACAGCCTTCTATCTCTCTTGCTTTTGTTTTCTTTGTTGGCAAAAATGTGTAACCTGGGCATCAGGGCCCTGGCTGGGTTGTAGTAAGCCAACAGTTCTTTTGCTCTTCACTCACTAAAACTTAGTCATTTTTTAGAGACAGTCTGCATGTAGTTTAATCCACAAGAGATATAAGTGGTTTGAGTGCATGGGAGGAAACAGTCAATAACTAATAAAAGGAAATCAGCATTCCTCAAGTTGAGAGGTGCTGAGAAGTGCTATCTCTATTTGCTGTTGAAAATGAAATTGGTTATAACATTAGGCTTTTATTGCTTGTATTTTTGACCTGTCTCCTTCAAATTGCATGCTTTATGGCTGCAGGGTTTTTACAGCAGCCTTTCTGCCTCTTTAGCTTCCCACAAGGCCCAGTACTTATAAGGTCTAAGGGGGAATATGAAGTGTCAGGGAAAATCTCACCGATCTGGGTCCTGAAGAGAAGGAGACAGATTTTTTTTTAATTTTTTATCATTTATATGTTTAGACAGAAAGGTTTGGAAATATTTCTAAATTGTGTTGTGCATTACCTTACTTTTTAAGTAAAATCTGCTCTCCACAAATTACTTGTGGAGTAAAATTACAAATTATTTTGTGGTTCGAAATGACCATTTTAAACATTGATTATTATACAATATTGCAGCATCATAATGAGTCCAAGCTGTTGGGCTTAAGTTCTTCAGTTTGTATCTAAATATAGATCTTTGTGAAGTAAGAAACAAGTTATTTGATCCATAGTTCTTACAAGAATTAAGGGCCTGTGAATAAGGAGGCAGGCAAATGGCTTCTAAGTTAATATAGCAAAATCGCAAGTCAGAAAAGAATCTTTTTGATGACCATATGTTAATTCCCTTTTTTCTCTAGGGTATCTCCTGGTTTGATGATAAGGAAAACAGCACAGGAGCCTTGACAACAATATTAGCCATAGATATAGCACAAATTCAAGGAGTATGTATATTGCTTTTATTTTTAATTTATTTATTTTTGGCTGCGTTGGGTCTTCGTTGCTGTGTGCGGGCTTTCTCTAGTTGTGGCGAGCGGGGGCTACTCTTCGTTGGGGTGCGTGGGCTTCTAATTTCGGTGCCTTCTCTTATTGCGGAGCATGGGCTTTAGGCTCGCGGGCTTCAGTAGCTGTGGGGCGCGGGCTCCAGAGCGCAGGCTCAGTAGTCGTGGCTCAGGGGCTTAGTTGCTCCACAGCATGTGGGATATTCCGGGATCAGGGTTCGAACCCATGTCCCCTGAATTGGCCAGCAGATTCTTAACCACTGTGCCACCAGGGAAGTCCCTGCTTTTATTTTTAAATGGTATATGTATATGGTATGCATGCATGCGTGTACACACATGTGTCTATGCATATATGTGAGCTATGCTGAGATGACCCACATCATTAAGGAGACCAGGTAAGTCTCAGGGCTAACAGGGAGCTCTCAGTGAAAGATATAAAGAAACCTTTCAGTTCTGGACATTTTTAACCAAAAATAAAGGAGATTTAGGACATGTAATAGGAAAACCAGAGGACGAAAGAAGATACCAAGAATGAGTTAGAGAAGAGAGCTCAGAATTAAATAGTAAGATAAGAAAAAGTAACAACATGAAAACACACACACGTAACTTAGAAGTTTTAATAAAAGAATGAAGTTTAGTTTTTCCTTCCCCCCAGAAAATAATACCTTATTTAGCATAATATGTAACGTTAAATTCATATGTATCTGGAAATGGTTCTGTGCTAGTTGTTATACAGATCAAGTTAAAGAGATATGTGTGATCATGACTGGTCACAATATGTATAAATAAAATTCATGTTTATGAACCATATTCAAAATCAATGACAGAATGACCAGCATAATGTACGTCAAAGTGACGCTTAAATATTTATGGGGAGTAGAGTAGTGTGGAAGAGATGAAGAGTAATTTATTAGTTTTCTTCCAATTATTTTAATAAAATTAACCTTTATATTACAAGCAGGATTTCAACTATAATTGAGAAAAGGAATGCAAAACATGATTTCCCACTTTTAATTTAAGTGAGATAAAGTTTTTGATCTCTGTTAAAATAAGAACTCTAGCAGAATTATAGACTTTCCTTTTTCCTTATCATTCACGTGAGAGAAAAGGAAAGTCAATGATGCACCTCCGAATGACAGAAATATCTTAAAAGTATTTTCTTTGTTGTTTAGAAATACTGAAATGTTGATTACAGTATTGCTACCAGAGCAACAAATTGTCAACTAAAACGGCTCTTCAAAATTGTATTTTCTTTTGGAAGCTATTTCCACAGGACATGGCCACTATTCTAATTTTTGTAACTTTTGCAAGACTTCTTTGTTCAATATATACATACAAGGATAGATTTATATTACTAGAGAATAAAACAAGTTGGGTACAATTATGAATATTCACATGCTTCTGTATTGGTTTGGAAAACTAATTTTATGATGTAGAGAGAGCTCAAGAGGAAAGGGGGCATCATCTTCATCTCTTCCTGAAATTCTTTTTGATAATTTTGAAAACAAGACTCTAAATTTCACTAGATAGTATTTAAATTTTAAAGTAAGGCTGAGGAGCTGGATTTTACTTGTATAAGTGGGAAGAAAATGATGGATAAAATTTCACTTAATAGTTAACTAATGAGCATAGCATTAATCTTCCATAGCACAATAGAATCAGATAAATGACAACATCTGTGTTTAGAAATTCAATGGTTCACTACTTTTGGCAGAAGTATCAATCCCTATAATTCCCTTTGAATCCCCATTCTACAAAACTTGGGTTTTTTTCCTTTGCTGTGTGCATGTTTTTCTCTTACTACCTATCATCATTCAGATCTTTTAAGAATCCAGTGAAATAGGTATTCTTACTATAAGCTATACTTTATATGTGAGACATCTCTTTTAGTATTTACTTCAATGAAAAGAACAAATTAATACTAAAGACCAACATTACTCTCCTAATACCCATTAGTTTTTTCTAATACATAATGTTGTCTCTCATCAAGAAAAATTAATGAGAATATTTGTCAGTGTGATTCCTTATAAGCCTTTGACTAATACTATTTGAATCATTTGAAACTTTCCTGTTTCAGTTAGTAAATGTTGGTCTCATGATAACTTCTGGGCAAGTCAAATCATTTTCATTAAATAAGAAGTAGTAGCTAAACACTAGATGGCTGGAATACTGATGGCACATTTAAAGTTGCAGAATTTGGAAAGCATAGCAACCAAAGAAGAATTCCAAGAATAAGACTGTGTCTACTGGCATATAATTCACATAAACCCTTGCTTTGCCATATATAGGTAGATTCATATCTAACTTGAATGGATTCTCTTTCTATCGAAGGAAGATTATTTACTAATCCTATTTGTCCACTATTTCTTTTCTCACAAAGACACACCACACTAGGGATGAATCAGGATACAATAATTTGGGGTCATATATCCTATCATATCAACTTAAGATATTTCCATCTCAGTTTCTTCATCATGTAATTTCAGTTACATGTTATTTTATCAAATGTATTAGGGTGAATGTTTATAAACTAGCCCTTTAATAACAGTAAATATTATTTTGAAACCCTTACTAATCACCAAAAATATAAGCTCCTGGCTATTTTTAGATGTTCTGATACTTTGAGAGTCATGAGAAGAACGTGTTAGTGAAATAAGGTTATAGGACAAAATGATTCCTGAAATAGTTGATTGAATACAACCAATTTAACTGGTATTATTTCAGCCCAAGGTAATGGCTTAGTGCCAGTACATCTGTCAACAGACTGTTTTCTGTGTAGTATGTAGTTTTATTAAAGGTATAAAGCCATTTTAAATTCTTTGGGAGACTGAATTTCACAAAATTACAAAGTATTATTTCTGTATATTTTAGCAAACCCTTTTCATCAACCAGAAGTCTTACCTCACTTTTGTCCACATGAAAGTGTGTAATTGACGCCACAGTGTATACTTGATATACCGACAGACACAGTGTTAGTTCCAAGAATTCTCATCAGAACTACAGTTACATTGTCCCAAGGAATAAAAAATTCCTTTATTAATTCCTAGAGCCCAGTGAATTGATTAGGTAGAGCTAGGGTATCATTACGTGGACAATGGTGACCTCACTTTTTGGTTTAACTTTTTGACATGGAAAGTGTATAAAACAGCTTAACATTACTTATAATTCAAACAATGTGAGTAGTCATTGAAATCACTTTACCACAGTATACGGTTGGCATATAATTGCTGTTTTGCATTACAATTTTAGGTTGAATTCATTGAGACATTATCAAGTCTACAGCAAAAGCTAATATCCAAAACCATAGTGGTAAAGGTGGTCCTTCCTATAAAAAAAAAATTTCAATCTCAGCCCTGAACTCAAAACTTTGCACTGAAACTACCACTGCTAAGCCCTCAAACTGTTGTCTGGAAAGACAAGTCAAGAAATTCAGCTTCCACTTTTGACAAAAAAAGAAATAAAGATAGTAAAGTCTGTAGGAGCAAATGAACTTCGCTACTGGTCCAGTTATGTGTGATAAATTCATTTATTTTCCACAAAATACTTGCTAATGAATAATACAATGAATAACAATAGGCCTTAAACACCTTACATTTTCACAAACTTTGTAAATTTGTCCAACTAAGCCTTTTTTTTTTCTGCTCTACAAATATTTTTGCCACCATCAGTTGTAATACATCTTAGCAGATTACATTTTAGGTTATACTCATCTAGTTTATCTCTCAACTTCTTTGAAAATATTCTCACCTTCAGTTGTTCCACACAGACTATTCATAGCAGCTAATTTTAAAGTCACTTCAAACTCAGTATCGACTCCTCAAAAAAACCAAAAGTTGAGCGGTATCAGTAACATATGTCGACCCATCAAGAGCCAGGGAAAACTACTCAAAACGACCTACCTTGGTTTTCAACTGACAATTGATATTGCTGTCGTTTTTCTCAACTTTTTGAGCAGTTGTTCTCATCAAGACGCTAATCAGGGCTTCCCTGGTGGCGCAGTGGTTAAGAATCTGCCTGCCAATGCAGGGGACACGGGTTCGAGCCCTGGTCTGGGAAGATCCCACATGCCGCGGAGCGACTAAGCCCGTGAGCCACAACCACTGAGCCTGCGCGTCTGGAGCCTGTGCTCCGCAACAAGAGAGGCCGCGACAGTGAGAGGCCCACGCACCGCGATGAAGAGTGGCCCCCGCTCGCCGCAACTAGAGAAAGCCCTCGCGCAGAAACGAAGACCCAACACAGCCAAAAAAAATAAATATAAATAAATAAATTAATTAAAAAAAAAAAAAAAAAAGACGCTAATCATCTGATATTAGTTTATGCTTTCTGAACACATTTCTTCCACTGCTGCAATCAAGCATGATTTAATTAACTCACTATCTGTGAGTGACTTTCTTTGCTTAGCTAATAAATGAGCCACTCAGAAACTTACTTTAGATTCAGCCTTGTTTTCACTTTTTAGTTTTATGAAGAAATTCTGCTAAGATGTGTTATTCCATTTTGTGTTATTTCCATTCCATTTGTTTCCCATTTCTAATTTTTATAAATGTTACTTTCCTGTGAATTAGGAATTTTGTGATGCATGCTTAGTCTGCTAATGTCGACCTGTTTTGTATATTTTTAAGACTATATAGTCTCATGGCATAATAAAGACAGCACTGTGACATCTAATTAGAACACAAAGTGATCCACCGTCCATTGTGCCTTCCTTAAAAGCAGGACATCCAAAGCCCACTTTTCTCTTCCTTTCTTGTCTTTAGATGATGGGCATACAGTGGTAATTTTTAAAACTAGGATGAAATATTACAGTACAGCAACACACAGGGCACTCAACCTGCTGCCAAATTATATACAATCTCATCACACTGAGCAGCAGTACAAAGTGAGGAGAGCGGCACATACGGTTTCTCTAGCAACCCCTCAACTCCATCGTTATAGTCGTAAGACAGCCATAGACAATAGGTAAACAAAGAGGCATGGCTGTGTTACAATAAAACTTTATTTATGGATACTGACATTTGAATTTGTAGAATTTTGATGTGGATCGTTTTTATTTATTTTCCTTATCTCTTAACTTTTTGAATGTATGTTATACAATGATAAAACTTTTAATGTCATTGTCTGCTAAATCTAACATTTGTGTCAGTTCTGGGTCAGTTTCAACTGATTGATTTTTATGCTCATTATGGGTCCTTTTTTGCTGCTTTTTGGCATACCTGCTAATTTTTGAGTAGATGCCACACATTGTGAATTTAACATTTTGGGGTGCTGAATATTTTTGTATTTCTAGAAATATTCTTGTTTTGTTCTGGGATGCAGTTAAATTACTTGGGAACAGTTTGATCTTTGGGGGGGGTCTTGATTTTAAGATTTATTAAGCAGGACTGGAGCCAACTACTGAGGCAAGACCCTTCAATATACTCTACCCAATGACCAGTGAATCATGAGGTTTTTCAGTCAGGCTGGTATGACCAAGCATTGTTCAGTTGAATACTCAAGGAGGACCCTCTGCAGATATCCAGATTTCTCTTTTTGTATACCTCTCTCTTCTTCAGTGTTCTGTGCTGCAAACTCTAGTTTCCTTGGTCTCTCCAGACTCAGCTTTGTCTACTCCACTTACAGAGTCTGTTGGGCTCTATCTCAGTTTACCCTTCCTATTCTGAAGCCTGGAAGCTCTTTTAAGGGGTAAACTATGGCAAACATAGGGCTCACCTCATTTGTTTCCCATTTCTACCCTTGGTTGCCTTAGGTCTAATATCTTGAAAACTATTGGTTCATATATTTGTCTATTTTTTATTTGTTTCGGATGGGAGGACAAATCCACTCCCTCTCTTCATGTTAGCCAGAAGCAGAAATCCTGCCATATAGAATTTTATGTCTACAGTTGCTTACTGAGTATCTTTCCATTTATTTTCTTATGGCAGCCATTCTGCTGGAACTTTCTTATCAAAGTTGTATTACCCACATTTAGCATAGCATTTGGATATAGTAGATACTCCATAAATAATTGTTATCTGCAGAACTATTTAATTATGACTTTCTGCTCTTGATTTCCAAGGAAAAATTCTATCTTCATGCATGTTGATAAAGAATCTAAAGAAGTTTAATTAAATTTCCTCTGATTCCAGTTCTAAATTCTTTCCAGAGCTACACTATTCCTCTAGGTCTTTAAGGCAATTTTTAATTTTCTTTTAGTTCTTGTAGTATTGTTCAAGGCCAAATGTCCGTTGTTTTCTGTTAATTCTTCCTGGAACAGGAAAGATATATTCAGATCCTTCTTATCCTACTACCATCACCAAAAGGCAGGGTTTGTGACCTGTCCATGGCTGCGTTGACTGAATATTTCAGTAAGTTTCTGGTAGCTTAAACTAAAATGCCATTTAGAGGGGTATATGATCTTACTTTCAAGAAGCAGATTAGGGCTTCCCTGGTGGCGCAGTGATTGGGAATCCGCCTGCCAATGCAGGGGACACGGGTTCGAGCCCTGGTCTGGGAAGATCCCACATGCCGCGGAGCAGCTGGGCCCGTGGCCACAATTACTGAGCCTGCGCATCTGGAGCCTGTGCTCTGCAACAAGAGAGGCCGCGTTAGTGAGAGGCCCGCGCACCGCGATGAAGAGTGGTCCCCACTTACCACAACTAGAGAAAGCCCTCGCACAGAAACGAAGACCCAACACAGCCATAAATAAATAAATTAATTAAATTAAAAAAAAAAAAAAAGAAGCAGATTAGTACAAGAGTGGATAACTCAAGATTATTGAATAAGCAAGGTTATGCAAGTGCAAGTCACTTTATAGAAAGTTCTTATGTCCCAAACAAAAATCTCAAATACAAGACCGTTCCATCAAAAATTTGGCAAGTTTACACTTGGATGTTTTTAGACATGAGGTTGGTGTGCATACTCATTAGACTAATTTTAAGTGACTCTCAAATATTCATCTAGTGTGCCTCTGATAAGTACCTCTATCTCTTTTTCCAACACACAGCATAATTTTATACACAAAAACTACAATCTCCAGCATGCTTTCTGTCTTTACTTTTCCTGTTTTTCACCTTTTTGCTTCATTTTCTTTTTGATTTCCTGTAAAGAGCTGTAATCTTAAAGTAAATAGGATAAAAACAGAGGAAGGTGGTGAAAAAAGGAACTATATTATGGCCACCTAATAGGAAATACCCAAACAGAAACGAATAACTGTTCACTGGATATGTTTTACACTTTTGTTAATATAGATATCGTGCCAAAAACTGAGATCTGAAAAAGGAAAAGTCATTGACCTCAAAATAAGAAAGTACAAAGTGGAAATTAATGAATGTATAAAGGCCTAAAAACATAGCTATCAAGTAACTGATGGCAAGTAATTTCTTAGTAATATTTAGATAAATTTTACATTAAAAGAACAGTGACTATCTTATTCTTAACAAAACTTGATTGTAATTTTTTAAAATACTTCTAAATATTTTATAGCAAAAACTATGTATGTTTATGTGGCTGTAGGAGCATTCCATAGTTAATCTGATGTGGGGTGGGACCTTCAACAGTACAAGTACTTAAGTTCCACAGCCTCTTCATCCAGCTATCTGATCTATATAACTTTGAAACTCATGGTGAGGGTGGGAGGAGAGGAGCAAGTACAGTATATTGGTTTGCAAGGGCTGCCATAACGAAGTACCACAGACTGAGTGGCTTAAACAACAGGAATTTATTTCCTCATGGTTCTAGAGCTTAGAAGTCCAAGATCAAGGTGTTGGCATGGTTGGTTTCATTCTGAGTCCTCTCACCTTGACTTATAGTTTTCTTCTTGTTGTGTACTCATATGGTCTTTCTCTATGCAAGCATGTCTGCAACCAAATTTCCTTTTCTTATAAGGACACCAGTCATATTGGAGTAGGGCTCACCCTCAAAACCTCACTTTAATCTAATTACCTCTTTAAAGACCTTATCTCCAAATACTGTCACATTCTGAGGAACTGGGAGTCAGGACCTCAACATATGAATTTGGGTGGGGGGTGTAGGACCATTCAGTCCATAATATACAGCATCATTTATCTCTGCATCATCCTTAAACTCTCAAGAGGCAGAGTGTAAGCAAGCATTAGTACCAAATGACATTTTTATTTCAGCCTCATAGCTTAGAGTTAGTGTATAACGCCCTAAAGCATGTAAAATGGGTTACCTGTCTGAGTTTTCAGTATTTAGTGGTTTGTTTGGTGTTTGCTATTGTTATTTGTTTTTACTTTTTTGGAGTTTTCTTTGATAGTTCAGTGAAAAAATGGGAAAATAGTGGATCATTATCAGATGTAGTCTTCAAACTAAAACCACAAAAGTTTTTTAGGAATAAGTCAGAGCCCTGTGGAGAAAGAGGGCTTTTTATTGTTATTTTAGTGATGATACTAATTTGGGGGATACTTCAGTGAATATTGATATCATCTTTTAGAGAAGCATTTGACAACGTCTGTGAAGAATGTAAGAGTATATACCCTTTAACTCCAGGCTAGGAATTTAACATTAGGAAATAAAAGATGAGCACAAATATTTTGCACAAAGATGTTCATTACATCTTTGCTTTTAATAGTGAAAAATTGGAAGCAATCTACTAGATATTTTTTGAAGATTATTTAGTGACCCAGGAAAAAGCTTGCTGTATAATGTAAAGGGATAAAAGCAGGATACAAAGCTGAATACACACAATAATCCTAATCTGAATGTATGTATTTATGTCTGGAAGGATGTAATTTTTAACATTATTTAGACCTTTTCCAATGGCCATGTTTTCATGATCAGAGCAAAACATATGTTTGAAAATGTGAATTGATATCTTTGTTGATTATAGCTGTGTTTCTAGGTAAATAGGTGTTTCATTTTTTCATCACAGCATAAAGGAATTTAACATTTCAGTTTATTACTTAACATGTGTCCCACTGAAAGTTAATTCATAAGACATGCAGTTCTCGTAAAACAGTTATGAAGATATTTCTACCTAATTTAAGATTTTTTTCCAAATTTCCTTTAAGTTACCTCATACCATGATGTTTCCAACTCCTTTTCTATCTTGATATTGCCTCTTTAGACCTTTGCTGAGTGAAACCAAGTTATAAAGTGCAGAAAAGGGAATGCAAGATATCATATCCAAAGTATATACTTCAATGAATATCCTCAATCATTCCATTCAGCACTACTACAGTGTAGTGGCTAAAAAGTACCAGCCATTTTTCAGTGTAAGGGGAAGGGGCAGGGTTGGTTTTGGAGCCCACATATGGTAAGTTGGGCTTCCATGTGAGGCAGCAGCCTCAGGTAGGAAAGCCAAGCCAGAGAAAAGTGAGGAGGGTATGCATGCAGGGGAGACACAGGGGTCATGATAGCAGATTGGTCATGATCTGCATGATAGCAGAGAGATTGATCACGGAACTCTGTTAAAGAAAATGGGAACCAGGTTTCTCACTGTTGAAGAAGGGGATAACAAATATTAAAAGGGAGAAAGCTGGAAATAACCTTGTGTTTTTGGATTGGAACTGGAGGTATTGGTGTGAACTCATGGATTTCAAGAAATGTAAATAGAGAAATAAATATAGATTTCAATAAGTGCATGCATCTACATGCACACACACACACACACACTCCCCAGTTCTGTCTACTAACATTCCACTGATAATGAGCACAACTAGCACCATATATTGATTTTTATTTAGTTAAAAAAATTTTTTTCTTCATATAATAACTCCTAAATAACATTCTCCACTAACAGGAACTGGGACTCCTTGGAGAAATGACAGATTTCAGGTGTAGGGCCTGGAAAATCTTTTTGTGTCAGAAAGTAAGAACATATTCAAAAATAACAGGAACATGTCAAAGGACAATATCAGACATAATATAGACAAATAAAACATAATGACTCCTTAGTAGTGGACATTTTTAAACTATAACTATTATTTAATCTCTAAGTATAAATTCAAAATTAAAATCTATGTATAAATCCTAAAAAAGAAAGCTTATCTTATTTTGCAAGAAACTATAATAGCAATTCTTGTAAATTTAAAATTAACTGACTTTTTTCCAAAATATGTCTGATTATAGGCAACAGGATCAAGGGTTGGTGTCTTAACACAAAATGCAACTAACATGGGACTTTCAGTTATCATTTCTTTCATATATGGATGGGAGATGACACTCTTGATTCTGAGTATTGCTCCGGTACTTGCTCTGACAGGAATGATTGAAATGGCAGCAATGACTGGATTTGCCAACAAGGATAAGCAAGAACTTAAGCATGCTGGAAAGGTAAAATAAAGACTGTTGTTCCCATCATAACATTTTAAGAGAAAATCAATAAGAGCTCCTAACCTTACAATACATAACTTCCTTTCTTAGGAATCTGTAAAGTGATGTATATGTATTGAAATTCATACAGATCAGTTTAAGATAGGGTGTAGATAATGTCATAGCAATAGGGTGCATAATTCAGAGCATAGGCTCTGGAGTCAAATTGGCTGAATTAGAATCCAGATTATACCACAAATAAATGTGTGATCTGAGCAAGTTACATCAACATTTCTGGACTTCAGTTTCTTTCTCTGTAAAGTGGAAATAAAATAGTATCCCCTTACAGATCTTTATGACTATTACAGAAAACAGTCTTATTAGTATATGCAATAGTATCTGGAAAACAGTAAGCACTCAGTAATATCAGCCATTATTACTGTTACCAAATCGTGGGGGAATTTGTTAACATTGTGATTCCACATTCTCTGATTATTGAATAATTGAATGTCTTGAACAATTCTGGGTATTTTATTTTTCAAAATGAAGAGGAAATATAATAGTTACTAAATTCAAGGCAAGGTACTGATATTGGTAGTGCCTAAAACAAAGCTTTAGAGACAAGGGCCATTTTTAAAATGATCAAAATGAACAATGTATTTACTTGGAAATTTTTTTGACATATATAAGTTTCTCAGGATCAATCATATTCGTAAAAATAAAATCATTTATTAAATAAATAAATAAAATCATTTATTAAATATAATCATTTATTAATAAAATCATTTATTAAATAAAATAATAATAAAAATAATCATTGTAGTAGCGATTTAGAGAAACATTAGTAATGTAGTACCATAATATCTAAAAGTTGAAGAGATGTCATTTGATCCAGCCACTCACCCAAAGTAGAAATCTCTTGTACAACATCCCTGCTGAGTGTCTATCCATCTTTTATCCACGCTTTTCTCTAGTGGCAGGCAGTGCATTACTTTCCCAGGCTGCTGCCTACCCCTTAGATGGTAGGGAGTTCTTTTTTTTTTTTTTTTTGGTGGCCTTCTATCCTTCTCTTCTTGGCTTTCATCTTGATAGAGGTCCAAAACCTGTTTCTTGTGACGTTATGAAGATGCATCATGTAAATGCCAAGTCTTCTCTTGGTCACCCAGCCCCAACTCCTCTCATGATATAGTTTCAAAGATCTATATCACATTGGTGAAAGGCCTGAATATAAAAATGATTTTAATATCATTATGGTCTGTATCACAGTGACTGTATCATATTATAAATAGCATGAATATTCATGAATAGGGATCCAACCAAGCACAGGACTCATAGAAATCTGGTTTTCATGACCCTTGGACTTTTCCACCTTTCCTGCACTAGATAAGGACCCTTGGAATGTCTGCTTGAGCAGTACAGACTGAACTACTTAGCATATATTTGCTTCAGAAACACAGAAAAGTTGTTCAGCCCTCCGTGTGAACAAATTATCATAATTTCCAAGTTAATCTGGCCCTAATTAATTATATTTTATTCATCTTAATTTTTATGTCATGAGCTTTAGTTGTATATGTGCCATTTGATTTTTTTCCTTTTTGTATTATTAGAGTAACCTCAGACTATACAATCAATAACTGCAATCAAATAGGCACTTTCCCACTAGCTTTTCAATCAGTCACTTTACCAAACACCAAAACTTAGAATATGGACCAATAAAACATATTGGTCTAACACACCACTGTGAAGCAATTATACTTCAATAAAGATGTTTAAAAAAAACAAACAAAACAAAACAAAACAAAACAAAAAAAAACATATTGGTCCTTCTTTGGTTGCATGTGTAGATTTGGAAAAATCATCAAATGTTTTATTTTTCAGATTTTAAATGACCATATTAGTAAAAAATAAATAAATAAAATGACCATATTAGTTTTTAAAAAAGGACTATTTTCTAAGGTTCTGTTTTCAGTCCTTTCTCTATTGTGAAAAATGATCACAAGACTTTTTCGTTCATTTCTTTTTGTTTTCCTCAAGATTTCAGCATTCTCATCCATTTTCCTCATGCACTACAAAATGTTACAGGTGGAGATTTCTTTGAGTTCATTTTGCAATTATGAGAATTTAGAGCAGAATCCAGGTGTCCTGACCATGGTCTACATATCCATTTCTCTCCCGTAACCCAAGTTCTCCTTCAAATAACCTTGGGTGTCCACCTAGGTCTTCATCTGTCCCACAGTCTACTCTGCCAGCCTGAAAAGAGAATGTGAAAGCAGGAAGTTTCTCTTTCAAGTCAACATGTGTTCTCATGTCCAAGAAGTTATTCTGAGCCAAAAGTCTCCTCCATTTTTGATCCCCCTTCTTTTTGAAAACTATATAACTATGAAGAATCATTACATTTGAACTAAATATCTTTTTAAGTTCACAGACATCAAAGTGAAAAATGGCTGTACAATATCTTATACAGAATTCAAAAGCCACACTCCATGTTACTTTACAGCAGTGTTCCTGAGAACTTTGGTTGCTATTTGCATTTCTGTGCTAGAATAAAATAATTATTTATTTGATTCTCTCTGCTGTCTTCTTCTTGAATCAGCTCATAATTCATAGGACAGCTCCTTTGCATAATTACATACAGACATAATGCTCACTAATGTTTGATCCCTCTGCTTATGGAACTAGTTTAAATAGAAACTCAAAGAAGACTTAGGGCTTCCCTGGTGGCGCAGTGGTTGAGAATCTGCCTGCCAATGCAGGGGACACGGGTTCCAGCCCTTGTCTGGGAAGATCCCACATGCCGCGGAGCGACTGGGCCCGTGAGCCACAATTACTGAGCCTGCGCGTCTGGAGCCTGTGCTCCGCAACAAGAGAGGCCGCGATGGTGAGAGGCCTGCGCACCGCGATGAAGAGTGGCCCCCGCTCTCCGCAACTGGAGAAAGCCCTCACACAGAAACGAAGACCCAACACAGCCATAAATAAATAAATAAATAAAATATTTAAAAAAAAAAAAAAAAAAAGACTTAAAGAGGGCTAAATTTAGACCAGTGGACTAAATCTTTTCAAAAGGAATTTTCCTTGAGCTTATTATCCTAATATATTATTTTCCTGTCTTATTTTGGGGAAGGAAAAAAAAGAAGCTAAGAAAACTCATCAGAAAAACTTATTGACTTAATGTACTTAATATGTCCCCGTTGTGACTGTAACTCACAACCAGAGGTTTAACCACTACTAATTTTATTTCTCTATTTTATTATCTTGTTTTATAAGATAGCAACCAAAGCTGTGGAGAATATATGCACTACAGTGTCATTCACAAGAGAAAAACCTTCGAGCAAATGTATGAGGAGATGCTTCAGACTCAGCACAGGTGATTGTAAATTCATACTGACTGTATTAACTATAGTTTGTTCCTATAAAGGCAGTACTCCTGGGTGACTCCAGTGGTTTGCCTGCCAACTCATTTGCTCTGGAATCTTTCCTAGTAATGGTATATCTTAATTCCTTATATGACTCCACCAAGAGGAAACTAGAAAGAGGAGTTGAGAGCAAGCACATTTAGAACATATGTTTTAGGTCCTCCCACATTGCCATGAACTATAACAAAGTGTGCATATTTTTCTTTTTTCCATGAAACAAGATTGAGGAAATAACATATTTAAGAAAGAAAATAATATTGCTTAGCCCTTTATATTGAATCTCTAAAAGAGTTCACATTTTAAAACAAATATATGCACAACAAATGTGATCAATTCTTTTAATTTTAAACAAAATTTAAATTTAAATTTAAAAAAATTAAAATTAAAATTCTTTTAATTTTTTTAGTCCTCCTTACCACATTTACTTAGTGATACTCTTTGTATTACTTTATCAGAGAGATAGCTTTATACTCTTTTACACTCATGCTTGTGGTTGGTACCACCATTTAATTCCCACTCTTTATTCTATTAGTGCAACATTAGGATAGAAAATATTTTTAAACCAAATCTCTTTAACTCTTTCAGTAGCTATCCTTTCACAGACCTTGTCCATTCATTTGAAAATACATAGAGGCAGCTTTGTTACATTGAACTATAGAGCATATAGCTATAGAGAAAATCATTATATTTATTGTTTTCTCTATAATAATTCTCAGTAGTTAAAAAGTCATTTTCTCGGGCTTCCCTGGTGGCGCAGCGGTTAAGAATCTGCCTGCCAATGCAGGGGACACAGGTTCGAGCCCTGGTCTGGGAAGATCCCACATGCCGCGGAGCAACTAAGCCCGTGAGCCACAACTACTGAGCCTGAGCTCTAGAGCCCGTGAGCCTCAACTACTGAAGCCGGTGTGCCTAGAGCCCGTGCTCCGCAACAAGAGAAGCCACCGCAATGAGAAGCCCGTGCACCACAACAAAGAGTAGCCCCCGCTCGCCGCAACTAGAGAAAGCCCGCGCGCAGCAATGAAGACCCAACTTAGCCAAAAATAAATAAATAAATAAACAAACAAAAAAAAAGTCATTTTCTCTTTAATAATTAGAAAAAGTGTATACCCCCTAAATGCTAATATGTCTTACCTTCTGTATTTATTACTCTACATTTATTTAAAGGACCTTACTATACCTCATGCCCCATTATCTAGTAAATTTTGTGCATTTCAGAAATACCTTGAAGAAAGCACAGATCATTGGAATCTGTTATGCATTCAGCCATGCCTTTGTATATTTTGCCTATGCAGCGTGTTTTCGATTTGGAACTTATTTAATTCAAGCAGGACAAATGACCCCAGAGGGCATGTTCATGTAAGCTGTACAAATATATAAACCCTGTAAATGGGTTATGTACTTAAATTAACCAGAAAGATGTCTAGTTTAGAGTGTATTATCATTTAAATCATATATGTGCAAAAGACATGTTGGGGAAATTAAAAAATTTTTTGTTATTTAATATCTATTGATATAAGTGCAGTCAAGCTGGTAAAATACTGATATAACACAGGTACTCTGAGTTAAACTCCCAGATGAATTGCTTCCTACTTCAGTTTACTAGACGTGGGAATGTGGGGGTAAAATATGCCTTCTTGTTATCCATTATCTCCCAAGGTGGAGATGGCTTTATCAAGTGTGACTGTAAATCAGTGAGGTAAGTTCCTTGCTAAGCAAATACTCCAGGAGAAACACATGTAAATGAGTACTTCTCTTCAGAAAAGTCACGTTGAGAATTGATCATGGCATCCCAATGAGGCTGCCTCTTCCCAAAGCATTTGTTGGTGCTTCTATTTGGAACTCTGTTCACATAGTTATGAATTTCTTTACTTCATAGAAACACCTAAATTCAACTTCTGAAATAAGAAAAATTTATTTTGGGTATTAATTCTGAGCTTCTTAAGTCTCCCTAAAATGTCAGATTATTACTAATCTATATCATAAATGTCACTGCTAAACGTTTAGAGCTAGAGAAATCCATACAATATTTGACTCCAGAAAGTAACGTTATTTTTTTTTAAGAAGCCCACCAAAACATACACATCAAAGCAAGGATCAGCCTCTTCAAAATAATGACTTGGGAGATTACACCTGTTTCAAGGATACTGCCATTTGGCAAAAAATGTAGGGAATTCCTCTTTGGGATTTACCTCTCAAGACTCAGACATATTCTTTTGAATATCCTTATTGGTGGCACATATTTGTACTTTGAGGATATATTCAATTTGAAGAAATGACCAAAAGTCATTTGAAGCCAAATAATTTCAGAATAACTTGGAATAATTTTCAGTTCCTCTTCATGTGTTTATTTGTTTGTTTGTTTGTTTATCTATCAAACATTAACTGAGTTCCCAGGAAGTTTCTTTGCTAGGCACTCAGAAGGAAAGCATCCACAGTTCACCAACCTAATATTTTTGAATCTATGAGGCCACTTAGAGGTTTCATGAAGCAGATTTTCTTATAAAGTGGAATATCTGTATTTAAAATGTCAACAGGAATTTTAGGCTCCCTGTTCTACCATGTTTTCCTACCCTCTAAAACAGTGTGCAGTATTGTCTTTGTGAACATATAAATCACAGTTATGACATTTACCCTTGGTCTTCATTCTGATTACACAGACTAGTTTACAGAGATAAATTAACAAGAAACCAAATGTAGAATCACCTAAATTACTTCATTCAGCTCACCAGCCGGCACTAAATTAGCAAGTTGTTTCCTTGGTTCTTATGAAATGCACGCAATCACAAGCTTAAAAGTTGATTGTATTCCAAAAGTTTGCTTGCAAGCCAATTGTTTGAAACTCAGAACATGTCTTCCTTACATTGCTCTAAACTTTCTGCAGCCATCTTTAAATCCCCAGTGTCCCATTCCTTCATATAACTGTTCCTTGGTATTAGTTGAGAGCAAGCCAATTAAATATATTCATACTAATGTAGGATGTCTGATGATTTTATCAATTCTCACAGAAGAATTTTCATTTATAAAAGCAATTATAATCCCAGTTACTTTCTAGTGGATTTACTTGAAGATAGTGTAACAAAGCAATCAAGAGAGAACCACCTCATTTTCCCATCACCAAACTCACTAGGGTACCACTGATCCACCATGCCTGCCATCTCCATGGAAGAACTAAGGTCCTTGTCTGCAATAGGTTCCTGCAATCATCTCTTCACATCAGTTTCTGTCACTACTATCTCTTTGCTTTATAATCATCTGTCATAAAAAAAAGAAAGAAATCTCTCCCATGATCTTAAGTCCCCTTCTGCCTACTTTCAATGTCTCTGTTCTCCTTTGCAGCCAAACAAATTCTAGAATTGCCTATTCTTGTTATCTACACCTTTTCATCTCCGACCTCTCCTAAACTCATTCCGGTCAAGCCTTGATTCCCACCATTCCACTGGAAAGACTCATCATCAAGGTCACCACTGACCTCCATCTTGCCCACGTATAGACCCATCCAGTGTCCGGTTTTTGGTATTTTTTTAAATTTTATTTATTTATTTATTTATTTATGGCTGTGTTGGGTCTTCGTTTCTGTGCGAGGGCTTTCTCTAGTTGCGGCAAGTGGGGGCCACTCTTCATCGCGATGCGCGGGCCTGTCACTCTCGCGGCCTCTCTTGCTGCAGAGCACAGGCTCCAGACGCGCAGGCTCAGCAATTGTGGCTCACAGGCCTAGTCGCTCCGCGGCATGTGGGATCTTCCCAGACCAGGGCTCGAACCCGTGTCTCCTGCATTGGCAGGCAGATTCTCAACCACTGCACCATCAGGGAAGCCCCTGGTGTCTGGTTTTCCCATCTCATTTAACTTGACCTCTCAGCAGCATTTTATACTCTCCTTCCTGAAACATTTTCTTCTCTAGGCTTTTTCTCCTTTGTTATTGGCCCCTCCTCCTCTATTTCCTGATTTTCTGCTGGGCCTCCACGTGTTGGGGGGCTTTAGGGCTCTCAGTGCTTTTCATCCACACACTCTAATTGGTAATTTCATCCAATCTGATGGTTTTTTAAATATTACCTGTATCCTGATGACTCCCTTCTGTGTATTTCCAACTCTGACCCCACTCCTAAATACCACATGCTTATCCAACTACCTACTGGACATCTCCATTTAGGTGTCTAATCATATCTTAATGTGTCCAAAACAGAATTTGAAGTTTTTCCTTCCCAAAGTGTCTCTTTTCCAAGACTTCTCCGTCTTAATAAACAGCACCACTATCTATGCAGTTGCTCGGCCCAAAAATCTAAGAGTCAACCTTATTGCTTCTCTTACCTTCACCCACCACATACAGCACCAAGTCTTAACAGCTGTAACTCCAAAATACTTCTTACCATCTCTACCCATGTTACCTTCCTTTTTACCTCTTTGCCTGTCTTGACTGGACCACTTTAACTACCTGCTCACTGATGTCCCTGTGCTCACTCTCTTGCTTCCCTGTAATCCATTCTCCACACAGTAGCTAGGTTGATCTTCTAAAACACAAATCCAATTCCATCAATTTACTAAAATACTGTAATGAATTCCCATTGAAATTTGAATAAAACCAAATTCCTTACTCTGACCTGAAAGCTCTACACATTTGGACCTCTGCCTTCCTTTCCAACCTCATCTACCATTATCTTTTTTTGTGATCTGCACATCAGCCCCCTACTTGCATTTCTGTCCCTGGAACTCTCTTCTTAGTGTTTTTGCACTTGCTTTTTCCTCTGTCTGGAATAATCATTCAGTTCTTTACTGGGCTGCCTCTTTCTCACCATCCAAGCCTCTGCTCCTAAGTCCACTCCTCAGAGGGACTTTTGCTGATGGCTCAAAGTTGTCCTCTTAGCCCTTCTCCTCATCACTCTCTATCCCATTACCATGGTTTAGTTCGTGTATAGCACTTACCACTATGTGAAATTATCTTTTTTGTTTCCAGATTTATTGAGTACATAGACTGTAAGTTCAGTCAGAGCAGAGCTTAGCCTGTTTTGGTCACTGATGTTTCCCTAGAGCCAAAAACAAGAGCTTGGAACATCATAGGCACACAATAAAAATTCACTGAATAAATGACTAAACCAAACATAAAGGGAGAGATTTGGAGCGGTGCATAATTAAGCAGTCCAGTCATTCCTGGAAATGTATTCCCAGATTCAACTGTTCCACATCACTCCTGTTTTTTACAGATTCTTCTCTTTTTCTTCCCTTCTACATCCAAGTGCTTTGGCATAAGGACTGGGTGTAAGTCAAAGACAGCCATTTATAGAAAAGTAGAATGTTTGTAGCTGGGAGTCTACTTCTCCATACTGAGATTTGTTTAGATTAAAACTAAGCAAAGAATTTTCTTAGTTAAAGAATGATACAACTTCAAAATCATGCAATCACTATCATGCCTGCAAATGACATCAGGCAGGACATTTCTTGAATGGGGCCTCTCAAGGCTGCCAACCATTCTGTTTCATATGATAATCACTATAACAACAAACTTGATTGAGTCCTTACTTAGTATTAAGGATTTGTAATAAATTTTCTGCTTAATCTTCTCCACTACCCTGTGAAATACTATGATTCGCATTTTACAGATGGGGAAAATTAACACTCAAGGAAGTTACCTAACTTGCCCAAAGTCAGTTAATCAGCAAGTGGCAGAGCACAGATTCAAGTTCATGACTCAAGATGCTAGGGGCTTTGCTTAGTTGACATTTATTATTATTAATTATTATTATTATTACTAATTCTGTGACAAACTTTCATAGAATCTTTCTATAAAATTATTGTTTTTTTTCAATTCTTGTGTAGTTTTCCAAACGTTTAAATATCCAGAGCTGGGCTGATTCTTACCATAAATGGAACAAGTAACTTGCTTAGTATTAGTTTATGACCCTAAAAAAATATAGAAGAATCAAAAGGCCCCCATACAAAAATTCCTCCTCCTACTGGACTACCATACTTCCTGAATTTTTTTTTCATTAAATTCATTGAAAAGGGTCATTTCTGGAGACGTAAGAATTTTAGCTGTCAGAACACATGTAGTACTATTAACATGAGAGCAACAATTAATGAACAGTAATCACACTGGTATTTCCTAGTGCCCTGAGGGAAGGAAGAAACAAGGAGCTATCTGAGCTTGGACCATGAGTATCATTTTTGATTTGAGTTTCATTCAACCAGACTACAAACAAAGTAAGGATACCCATACTTTTATCGTATGGACAAAGAAGAGAGGCTCTGGGAAATATGGGTATGGGGCTGTGCAAAATGTGAACAGATGAGATTTGTCTTCAATAGCAAAATCTTCAGTTTTCTTAGAGACCCAAAGTGGTCCCCAACTACCATAAACATGTCACAAGTGTCCCTTTAGACACACTAAACTACACCTGGCCTAAAGGACTCTGTGCCTTCCAGAATCTAAGGATACAGACAGCTTTCTATCTAATCAGCTAATTGAATGGAAGATTTTACAAAGAAAACTCTCTCCTACTAGAACCCTCCTTACATAAAAAGAACTTTGTGCCATTCTCTAAATAAATGGTTTCCCAACTCATCAATCGAAGAGCTGGTTAAAAATGCAGATACCTGGAGCTCACCCTACAGATCTAACCCAGAGATCTGTAGATCTGGTGTAGGGCCAGGAAACTACGTTTTACCAAACATCCCAGACTGTTCTGAGGCACAGAATCTGAAGATCACTCTTTAAGAAATATGAGCATAGGGACTGAATTCCAGGCTGCTCTCCATAGCTACTTGAAACCTCAGGGTTTTCTTTTGGCCATTACCAGAAACTTTTCTAGAATTATTGTAAAATTGGGGAAGTCATATTTTAGTTTATTGTATAAAATAAAGATGCTTTATTCGCTCTATAAAATGTGAATGTATTTTCATGATTTATAGCTACCAGGATGGATAAGCTGTCTCTCTTTCAGAAATGACAGTGTGCCTTATAGAAGGAGATGCACAAAGGGAGTTTTAACAGCAGAATCCCTTGGTGTGCTCATAATGTTACTTTATCAGCAAGGCTACTATCAACCTTAGCTTCTTCTTCTAAAAAAATAGGCAACATACATTTCTTATGGTAGAAACTGTCTCCATCCATCTCTATTATTGTAGAAGTTTCTCTGAAATGAGCATTTTTTTAAAGGTGATAACATTTTCCCTCTACTGCCTTGCAGCCAATGCATAGGCATTCAGAAAATCTCTTACTTACGTTCTCATACACATACGTGTAGTAAAAATCTCCCCTTCTGCTTCTGTTAGCCCTGGCAACACTTTGGATTTACTTCAGTATAAATGTACAGACTTTGAGAGGTACAACATACGTTTATTTTCTCCCGTCTGAATTTTAGTGCCTTTAGGTTAGTTTCTACCTAACTTGCCTTTTGCAATATAGTCCAGGAACCATTAGTGCCCAGCAGAGGTTTCTGTTATTCTCCATACTCCCACGTCAGAACTTTCCTCTTTCTGTTTCTTCCTTCTTTGCTATGCATATTAGCAGGAAGCTAAGTAGAGCAGATGGGTAAGAAAGAATCAAGGCATGACAGCCTTCAGTACAGTAATTATAAAAGCCACAGCTTTGAAAGCAGCCTGATAAGCAGAGAGCCAATCAGCTTATGTGTTGTGGCCTAGTCCTCCAAAAATCCAGATGCAGTTCTTGACAGAAAATCATATTGAACTTTGAATACTTAATGTGGTTATTGGCCAAAAGAACAATAGGTGGGTTTTCAGTGACTATTAATAGTAGGTTAACAGCTTGGAATAAAAAGGGATAGAAAGCAAGCTAGGTCTCCACCATCATCTTTGCTCTGGTAGGCCAGGCAGCCATGGAACTGTGTTAACATAATTAGGGAAACAACCTTAGTTAGCCAAAACAAGGAAAACAGGAAAGTCTTCTTTCAGTGTTCATTGCCATGGCAGCCACCCAGCTTCTGCCAGGCTCCTCCCCAGAGATTATCCAGAGGATAGGAGGAAAAGATAAGGAGACCAGATAGAGGGATCAACCATTGAAGGGATCTAAAGGAGACAAATCAAGGGGGATTTGCTATCTAGGGTCCTCTGAAGATTCTAAAATAGGAAACAAGTGGTAACAAACCCCAACATGCAGGGAGAGACAGTTCTGGTCAGCTCTCCACTAGAAGGAGCACTGTGTAAGGGAAAACAGTAAACAAGGAGGTTCAAGTTCCAGTCCTACAGTTTCATAGCTATGTGATTCTGGGCAAATTGCTTATTTCTCTGAGATAAAGAGTCTCCTTATTTACTAAAAAGTGATGTGTGTGCCTTACTCCTAGGTGATCAAATGGTATCATGTATACGAAAACATTCTATAAAACCCAAAGTACCAAATAAATATAAGTTGTATATTTTCTCTCTCCCTTCTGTTGAGAAAGGGATTTATGGTGAAAAGAAAAGGATCTTTGTACTGTTATATGGATGTTAGGGGAAAAATAGTATGAGTATGGGAATAATTGTAATGGCCACCCCTGTGAGGAAAGATACTCTATCTTCCAATCAAAAAAAAGAAACTTACTGAGTGGGGACTTCAGAAGTTGTGGTTTGACCTGCTATGCTAATCTACATCCATAGAAATGTGAGAACTTACTTTCCAACAGAAAGTGTCCCATTAACTTTCAGTTCTATGAGAGGAATAACAATAACTTAAACACTTAATGAGCACTATACTAAACACTTTATATTATTAATGTATTTAATTCTCACAACAACCCCATAAGATGTAGATAGTCTTGTTATCTCCAATTGTCAGTAAGGAAGCAGAAGCACAAAGAACATGCACAGGGTCACAGAACTAGCAAATAAATGATGGAGTTTGGATGTAGTCCCAGTGATCTGGCTTCAGAGTCTAGTCTCTGAACTGCCCAGTATACTTCCTCTTAGAATAAGTCACCAAAGGTATACAAACTGGATATGGGAGCAGGGTTAAGGGGAGACAAATAGACCTGAACCAGTAACTATGCTGGGTATTTCTATTTGGATCAATTGTATTAAAATTAGGATTGTTCATTTCTATGCTTTTTTACGTTGTTCCCAGCCAAAAGATCCTTTCAAAATTCTAATTCTATCTCAGCAGCAATGATGGGCAAGGGGATTTCCCCATTGCTTGAAAATGCTTGGAAGGATCACTGTAGCGAGGGTGCAGTGACAACGGCCCCATGAACCCATGAAGAATCCATAAAACTAGGAAAGAAGAAGCCTAGCACGTGAAAACCGTCTCCAGACCTCTTCCTGCTCAATATTCTCTTTCCTCAACCCCAGCCAACCTGGAGGGTTTTTTTGTTTTGTTTTGTTTTTTAATTAATTTATTTATTTATTTAGGTTTTTTTGGCTGTGTTGGGTCTTCGTTTCTTTTTTTTTTTTTTTTTTTTTAATTTTATAGCTACTTTATTTATTTATTTATTTATTTTTGGCTGTGTTGGGTCTTCGGTTCGTGCGAGGGCTTTCTCTGGTTACGGCAAGTGGGGGCCACTCTTCATCGCGGCGCGGGGACCGCTCTTCATCGCGGTGCGCGGGCCTTTCACTATCGCGGCCCCTCCTGCTGCGGGGCACAGGCTCCAGACGCGCAGGCTCAGTAGCTGTGGCTCACGGGCCCAGCTGCTCCGTGGCATGTGGGATCTTCCCAGACCAGGGCTCGAACCCGTGTCCCCTGCATTAGCAGGCAGATTCTCAACCACTGCGCCACCAGGGAAGCCCGGGTCTTCGTTTCTGAGTGAGGGCTTTCTCTAGTTGCGGCAAGTGGGGGCCACTCTTCATCGCGGTGCGCGGGCCTCTCACTGTCACAGCCTCTCTTGTTGCGGAGCACAGGCTCCAGACGCGCAGGCTCAGTAGTTGTGGCTCACGGGCCTAGTTGCTCCGCGGCATGTGGGATCTTCCCAGACCAGGGCTCGAACCCGTGTCCCCTGCATTGACAAGCAGATTCTCAACCACTGTGCCACCAGGGAAGCCTCCAACCTGGAGGTTTTTGCTATAAATTCAGTAAAGCAGTATAAACTCAGTGTAAATCCATACAAGGATAAACTGTAGATAAGATTTCTTCTTCCATGGACAATTTAAATTAAGAAAGTTATAGAAGTTAAATTTTAGGTTTTTGAATTCCTGCTTTACATATTTATGGTTCAAGAATTATTCCAACATGAAAATCATTTCTGAACGGTGGAATGTTTCTTGTAATCTTATTTGGGCATGAAGGGGCTATATAAGCATTTATGATAGATTAATACTTTGACAAATGTGTTATTAGTGACTTTAAAACATTCATCATTATAGCAAATCATTCCTCTTTGTATATCCCAAATGGGTGAAATTCCCAAGACCAACACTGGCATGGGAAGTCGGCCTGAACATTTCTCTGGAGTAAGCTCTTGGTTCAGATGCCTCAAGGAGGCTGGACCAATTTGAAGGATCTGGTTTAACTCTCTCATGGAGTTAGAGCACTGGTTATTGTGCAATAAATACTTTTTAAGTGGAAGTGAAATGCAACTTAGTTCACTCTAGCTAATTGGGCCAGACTAGGTTAGGACAGATTCTATAGCAGACCAGCTTTGGCCTCTTTATACAGAACCCACCTGCGGAAAAAGTATAAAGGAGATTAATGTCCCTGACTCAACCCCCAGATAGTCCCATCACCACAAAGTTAGGTTCCTCAATGTAATCCTCATCAATGTCAACCGCCATCCCACTTAGCCTCCCCTCAACATATACACAATAAAGACAGCATCAGGGCTTTTAGTTGGTACTCTCCCTTCTCTACTAAAACTTTTCTTCTTGCTCTATTGTGCATCCTTTGGATCATTTACCTCTCACAGAAGCAAGTTCTCCCTTCTACCCTTCTCAGTAAATTTCATTTTATGGGAGACCTAACAAAGACATTAGCCTTTGTACATTTATGCCAAATGATTAAATTGACTTTTAATGACGCAAATTTTAGAACAGGTAAATATTTTGGCACATCTCAAATCAGAGGAAAATGGTATTTTCTTAGTTGTTCTGAGAAGCCTCCATCCCTGTGGGACTAGAATCCAGGTCTCCTGACTCATAATCCAATTCTCTTCCCATCTTACCTGCTGACTCTTGGATCAGACTGAGGCTGGAGTCTGATTCAGCCTGGTTTTTTTTCCTTGCATTAAAAAAAACAAAACAAAAAAAAACCTCTGATGTGTAACCTAAATTCAATAACCACTTCTGATATTTATAGCTGAGTATTAAGTATTTTGAATGGCATTTTGAGCTCTACATAATTTTAGTAAATATTAGTACTAAAAATGCCTTGACATCACAGAACTAGTGGCTACAAAATTTTAGCGTCTCACATCCCAGTAAACTGGTTGTTTGTATATTTTATACTGTGTTTGACCTTTGTAAAGACAACAAGATTCAAGATCTGAGGTCTGTGTCACTGAAGAGATTGCATCAAAATCCACCCCTTAGTAGGTCCTATCGCTGGAGAAATTCACAAGGAGACCAGCGTGTTTACCTTGCTGTGATCCAGCACAGCAAACAAACAACTGGGTTCTGTGATGTCTTTTTACTGCCTAATGTTTAAATATTGCCAATGAAACGGAATTGTACCTTTAACTCTGCCACTGAAATGCATTATTTTTCATTCTAGTAATATGTTTTCATGGCTAAAATGAAAAAGAAAATGAGAGGAAAATATTTAACCATGGCCACATGATACGCCACATTTCTGTGAACAATCTGTGTGCTTCCAAACACCATTTGCATACTTACCATTTTATAATTAACATATTTTAAGACTGAGATCATAATCTATAGCAGACCAAAGATCAAAGCTCTTCTTCCAGCCTGGCTAAGGTATATTTTAGTCAGATATTGTTTTGAGGACCTTAACAAAGTACAATCTCCATGCTTTGCTCTCTTTAAATCATGTAGCACTTCAGACAGATAACCAATCATCTGACATCAGTTATCTGTTCTAACTACATTATATGCAAAAAAAAAAAAAAACATTCATATCTACTGTGTAAATTCAGATCTCACTACTGGTGACTCATTCTTCTTATTGTTAGTTGAATTCTCTGTTAAATCTCCAAGCAAATGAGCCTTATATCAAGGAGGCTAAGAAGTTTTATATTCATTAGTTAGAGCCTTTGAGCTATCTTTCTAATTGGAAAAGAAATTTTTAAGATTACCTGAGCTCCAAAGGTTATTTTGGTGTACAAGGCAAGGGATGATCACTATGTGGTTGAAAATTACAAAAGAGATATCATTGTTGGGCCTTCAGCATTAATGGTATTGTCTGGGCCAAAAGATTATATTCCAGTGCCTGATTTTTCCTTCACTTTTACAGCTCTTGTTTGAAAACAGACCTAACTGAGATTCATATACTTTATATTTTGATAGAGTTTTTACTGCAATTGCATATGGAGCTATGGCCATTGGAGAAACACTTGTTTTGGCACCTGAATATTCGAGAGCCAAATCTGGGGCTGCACATCTGTTTGCTTTGTTGGAAAAGAAACCAACTATAGACAGCTATAGTCAAGAACGGAAAAAACCTGTAAGCACAACTCTGATTTTAAATGTCCACTTATTATTAATTGTCTATATGCATCCTCTCTAAATAGAGACTTAAATGAAGGCATTATCTGATAACTGCAAAAGAGAGTGCTATAAAGAATTAAAAGCTTGTATAAATAATTGTTATGGCTACAAAGGGAGAAAGGGGGTCTTGTCTTAATCAAATTTTCACCTCTATTACTAAAATGTACAGATTTTATATTTAAAAATATGTGTTTCTAGTTATTTATTTGCCTGATGCCATGAGAATATTCTGGAACAAATGATTGATTTATATATTTGATTTTACTTAGACTGCAAAAGTTTTAGTCTTGGATAAAGATTTGCATTAGGATTTATTCATTTTTTTCCTCTGATAACATATGCAAAGTAAATAGTGCCCTGCTACTTCAGATGCCATTTTTCGTGGGAAATATATCTGCAAACAAAAGAGAGAAAAAGGGAACTATATTTATTAAATTATTAAATATTAAAACACATGCACATATTTAGTCACAAACCCTAAAAGACTGTGAATATTAAAAGGGAAGTAATAGGAAGATTGTATAATTTCAAAATTAGCCTCTCAATAGTAGTCTTATACATTAAACATATATTCAATTTTTCTAGACATTTTAAATTTAAAAGAATAGCTATTAGGTATATACTTAAAAGAAAATTTTCATTTAAAAGTATTTCCCTCTAGAATTTTAACAGTAGATTTATATGTATTATAGCTTAAAATAGTACATTATCACTAGAACTTCATAATTCTTAAAAGGTATGCTGGTTGTTAGAAACAAAAAGATCATGAAATTCTCAGAATACTCTAAAATACATTATTGTCAAAATAAGATTTTATACTTGTCTTTTGGAAAGTAAAGTATGTAGGAAACTTTTTTAATCTTAGGATTTAGATATATAATAATATTACTACTCATTTCTTTCTAAACATTACAATAGAGGAATTGAGCATCTCATTGATAAATGTCCTCCTAGAACTGTATACAAGACATAGAATGTGGAAATGTTCCTTATAAAGACTACAAAATTGTTATTTAATCTTTATTTTATTTAATGTATGAATACTTCTAAATATCAGTCCCTATGCTTTAAAAAAATTAAAGTCCGGTAAAACAAAATTGGCAAATATTGATAATTATTGAAGCTGGCAGATAGGCATATAGCAGTCTGTTACATATTATTCTCTCTACTTTTATAGATGTTTGAAATATTCCATAACAAAATGTTTAAAATAGTAGGAATACATTTTTAAACGTATTAAGTCTAGAAATCTAGAACATCTCTCTATGCCTTTCCAAAAGGCACCAGAGCATACACAGAAATAATTGCACTCTCATTATTCTGCAGTATCCTGAGGTTTTTTTAAAAACTTTTTTTTTCACAAATAATATTCATGTGTTGTAGTGGGCAAAACAGAAAGCATTGAATAAACTAAAAATAAGCTACTACTAAACTTAATATTTTGGCATATGTCCTTCCAGGTATTTTTTTCTAATTCTAGACCTCTTAACCACATGTTAACATTTCTTTCCTTTGACAACAGAATAATTTCATTGTCAAACATTTTTTGGTACTCCTCCCCTCCACCTACCCCCGCCTCCTACCTATATACTGGGCTTGGAATATGCTGAGCATGACTATTAAACCTGACTACTTAAAATGCAGTTGATTGAGGGCAAACATGAAGTTCAAAAGAACCTAAAATCTTATGAACCAAATATATAAATGGAAAGTTAATCATCATTTAGTGATCATTCTGGAAAGTCTTTTATAAACATCCCTGGTGTACGTAAGTATTGGTTTACAAATTACCAACCACTAAAGAGATTGAAGCATAGAGAGAAAGATAAACTTTTAGGCAAGTGTCACTGCCAAAAAATGATCAATTAACAATAAATCTGAATTCAAAATATAATGTATATTAACTGTAAAACATGGTCCAACCTACAAAAATAACATTTATATGTACAGTTGATGAGGACCCCAGCTAAGCTGAATTAAGCAATAAATGTCTATAAAGCACAAACTAATTTTTTTTTTGTTAACTCCTGAATAATACAGATGGGTTTTGTTGTTGTTGTTGTTGTTTTTAATTTTATTTATTTATTTATTTATTTTTGGCTGTGTTGGGTCGTCGTTTCTGTGCGAGGGCTTTCTCTAGTTGCGGCAAGTGGGGGCCACTCTTCATCGCGGTGCATGGGCCTCTCACTGTCGCAGCCTCTCTTGTTGCGGAGCACAGGCTCCAGACGCGCAGGCTCAGTAGTTGTGGCTCACGGGCCTTGTTGCTCCGTGGCATGTGGGATCTTCCCAGACCAGGGCTCGAACCCATGTCCCCTGCATTGGCAGGCAGATTCTCAACCACTGCGCCACCAGGGAAGCCCACAAACTAATTTTTTTAAAATGTATTTATTTAGAGCAGCTGGTCAAACAGCTAATTTACAGATCGCACTGTGACTGGGTACTGAAGCCAAAGGAAACTAGTGATTTTAGGAACTTGGTGAAGTCCAGTAGTGAAGACAAGAACTACAGATATAAAAATCTCAACAGAAGTGACAGAAACAAATGTGCAGTCAGCAACTCTATAGAGAGGAATACGATGTTTAAAACTAAAATGGTTGGACTTCCCTGGTGGTGCAGTGGTTAAGAACCCGCCTGCCAATGGAGGAGACACGGGTTCGAGCCCTGGTCCGGGAAGATCCCAGATGCCGCAGAGCAACTAAGCCCGTGCGCAGCAACTACTGAGCCTGTGCTCTAGACCCCCGCGAGCCACAACTACTGAGTCCATGTGCCACAACTACTGAAGCCCGCGCACTCTAGGGCCCGCAACAAGAGAAGCCACCACAATGAGAAGCCTGCACACCGCAACGAAGAGCAGCCCCCCCTCGCTGCAACTAGAGAAAGCCCGTGCAGCAACAAAGACCCAATGCAACCAAAAATAAATAAATAAACAAATTTATTTTTAAAATAATAAAATTAAAATGGTTGTGGAAACATGCACAATTTTCAGAAAGCACTCAGCCAATGTGCTATAATTTGTTACAGCCTTTCTAAGTCATCCTCTAAACACTGCCAACTCTCTTTCACAGGACATATGTGAAGGGAATATAGAGTTCCGAGAAGTCTCTTTCTTCTATCCATGCCGCCCAGATGTTCTAATCCTTCACAGTTTATCCCTCAGCATTGAGAAAGGGAAGACTGTAGTAGCATTTGTTGGGAGCAGTGGCTGTGGGAAAAGCACTTCTGTCCAACTTCTGCAGAGATTTTATGACCCAGTGAAAGGGCAAGTGGTAAGACTGAATTCAAATACAACTTATCTGGGGGTTAGTAGGGCTATTCTTAAACATTCCCTTGGGCTTAAGCATCCTCGCTGATTTGGGGAGGGCAAACAGTGCAGTAGTTAAAAAAAAGATCTCTATGCCTTAACTAAGAGGATAAGCAAACCAATAACAGAAATGATGGATAGGACTTTGAGGCTAAGATCAAAGCTCCAAAGATTCTTCAACCATTATAGAGCAGAAATTTTGATCTTATAAGCCATGGAATTCTCTTAGAATACAGGTGTTGGAAGATGGGTGTAATATCAACATCTGGGCTCTCTTGTCACTCTGTTCTGCCTCCCTGGTTCAGGCTTCCTGCTATTCACTCTGGCCATCTCCACCTCCCAACTCTCAAAACCTTAGGCATGATTAGAGCTTCTTTGAATCAGCTCCATTAAGTTCTGCATCCTGATCTCAAAAAAATGCAACCTCTCCCTCCTTTGAACTCCAAGGACTGTTTTCTCACCTGGCACTTTTCTTACTTTAACTTGTATTCAGATTTTCAATTATTCTCTCCCCATAACCACCACCAAATTACACACACACAAAGACAATTTCCTGTTCTGCCTTCTCCTACCCCCACAAAAAACCATAAGCCCATAAAAGTCAAAAACTGTTACGTTAGTCATCCTTCTGCTGCAATTTACAGTCTTTTCCCCATCACAAAATCTCAAAGACTCTTTGCAAAATGGAACAGTCCAAAATGGCTGCCTTGTTACCAGAGAAAACAATGAGTTAACAATGAGTATGAAAATCAGGCGACATTCACCTATTTGCACATAGCATAGCACGCTCCCTCCTTTAAACTCTCCAATGAGTTCCCACCACAGTTAAAATAAACCAGAGTCCATACCATCAAATCAAGGTCGTTCATGATCTGCCCCCTGCCTCTCTCTCCAAACTCCTCTCCTATCCCTCCTACCTCGTTGTGCACTGTGTGTCAGTCTCACTGGCTTCTTTATGTCCTTTAAACACACTGTGGACCTTTGTTCTTGCTATTCCCCTGCTTCGAATGTTCTTACTCTAATTCTTTGCCAATGTCTTCTCATCATTCATGTCTCAGTCTAAATGCTACTTCCTTAGATAGAATATAATGCATCCACTCGCCCGCTTCCCAAATCCTCACCACACCCTTAGTCACCCTCTATCCCATTATCTTGTCTTCATGACACTTTCTTTTTCTGATGTTATTGAGTTGTTTGTGTGCTCATTGCCTGCCTCTCTCCACCAGAATATAAGCTACAGGAGGGTAAGAGCTTTGTCTTATTTATGACTGTTTCCCCAGTGTCTGAAGAGTCCCCATCACATAATAGGTATGCTTATCAAATGTCACTTGAATTTTGTTATACGTGAATAAACATGGCTTTGTACAAAATGACTTAATTCTACATGTGGACTACTGTATCAGTCTGCACCTACTCTCTCACCAGGCTTTAATAAAGTGGGGTCCTGTTGCAGTGGAGGTTGGTATTTTTTCATCTGACTTCAGTACAGAGCACCAGACGTTATTCTAGACTCTGAGCAGGTCTCTAGAATATATAGCCATTCTTAGAAATGTCAAGTAAGTTTAGGAGTCGGTACTTTAGTCAGTTACATGCTGTCTGCTTCTATACAACATATGATTTATGAATCTTCCTTGGGTAACATTATACTATGAAACAGCTTGAATTCCTAACCTTCTTGTTATGATTTGTATATGTTTGCATACAGTGAACCGTAACATGATACAGTTGTTGGATCTTCACATACCATTTTCCGTTCTGCTTTTGGCAGCTCTTTGATGGTGTGGATGCAAAGGAATTGAACGTACAGTGGCTGCGTTCCCAAATAGCAATCGTTTCTCAAGAGCCTGTGCTATTCAACTGTAGCATTGCTGAGAACATTGCCTATGGTGATAACAGCCGTGTCGTGCCATTGAATGAGATAAAAGAAGTAGCAAATGCAGCGAATATCCACTCTTTTATTGAGAGTCTCCCTGAGGTAAGAAAATGTCTGAAATCTTGAACTACAAAGCTGTCAGGTAAGCCCAAGTATTTTATTGGGCCTAAGTGGTTATTTTTATGTGCTCCATGGATTATACAATTTAGTTATTGCTAGCATCTAATGTAAAGTTAGATATAAAAAGCAAAATTTGAGATTTTTGTGTGACTATTTTTTCCAAGACCAAACTGTATTAATATTCACTGAATTAATTTTCATATTTTGATTCTACACCTTCTATGCATTTATACTCTGCCATGTCTACACCACCATCATCCCCCTCTGGACAACCTTAGTAGCCTCTTAATCTATTTTCCTGCTTCCAGTCTTGCCCCTTTATAATTCTTCCTCACAGCAACTGGAAGGATCTTTTAAAAACATAAAGTAAATCATACCCCTCCCTGCTTAAAGCCTCCTAATGGCATCCCTTTGCACGAAGAATGAAGTCAAAACTCCTCATGCGGCTGGCAAGGCCTTCTATGATCTGGCCCTGCTTGCCTCTCCAGCTCCTTGCTCATCACGTGCTCCCTCTGCTCCAGCAACACTGGCTTCTTTCTGTCTCATCAATTGGCCAAGTTCTTCCCTACCACAGGACATTTACATTTGCAATTTCTTCAGCTGGGGCCTCCCTTCCTCTGGCTCTTTGAAGAGCCAGCTCCTTAACTTTCAAGATCTTTCAGATGTCACTCTTGCAGAGGCCTTCCTTGGCCACCTTATTTGAAAGAGTCCCCCCACCCCCCAGCACTTATAGCCTATCACATAGTCTTCAGGGCGCTCATCACAGTCTAAAATTACCCTGGTGCTTATTGACTTGTTTAGGGCCTCCTTTTCCCACTAAAGTGTTAAGTAAATGCCTGCCATTTTTGTCACCTCTCTGTATCGGCTGTGATGGCTGACACAAAATCTCAGAAAAGTTAAAAATCTTGGCTAACTGTAGAGAAGCCTTTAGCATAGCAAGCATTGATACAAATCCAGAAGTAGTGCATAGAGACACTGTAATTGCAGCTTAAAGTTCTTGCAATATCTGTTTAAACCTACATAGATAAAATAGAAATATAGATACCTACTTTTGATTGGAAACAATTTTTATAATGTGATTTTCTAGCTCACTTTAAAAGGAAATGCCAAAGTTTAGTAAGCATTATATGAAACAACTAATCTAGTGCCCTGTTCTTTGGGGGAGGATTCTGGTCACCATACTCTCTTTTATACTACTAGATCTTCCCTCACCATCTCCTGTCCACACTAATTGATGCCTCTAACTATAAATGGGCCATTAATACAATTTCCCTAACTCCAGTGAGGTTCTTCATTACTACCTATAATAGAAGGAGTGACATATTTTTATCAATATTGTGACCCTATGTCTTTCCCTTTTTTTACTAAGGCATTCACTGCATTATTGATTCAGGGTCAGATTATTATCCACATACTCCTGATTGGTTTTTTTCTTTAATTAATATATGGTAAAATGCTATCCATTTTATATTTGCACCATTTGACTTTTGTCCTTAAATTGCTTATTATCTTTCATTCTTTTCATTGTACTATTTCTCAGATTTACCCAAAACTACATACTGCAGAGATTCAGTGTGCTTTTTACAATAAACTTTGAGAATCAAGATGATGTTATTTCCAAAAGAAAGAATAGCTTGTTTCTCAGTGTTTTTAACTTTAGTTTACCTTCATATCACTGTTACCCCTAAAATGTATACAACCATAGAGAAATCTGGTGCCAAAATATCATTCTGGAATAGGACAGTGGAACTACTAGTCTAGCAGCAATGAAAATGACCATTTGGAGTGAAGAGAAGATAGGGAATTTGGGAGATCACTTAGGAGCTATTTCCAGGGTTAAGTTATGAAGGCCTGAATTAATAATTATAAAGTGAAGTAAAACAAGGAAAAGGGTGTAAAAGATATCATAAAAGTGGATTGTCAGGACTTAGCTTAAGGTTGTCTGTAGAAAGTGAGCAAGAAAGTACATAATACACTGGGCAGCTTGCTGGAATAAAAACACACAGAGCATATGGTGAGAGTACAGAAGAAGGAATGACAAAGTGTCCTTTTTTTTTTTAACCATGCAACAAAACCTTTATTAACATTTTGAACAGGTTCAGCTATTACTAAAACTGGTAACTTCTAATCTTAAATTGGGGCAAATGGCTAGAGTGCAGAGTGATGCCATCATTGGGCATTATGAATGCAAGACAATAATTAACAGCCACCCCTCAGACGGAGGACCAGGTGCAGGGTCGACTCTTTCTGGATGCTGTAATCAGAAAGAGTGCGGCCGTCTTCCAGCTGTTTGCCTGCAAAGATGAGCCTCTGCTGATCAGGGGGGATGCCTTCTTTATCCTCAATCTTGGCCTTCATGTTCTTGATGGTGTCACTGGAGCTCAGAGAAAACCACACAGAGGATGTTGCTTTGAACTGGGTTTTGAAGAATGAGTATTTCACTAGGCAGAGAGGGGACAACACCATTCTTAGGAGACAGAATAAGCTCATGAAGAAACACATATATGTGAAAGGGTTTTAGGTATTTGGGGGAAAATAAATTTAAAATTCTGAGCATAAAGCATAAACTGGGGAATTGAGAAGAAGAAGCCAAACAAAATATGCACATGGACTAAATGCGAAGGTTCTGATTTACCAGGCTAAGTTTGGAAATAGGAAACCGCTAGACATTTTTAGGCAGAGAAATGACATGATCAAATTTTTAAAGAAAATAATTGCATTTGAAGCTCAGCCTTTTGTTTGCTCATTCAAGAGGCTCTGAGGTCTCTGTGGCAATGGCATAGACTGCATGAAAGGGGCAAGTCCTGGTACATTACAACAGTCTAGATGAGAGAAATTCAGGTCCACATTTTCTTTCCTCCAGTTCCAATTTCCAAAAGTTCTTAAACTCCATGCCCTCCTCTCCCCTCCACACACAAAGACCACGTGTTTGATGTCAATTTGTTGGGTGGCCAAAATGATGTGAGGATTTATGAAATCTTTATTTGTCCTACTTAGAATGAATTGTCAAATATTTCTACAGAAATATTCATATATTTGATTACTGGTTGCTACCCAGCCCTTTCTGGGGGTGTTAAATAATATATATCACATATTAAATATAAATAATATATAGTATGTACAATTTACAGTATATTTTCTTCTAAAGTAAAAAAAAAAAAATAGAATTCTTAAACAAATATAGCCCTGTGGGTTTCAGATAAAGGATTATGGACCTATCTGGCAGATCAAGGCAGGAGGGTGAATAGCAGAGTGTCAACTCAGAGCGTGCTAAGGGTAACACATCTATGGTATGTGCCATGGAGATGACCTGCAGGCATTTGGAAATATCAGCCTGGAAGACGAGTTGACATAACACTGACTTGGTCTTGAGGATCCTCGGAGAAACACAACAGATGTAGATGTCCCCTAGTGGCCACAATTTCACACGGTGGCAGCTCTCAGTCAAGCCACATCATGTCTGCCGCTGGAACCACCCTGAAACTCCTTTCCAGGGCCTGCAGGGAATCTCCAGAATGCAGTTGGTTTAGGATTAGACTCTTTCTGATGTTCCCTCCAGGGTCCAACTGGTATTTAGACCCAGGTTCACACTGAACAGCCATTGCCCCTTGAGTGTCTCATAAAACAGGTGATTTCAGGGCACTCACTATCTCAGTGTTTGCCAGAAAATTTAGATTTTCGGTTTAAACAGGAAAGAATTAAATCCTATAGTTCTTCATTAAAAACAAACAAAAAAACAAAAACCTTCAGTTTAAGTGCCTGAAAATGGTTGCTATTGAGACAACGTGTATAGTCACATTTATAATCTGTTCTGCCTAATGATGGGCAAAAACATCTGAACTGTATTTTCAACCAATTCATTCTTGAGACTTACATCTCCCTGCAACCCGAGAAGGCCAAGAGATGCAAAGTGATTTCTAAGCTAGTATTGTATCTTCTTCAGCTATAATAGAGGAATCCACATACAATTTAAGCTGGACTGGCAGAAAGAGCTACAAGCCCATTATCATCCCCACCCAATCCTCTCTCAATTTTTGGCTTAAGATTGAATTCTCTAATTAGATGGGAACTTTGCAGTGTGTGGAAAGGAACTACAGAGTTTTACCTGATTATCTGTAGGCCTATGATTCCAATTTTAATAAAATGCATTTTAGGAGGAAGAGACCCAGCGTGCTGGCAGTCCCAGATAAAATCGCAGAGGAGCTAGCTAAAGTCTGTTTTCTTCATAGAGCATTCACTTCAGAAAAGATGCTTTTACTGGGCGTTAGTAATTCAGATACCCATTGTTTGATATAAAGTAAGCAACTGAGCATTTTAAGTTGAAAAATGAACTTTGAGATGAAGCAGACATATTTGTTATAAAGTTATATCATAGGCTCTCTCAAAACCCACTCTGCTGGAAAGGCACCTCCTGAAGGCAGCCAGGTATGGAGGGAAAGCAATTGAATCAGGCTTCTCCAGGGCACTAAGATAAATAGCACATCAGTCATGTGCTGCATCTTTTCTATAATGCTGCTACAGGATCCACCTTTAGAAGGCTGTACACTTGGAGTCACTTTCCCAGTGGAGCTCATCCATCCACACATCCTTGTCTGGGTACCAATGGCATGTATTTCTCAGACAACTGGCAAGCGCTACTAGAAAGCAGTGTGAAACCTTGGAGGGAAGCAGAGTTAACAGGACAATCTAGAAAGCAAGTGGGAGCCTGCTTGCTGATCCATTGTGATTTAGGATGGCTGCAGGATAAGTGAAAAACTTCCTTTACCCTTCCATGGAGGATAATACTGAAAAAGGGGTCATTAGTATGTAGGAGAGTGTAGAAACATTGTGAAGTGCTAAATGTCACTATCATGGCCTGAAAAGGTGAATGGACTGTCTCAAGATGTCAGCCTAACTTACTGCTAGGATGATACCTGCACCTCTGAGAAGGGCATCATGGCATCTGGAGAGATGTGCCCATAGAGGGCTGGTGAAAGTCAAAGTTAAGGAACCCAATGATTTCCTTTAAAATGATACTTTAAATCATTTTGATCTGAAAACAGAAGACAATTTAACTTAATGGGGAAAGATTTGTGCTTACTGGGAACTTTTTTCCCTAATAATTTTTTTTCTTATGCTTTAACTTGAACAATTCCTTTGTAGAAGCACAATGGCAAAGGTCTACTGTTTGTGATCAGATTAGATATGTAAATGAGATGGTAGTGTTTACTGCTGGTTTAGCATTTATTTGCAACAAAGCCCAAGAATAGATTTTAGTACTTGTTGGGACACAAATTTTAGAGAGTAGCAAAATTTGAAATATTTAGATGGCTCTTGCCCACAGTTGCCATGTTAATTTAAATAACCAAGCCTTGCTTTCTTAATTGCATGTTCCTGTAATAGAAATACAGCACACAAGTTGGACTGAAAGGAACACAGCTTTCTGGCGGCCAGAAACAAAGACTAGCTATTGCAAGGGCTCTTCTCCGAAAACCAAAAATTTTATTGTTGGATGAGGCCACTTCAGCCCTTGATAATGAGAGTGAAAAGGTAACATCCTCTTCTTTCATCTCAGAATGTAATATTAAACATGAGAGTGGAGTATTGTGGAAGAAATCAAGGTCAGTTTGGGGAAGAAAGGCCTGGAGAGAATTGTAGTCAGAGGGTCACCAGTTGTTAATTAAGGTTTTGGCCTTTATAAAAAGGTTAGAGGCTGGTGGGGAGGTGGGAGAGAGTTGGGACACAGGGCATCTCATGTTTTAGAAGGGTTTTCTCGTTTGAATTGGTCTCATTATCAAAAGGGACCCAATTCTTGAAATGTTTCTCCACTCAAGGAAAAAGCCCAATGAAAATTACTTTCCTGTTTTATTATTATTTTAATGATACCAAACAAAATAATAAGGCAATCTACATATATAAAAGAGTGATCTACACTGCAATGTCGGAGCCTGCTAGTTACTTTACCTTCTATAGACTATTAGCTCTGTTTGAGAAGGAAACAAGGGGGCAAACCGACATGTAACAATAAACCGACACTGCAAGGTCCTTCAGATGTTTAATTTTACTATGTCCTTGTCCCCTAATAGTTCTTGCATATAGCATGTTCTTATTTGTTAAATGAATGTTGGTTGAATGAATTATAATCTTTCATATTTATCAAGTGCTTATTATATACTACTATCTCAATCCTCACAACAACTTGATGAATTAGCTTATTTTATGCTCATTTTACAGATCAGCATACTAAGGCTTAGAAAAGTTAAGAAACTTCCCTAAATTTTAATAGACGGTGTCTGACCTAAGATCCCATGTGATTAATCACCACACAATTGCTATTTGTAGATGATTATCATTCTTGATTTCCAAGGAGCCAGTGTGTTATGAAAGAAAAAAATGGGACTTTTGGAACCAGACATATTTGGGCTATAATCCTGGATTCATCAGTTACTAGCAGTGTGACCTAGGTCAAGGGACCTGGACTTTTCAAATCTTGGTTTACTCATCAGGGAAATGAAAATAATCCTCACAGAGTTACTGAAAGGATTTAAATGAAATATCCATCATTGGAATATTTTATATACTCAGCCAATATTGGTTTTCACCCTCCACTTTCATTTCTTTTTTGTTGTTGTTGTTTTGTTTTTGGCCGTGCTTCATGGCATGCAGGATCTTAGTTCCCCAACCAGGGACTGAACCCATGCCCCCTGCAGTGGAATCGCAGAGTCCTAACCACTGGACCGCCAGGGAATTCCCTCATTTCTCTTATACAGCATTATAACCTCATTGTAGCTGAGATGCTGTTTTAGCCAGGACAGTTTTACAACTAAATACTAAAAAAAAAGAAGAAAAAAACCAACACAAACAAATAAAAAAAAAATCTGTGAGAAGAAATGAAGTAAGTAAATTAGACAATTCCACTTGGGTATGGAAATACTACTTTCCGGCTTTGACTTTGGAACCACTTACTTACACATAAATAACCATCAAATTTTTATTCATTGTCATGAAAGCTCTTCCAATTAAAATTCTTACTTAATGTGTCTATAATTACTATTTCTAGATTTCTATTGAGTAGGGTATTTCACAAAGTAGGGTAGTTTCCTTGGAGATAAGCAAATACACAATGAATGTTATTAGATTACCTTAATTAATTAGACTTGTGCAAGTTTATTAGCATTTAACCCAAGGTAGCAATCACAGGTTCTTCTCTCTTCCAGGTGGTTCAGCATGCCCTTGATAAGGCCAGTAAGGGGAGGACGTGCCTAGTGGTAGCTCACAGACTCTCCACGATACAGAATGCAGATTTGATAGTGGTTCTGCACAATGGAAAAATAAAGGAACAAGGAGCTCATCAAGAGCTCCTGAGAAATTGAGACATATATTTTAAATTAGTAAATGCACAGTCAGTGCAGTGAAGCTGTTGGAGTTAACACATATTTTGATCTTTGTGTAATGCAAAGAATAATTAGTAATTAGTAGGAATTAGGAATTACTTAGTAATTATTTGGCATGCTTTGATCTCCTTTATTGCATGTATCAATAGAATCATGCTATTCAAGTACAGACATGTTCTGTTTACACACCATCTTCCCTTCAGATTTTTAAAAGGAAACAAAAATTACTAAATTCATTTAAGTGAGATAATCCCTGTATCCCTCACTTTAGAAAAAGCACATTTGCTTATAAAGCAATTTGCTGCAAAGTGAATATTTTCCTTTCAACTTCCGCTATAAAATTGGGAATATATTCCCAGAGGGAAAAATTACCCAGTCAACTAAATTAAAAGATTTTAGCAAAGAGGGAGTAAGATGTAGTTGGGCCTGTGGCATTGCAGGGAGAATGATTTTAATTTGGAACTTCCCAAATTTTGTAGCAAATTAGAGTACTTTTAGGTAGTCCTTTACTCCAGACCATAGGACGTTCTCTCATAATATCTCTCAATGCTTCTTTCAGTGGATATCCACTGTTTCCCAAAATTCCATTCTATTCCTTTGTCAGGGGGATAGGGAGAATTACAATGTAAAATTTCTGGCAGAATTAGGTAGTTATCTTCCACTTCAGTAAGTGAAATGCCTTACATGGTCCATTCTGAAGATTCCATTATTCCAAGCTTTCGGTTTGGCCGAATAAGTAACAAGCTTACCTGTATATGAACACTTATTTACTTAAAATAAGAGCTACTTTTATTACGGATGAAAAATTTTAAATGCCTTTCTCTATTATTATTCAATCAAGTAATTTGTTTAAACTTTATATGTACTTTATTTTATGTAATATATGTATGATTTTTAAATTCTATGTAAATAACAATATTGGTAAACTGAATCATGTTTTCCATTTACTTAAATATGTAATTTCATCTAATGATTTATCTCCATTCTTAATTGTATTTTCTTCCATTTACAGTGATATTTACAATCAGCCTCTCTAAAGTACCCTCTGCCAGTAATCTGAAATCTTGTGAAAAAAATTAAAACCATTTGTGTCTTATGCCACTTTTTAGAAAATGCAAAATAAAAATAGGCTTGGGGGATTGAGAACCAGATTATTGTTTAAAAGCGTTGGCACTGAAAGCCTGTGGCCCCTTTGCTATGTGTGGCTGTAGAGCCCTTGGTGTTTTCTCTTTCCAGAGTAGGGTGGGAAGGAGGGAAAGGGCAATATGATATGGATATGCTTAATTCCTCAGAGCAGGAGTCAGCCCAGGCTCCTAGTCTGTAATGCCTCCTAGATTAGCAAATACCTGCAATGCCTACTTTCCCCTTGAGCCTATCCATAGCAATCCTACCGTCATACCTACAGATGTCAGAGAAACACTTTCCTCTCTAATTAATAGCCCTGTCTAATTTTTTATTTGCATTTTTATTTCAAAAGATTTTAAAGGATGCTCCACAAGCAGCATTCTCTTAAAGTCACTGCCTTCACAGGAACAAGCAACCATGCTGAGAATTAGGGTCCCAGATAGTATACAAGGATCTGTGGGGTTATCAGCTGATGAAGGCAGAAAATAAGTAGAGGCCAGCTGCTTTTAGGGACTGCCACAGTTTAAAAGTTTAAAATTGCTGTACTGTTCTTAAAATGGTTTTAAAATATATCATTTTATTTAAAACACTAGTATTAATAGAACCAAGGCACCCCATCCCCAAAATTATTCCAGCCAGCTATGGAATTACTTCAGTGAGGTCAGGATTTTAGGAATACTTGTAGAGATTTTTTCAAAATGAACTACCATTTACACATACCTTATCAGTTTTGTAAGTCTGACTTTTTAATCCGTATACTTTTTCTTAAATCAGGGTATTCTATAACTGGAAAAGAAGCTAAGTTAGGAACTGAGATTTTTATCTTAAAAAAAATGAAATGAAAATGTACTTTAGCAGATTTAAGTCTAGGTTTTAAATTTTAAATCACTCCTTAAAGCTCTTATAAATTAATTATTAAATAATAATATGTTTAGAAAAAAAAATATATGTTTAGGTTTATAGTTCCCAACTTGATATTTACGTAAGGGCTGTAAGTAATGAATGCTGCATTATTCAGGGCACCAAATCAGCACATTTAGCTGATTCAGCATTATCTTCTTATAGTGCCTTAGATATTGTAGATATTAAATAAATACTAGGTGACTCAGCTCAGAAGGACGTCTCTCATAGCAGGTCGCTTTATTGATACAAAAATGAGGCTTATATTTTACTGAAAAGATGAGCTGGTGGGCTGCAAATTGTTTTTGGTTCAACAGTCGCATATTGCCATCCCTTTGTCACGGGTATTATCCATCACTGGTGACCCACTGTATGGTTAGCTTTTATTCTAGACTAGCCTAAGTCCATAAAAATGTTTTCTTTCCACTCACACGCAATTTTAATTTTACTTTAACTAACTTTAATTTTAATTTAATTATTTATAGTCTTTTATCATAGTGATTGAGTTGGTTTAATTTATTTAATTTTGAAATAATTTGGCACTTGAGTGTACCTTGCCAAATCCCTTTTAGATCCTTGTGGGCCTAATTTCCCACAAGGCTTCTATCTATATTACTAGGCATTCACTAGTCTTGAGGACCTCCTGGTCTCAGGAAAACACTGACTTCTGCCGTCATGTTTCATAGCCTAATACTCATTTAGGCTGACCTCAATCCAAACTTGTCCAAGTACTCTTGCCCTCTGCTTCTACTTGACCTTTGGGCTTGGATATGTTACAGGAGACAAAAATGAAGCACCAGTTGCGGGGGGGTGGGTGGTGTGGGCAGGGGAAGGTGGGCAGTGGGGCGGGTACAGGAGAACCTCTAAATACCTGGCCTAGAAAGTCCTAAATATAGTAAAGGCAGCAGACCAGGGAGGTCAGGATCCATCAGAGTCATCCTTTAAATGTTAGTATGTTATAGTAGCTCTCAGTCATCCCCACATCTTGTCCTTTGCACCACCCTTCCTTCCTGGGAGGAGGGCTGTTCACTGAGTCTTAAAATAATTGAAACACCAATAAGGGTACCAGTGGAACTGAACCAATGTAGCAAGGATAAGGCACAGATATTAACAAAAAGAAATAAACCACTATGTCACACCTCTTTTATAACTAACCCAACCAACCTACCTTATATCTTATCATTCCTTAAAACAAGCTGTGGTGTGTTTTTATGTTAAGTCAATTTAGGTCATAGCTAACAACCTGGTTTTTAGCCTACTCAATGTGTCAGTTTCATTGTATGTATAGCGTGCTTTGCATATGACCTATTATATGAAAATATCTCCTGTTAGCGTCCACCTGTGTATTCATTGTTCTAATTTGAGCTCTTATTCCCAGAGGGCTACTGAAGTGGAATCATAGGTTGACTGGAAAGTTCACTCATAAGAACTCGTGAAGGGAAGAAACTGGGAAAATTGGAAGTAATAAAACAGAAATTAAAAAGCTCATTTAAAAGCCATAATTATAAAAAAAAATGCATGGATCATCAAATGTCTACATAGTACCTCAAGTAACACAGCTTGCCACCTTTAGCAAAACCACACTGATAAAGCCTGTATTACTTTTCTATTGCTGCTATAACAGATTACCAAAAACTTAGTGGATTAAAACAACACACATTTATTATCCTATAGTTCTAGAGGACAAAAGTCTAAAATCAGTCTCTGAGGGCTCTAGAGAAAAATCTATTCCTTGTTCTTTTCCCATGTTCCTCAGCAAGCATCCTGAGGATATCTGATTCCTTCATCATACCTCCATCTCTCTCTGCTTTTGTCCTTCCTCTCTTACTCTTATAAGGACCGTTGTGATTACATTGGGCCCACGTAGGGAATCCAGGATAATTTTCCCATCTCAAGATTCTTAATCACATCTGCAAAGACCCTTTTGACATGTGGACATCTTTGGGAGGCCCAGCCTACTACAAAGCATTCAAACTTCTATTCCATTGAAAAGAAAAGACAATTTTTCTTAGATTTCCACTGAATAAAAGCTCAAAAAGAACCCTGAAAACATCCAATCGAACATCACCGTTATATGTTGATGAGAGAGCAAAAATTCACAAATCTTGCCTCCAAGCCCTGTGCTATTTCCATTGCAACATGTTACCCATCCTCATTGCTAGGCAAAGATTTGGAATGCATTTGTCTTTCTCCCTTCACTTTTGCTACTGGATTCTGCTGTTGCTGGTATTCGCTTTTATCCTGAGACTAGATTTATTAAATAGAAGTTTATACTAAGTTCTACTTTCTTAACCTTTTTCTCTTTCCACTAAAATGCTTTATGCATTAGCAAGGAAAAATAGCATCCTTAATACTGTAAATATATGAGCTTTCACATACTTCTGACTCAGTATACTTCTGAATTTTCCTAAAACCATTTTAAACTACTGCTTCTAATCAGAGCTAATTTTTTTGTGTGAAATTTTTCACAAAGGCATGGGATAAGCACTTTATGTACATTGTCTCTTTAGCCCTTATATCAACCCTATAATGACAAATATTAACATTATCTTTCTTTAAAGAGAAGAAAACTGAAGCTTAAAGGAATTAAGTAATTTGTTGAGGCCTGGGCTTTGGGATTCACAGCATTATCTAACTCCAGAGCCCACAGTCTCCATCATAGCACCAAGTACTTCTGTCCACAATTTATTCAGGAAGATGGCTAGCCAAACTGAGAGTACAGTCATTGCTCACAGGAGTATATCAATGTGAGGATCAAAGCAAAGTTTTGGCAGCAGTTACGTGGTCTAATAAAATTAACAAGCCACACCCTAAAAATATTCTCTACAACCACACTGCTGAAACAAGATTGAATTCAGCCCAAGTTACAAGATATGTTTTTCCTTTTGTGCTTACTTACATGTATAAGTGTTGTGGATTTGGACACTTTTTACCCAGGTAAAATTGTAGAAATATGAGAATTCCAAGCTAAAAAATTTTTGAAAGAGTCACACTTCTTAGACAAAAGCATAGTATCTGTGATTATAATGTCTATGGAAATATGCTGAAAAGCATCACCAATGTAATTGTGTTTGTTAGGCATGTTTTCTTAATGATTTATACTTAATTATCAAGGTCCAATTTAATCCTACTAAAATGTTTTACTTTTTAAACTGCTTGAGGATCTGTTTATTGAGATTTCAGAAAAGCAAAAGTTAGACAATTAGGTGTGAAATTCTATAAATGAATGCAATCACTGCTGCATTATTAAACTGAGAGAAAGAATGGTCTTGTAAACTGATCTGTGTTTTTGTAGATGTAGTAAATGATGGAATGCTATTCTTTATAAGCCAAGTAAAATTTGCTATTGAATGGAGGTATTTTGTTTGATCATCAACTTTACTACAATCCAGTAATGTAATACATGGCTAAAATATTTTCTCCCCAGTTGAAAGTCAAGAAGAGATTCTAGAAAAAGAGTTGAAGTTGTTAAATTACCAGAACATTCTGGACAATTGTAAAGCAAAAAAGAAAGAGAGAGAGCAAGAGAAAGAATGAACTAGAGAAAGAAGAAAAACCTATTTGAAAATACTCAAACAATAAAGAATGAAATACACTCAAGCAATCAGTTTAGGATTGGAAGGAAAAAATATTCTACCATCAAATCCTCAGAAAACCTAAAAAAGGTGTACAAATTTAAATGTAAAATTCTTACTTCCATGGCCCCAGGTAAAGCAGAATTACACCTTTGCCTACATTAGTTTCATAAATTCCTTTAGTCCTCAGTTTCCTAGAGCTAAATCCCTTGAGAGAGATAGGTTAAGAGCAACATATAAGCCAAAAAGGAAAAGCCTGGCTCTCACAGGATGGTATGTACAGGACACCAAAGGAAAGCAGGAGCAAGAGGGGGTCACCAAATAAGAGCAAGGTCAACAGGGCTCCCAAGGATGGAGACAGGGAAAAAAAAAAAAAAAACCTCCAAAGTAACAAAGAGAATGCTTTCTATCATAAAATGAAATGTTCCTGTCATTAGTAGTAGCAATAATAAGATCAATAATATAGGGCTTCCCTGGTGGCGCAGTGGTTGAGAATCTGCCTGCTAATGCAGGAGACACGGGTTCGAGCCCTGGTCTGGGAAGATCCCACATGCCGCGGAGCGGCTGGGCCCGTGAGCCACAGCTGCTGAGCCTGCGCGTCTGGAGCCTGTGCCCCGCAGCAGGAGGGGCCGCGATAGTGAAAGGCCCGCGCACCGCGATGAAGAGCGGTCCCCGCACCGCGATGAAGAGTGGCCCCCACTTGCCGCAACTAGAGAAAGCCCTCGCACGAACCGAAGACCCAGCACAGTCAAAAATAAAATAAATAAATAAATAAAATAAATAAATCAGGCAATGTCATTTAAAAAAAAAAAAAAAAAGATCAATAATATAAAATAAGCTAGATTTATAAGTTCTACTTTTTATATCCAATATATAGTTTTTATATAGAACTTATAAAATTAAGTTCACACTGAGCACTCATCTATCAGGCACTACGATTGAGCCTTATAGGCATTAACTTACTGACAGTAAGATTCATTCTTTTATTCAAATTTTACCAAATGGGGAAACTGAGGCACAGAGTAATTAAGGAATCTTCCCAAGGTCAAACACCAAGGAAGTGACAGAATGAGGATTCAGCTCAGAAAATCTGACTCTATAACCTACACTCAACTAACCCATTAGCCCTCTAAGATGGAACTGGAAATGGTAAAGTAGTACTTTTGAATTATTTACATAGAAAACAACTTGCACTGTGCCTCCTCCTTACACTGCAAAAATACAAAGGTGCACGGTTCCTCTTTGGTTAACATTCTGATGTGAAGCTGGATTTTTTTTTCTGCCTACCCGCACTCTGAAAAAAATTCTCGTACACAGCCCAATTACAATTTGGAAGGGTTAGAAATATAGCTGCTCTGGCAATAGCACATTTTCCCCACAAGTGTTCCGTTTTCTCTACCTTCAGACACACACACTCACAAGTGTAGAGGAAGATTAGACCTTGAGATCTACATAGATTGTTTCTCTCACTGTTGAATCACCCCTGCTATCTTATTTTCAGGGTGTTTATCATAACTCTTTTGTTCCATTTGCAGCCCACTTGCTGATGCATCATTCCTCTCTTTGCCTAAGATAAAAAAGATCTTGATAGCTATGTTATGCAAAAACTAAGACAGATTTACAAATGTTGCAACTAAAAAAAAAAAGGTAGTAACATATGCATTGGGTAATGTATTGGCTAAGGTGGAGCCATCAAAAGTGGTTCAGGTTTGCTCAACTATACTGAGTCTCCTGTTCATAAGAATGACTTTCCAAATACTGTACAATAAATACTGCTTCAGTAATAAAATTATTTTAAAATGGGATATTTAATGACGGACTATAAAATTCCATCTATTTCCATATTGATGGAAGGCCTATGACATTAACCTAGACAAAACATTCGGAACCCAGCATACACAGAATAAGCAAGAGAAGTACAAAACATCACAAAATTTTAATCTTTAACTTCTGAAATGTGAAGGACAACACTCCCGTGGTTCTTCGCTGATGTTATGTATTTCAAGTTGCTCCTTAAGTAAATATTGGAATCTTCACAGAAACGCCAGTCTCGTCAGAAAAGAGTTAACCTTTCTCCTTTCTCCACATTCATTTTTACCAAGGTAGATTACAAAGCCAAAGATAAAAGACACTTTCTTTGATTTACTCAGGTAAAATTCATCTAAAATGTGTAACATTTTAGTAGAGCATACAAACTAAGGACTCAACAGTACACCTCTAGCTCTAAATCTTAAGTCTATTTATAGGTGTCAGAGAGGTGTTGATTTGAGATTAGCATACTCTTAAATTAAGATCTATAGCCTGCATCAAATTCTCAAAGGGGTTTATTAACAACAACAACAAAATTGAGAACCATTGTTCTAGACCAGAATTAAAAACCAAAAACCAAAAAACTATCTCCAAAACCAGCCACTTTAAATATAGGATTCATAAATAAAAGTTGTAAACCTGAGCATGGATAGAATAATTAATGAAGTCCAATAAGTGTTAACTTATTTTCTTTGCTGTAGTATAGTTTTAAAAAGGCATAGGCTCTTATATCCTTTTTTTTTTTTTTTTTTTTTTGGTGTATTCAGAATTTCCTATATATAGTTAAAAGAAGAAAGAGCAGTTACTTTTACAAAAGTCTATTTAGCAACATCAGTGAGCTCTATTAGCTTGTTATACACAATAGAATATTTAAATTTACTTAATAATCAAGTAACTTTATTTGGAGGACAAACTAAATTAACCTCTGTCCCCTTGTAACAATTTTAGATCAAAATAGATGGGGCTTAATTCCGAGTAAGTACATATATACTCACAGACCAAGGTTTAAGTTATTTTAACACACTTTGAGCATGTTAAAATTATAATGCTATAATGCCTACATATAAATTTTTAAATAGTTAATTTTAGAGTCATAAGGTCAGAATGATGGGGTGATTTTTATTTTTTTCAAATGGTCATTTTTTCCTTAAAGAAAGAACACAAGAAATACTTTACTTCTGTTTTACAATTATAAGTAAGTTCTCAAATTATGACTGTGATTCATGATCATGCTTAAGGCTTATTTTTAACCCAAAGTACTGAACACAAAGTAGGCTGTTGACTTGTTTTTAAAAACTTTTGAACAACAGCAAATGTATCATTTAAAATATCACTCTGAGATACAGTTAACTCTACTACAACCTGAGGCTATATTAGAGATATGATATATGTCCAGTCTACTTACCCTCTTCTTCCTTCTCTTCTCCCAACAATTCAAGAGTGAGAGCCTCTTTAGTGGCTGTATTTCAGCATTCCTTTCAAGGGCTAATGAATATGTCATGCAGGTATTACTTCAAGCTTGTTAAAGAATAACTTAATTATGTAGAATTATGTAAAAACTTTTTTAAAAACTTAGAATTAATTAGTGATTAAGTAGACCTAACTTTACTCTTGGACATTATTTCTCCAACGGTCATAAAATATCAACATTTTAAAACAGATCTTTTCGTCCCGCTAAGACAGCTGATTCAAATCAGACTCATTATGTATGGTGGCCATGAATGAATTAACCCTCTTTAAAGGTCAACTCTGTGGCTTCATGCAGCCAGAGGCCAAAACATCTGGCTAATTCAGTTAAAAAAGTAAACTATAAAAATCATAAGTCATTTTTGGGGGGTATCCTATAGACTCATTGATTGAATCTTTTTTTTTTTTTTTAACTTTTCAACCAGTTACAGCTAACATGTTCAAGTGAATCTATATTTAGTACCATGTGACAGTGGTGTCCACTCTCAGTTGGGAAATACAACAGATTGTTTCCCAAAATTCTTTTGTAAAATGATAGCACATATTATGTTCCATTTTGCCCACTTACTGTAATTAATCTGGTACTAACAAATGGAAACTGACCTGCAGGTTTCAGTTTACTGGAACTGTATGGTGCAAAGCCTTAAAAGGAGTTTCTGCTTCCAGAGCCAGCACTCTCTTTCCCCGCAATGTTCTCCATTGGCCCAGATCATCTGCTTGATTTTGCAACCAAGTGGACCCTCATTCAAAAGGTCATAACCATGGAAGGACAATTCACAAAAGAGGGAATAAAAATAGCAAATAAAGATGTGGAAGAAAAGGTTAGGAATCTAAAATATATAACTTAAAGCAATAATGAGATTCATTTCTTCCTTATTAAGTGAACAAAGAATTCAGTGCACTTAAGGCTGGGTCTTTCAACTGCTGTTTCCTGAAGTATAAACTGCTAAATGGACAGTAATCTGGTCATCCCTATCTAGAGCCTTTAAAATGTTCTTATCCCTCAAGAATTCCCTCCTCTTTTAGCATCCTAAGGAAATAACCAGAAATTAGAACAAAAAGTCATGCAAAAGGATGTTCAATCATTTGGAAACAGCTAAATGCCCAGTATTGGGGAAGTAGTAAAATTTTGATATATGAGGTCCATAACCATTTTAAATTGTGTTTGCAGATAATTTTTAATAGTGGGGGGAATTTATTTTAATATTAATGAGAAAAAAGTAGGTTATACTCTTGTACATACGTGTAAGAAAAAAGTCACTTGGAAAAAAGATAAGACATAATTGTTGTATCTCAGAAGTGGCTTTAAGGTTATCTGTTTTCTCTGCTTCTTCACAATTCCTTGTACTTTCTAGGATATCTTCAGTGAGCATCTAATAGTCTCCAAAAAAAATGAAGTTTAAAACTTCTGTTGAAATGGAAAGTCTTTGGATGAGGATGGAGGTATTATGAGTTGACAAATTTGCATTTGTATGTGAAGGCCTCCCTTAAAATTTACAGAGGTAATTACATTTTTTAAAATATTTATTAATCCAAATGAATATCTGATTAGTTTTATAAAACAAAGTAAAGTGGGAAAAAAAGTAGGGCAGTTTGTGGAAACTTGTTTACAATTTAATTTTCAGGGAGTGCTACCATCAAGGCAGCCTCCAAAATAAATTTTCCTACACTTCCGTTTCTTCTGGACCCTTACAGTAATAGGTGTACTGCCTGGTAAAAGCAGCTACCTTTAAGGCCTGGGTTTTTGATAAATTCCCTGTTTATGGATAAAAGACTGCCTGTATTGTTCTTAATGATTTATCTGATTGGCATACAAGGCCTGTTAATATTGTTTTTACTTACCCTTTGAGCTGTGTGAAAGCAAGATGGATAAACCTCAGGTGCCAGGTTCATTCTCCCCCTCACTTCTTATTAGCCTGTATTGTGTCTAAGCTACACAGAATTTTACTCATTATTTCTGGGGATAATCACAAACAATAATTATCAAAAGGTAGGAAATTGTTAGAAAAATTAAATTAATAGTATAAATGAATCACAAGAAAGAAAACTGTTACATTAGGATAATGGATTGCTTCTTGGGAAAATGTCATGAATAAATAAATAGCTATTACCTTTATGTCTTATATAGCACTACTTGCACAAAAGGAAAAACAAACTCTCCTGGTATAGAGAACTTTAACTTCTGGTTATTTAGTTGTAATCGATGGAATACCTGGCAACTGAATTTCATATGCAGTACTGCTACTACAACTTATACATGACCTCTGGAAATATAGGAATCCACATTTATGCAGTTTAAGTAAGAGCAATTAAACCGGGGGTAGTGTAAAGTATCTAGGGAATGGAATTTGCAAGAGCAAAATTTCAGTATAGGGTCTTAACTGCATGAAACTAATGAATAGAAATTAGGGTGATTTTTTAGAAACCTCCTTTTTTATAGCATTAATATTAGAAAGAAGAGTGCACACATCAGTATAATATTACTTTCTTGAAAGCTAGAAAAATGTAGTTTCTTAGTACGGCAGGGTAGTACTAGCATTCTAAAAGTGTAAAGCCCAGATTGAAGCCAAACAAGCTGAAAAATAAGAAACAGAAAAGAGTGATAGGAAAATCAATTTTATATTTTCACCCTACAGGTAACAAGTAACTTTTAACTTCATTATGTCTTGCATTTCCCTTTTAAATAGTACAGCATGCTATCCTTAGCATGTTCATGAACAGGCATGAGTTACTTTGTTTGTATATTGCCTTTTATTTTTAGATTTGTCCTTATAGATGCATGAATTTCATTCAAAAAATGAAAAAAAAATGAAAAATCAGGACGTCCAGTTAAATCTGAATTAAAAAAAAAACAAAACATCAAATCACGTTTAGTGTAATTACATCCCAAATATTGCATGGGGCATACTCATGCTAAAAAAAAATTATTTGTTGTTTATCTAAAATTCAAATGTAACTGCGTATCCTGTGTTTTATCCAACAACTCTATGTAGAGTGAAAATACATTTTAAATAAAGGATACTTTCCTTTATTCTGAAACTCTTTATAATCTCACTTAAACGAGACAAAGACCCATGCAAGTGTATTGCTCCATGGAGTGTAGAGACACATTTATTTGTGCTTAAAAAAAAAAAAAAAAAGACTCGACCATTAAGTTTTAAAGCTTTCTATATTCTGACAAACTCAGTTCCTTAGTAAAAATGATCCTAAAATTTAACTTGAAAAATATGGAGGAAATAAATAGAATCATTAGATTATTTGTATTTTGTAGTACAATAATAATGAGGAAATAAGTCATTTTAAATTGTAGAACAAAAAATAGGTCTAGGCTACAAGTAGAACATTGCTAAGAATAAATTTTTGATAATTTTAAGTGAAACTGTCAACCATTCAAAATTTAATCTGATGCTTCCATACATAAAATAAAAAATGAAAACTGAACTAGATATGTTTTCTTAGATTTTAATTAACTATGAAAGAAATTAAAAACTTTTTATTCTAAGACACTATATTTTAAAAACCTTCCTGAGGAATAGCTTTCTACATAACTTGCTAATGTAGTACATAGCCTCTGCATAGGCAAGTTGGCTATAAGAAGTTGAGCAAAAAGAAGTCAGCATTTTCCTAAGCTGCAGTCTACCATTGACTGATGTGCAGTGCAACATTTGTTGCCTTTAATTCTTTATTTTAAAAAATTATATACCAGTATTGATTTCCTGGGTTTGACAAATATACCATCATAATGTAAGATGTTAATAACAGAGAAAACTACTAGAGCTCACTATACTATTTTTACAACTTTTCTGTAAATCTAAAATTATTCCAAAATGAAAACTTTACTTTAAAAAAATGAAGTAAAAAATGCTACTTCTTTTGGAGTATAAAGTAATAAGTCATTCTAAACCACTTCACAGACATAAATGCCATTCCTCTACAACAGGGATCACTATTATACCCCTCTTTTGAAACTAAAATTTTCTCTGCAAAACAACAGGTGAATTTTAAGAATGGAACACTTCACTGATTCTGATTTTCCTGGTATACGTATTAAAACATTCAAATGAACATGTCACTAAGCAAAGTATGTTCACATTTAATCATTACACCATATACTAAATAAATTATATCATATGCTTTCTACAAAGTGTATGCAACTGAAGAATATATAATGTTCTGTTGCCAAAATATTTACAAGATTGTTTTACTGCTTTCTATTCATTACTATTACAACATTCAATTGTGATAATAAACTAAAATATGTCATTATTGAGGGCATAGGAAATATATGTGTACAGTCCTCTACTTAACCACTACAGTTTTAAACCAAATATTTACTGGGAAAAAGAGCAAAACTTAGTTTGCCTCATAGTACAGAGGCTACTGAATTGTCACCTACAAGAACCTTATTTTCTTAAAGTTTGGGAGAAATAGAACTTAATGTTATAAAAATGATTATTTTCTCTTAAACTGAGACTTCATATTATCTATAGTCAAATTCTGTTAGAGTATGTATAACTTGATAATATTCATTCACTAAATCAATGTGAATAACTTAAATTCATTTCTACCTACTAGGTTCCCCCTCCCTTACAAAGGCCACTGTTTGTTTAATTGAAAGGGGAAAGTGCTTATAAAAACAACAAAACAAACAAACAAACAAACAAATAAGGGACAGGTATGTAAGAGAGAAAAGAAGCATTGAAGAAGAATGTGCACAAAACTTCCTGAAACGATGGGAAACCTGATGATAGGGTACCTGAATAATTAGGGACATTAAATTGGGTGCAAAATTGGGCAGTACAAATCCCTTATTTTCAGTTGAACTAGACAATCACCTGAACTCTGGGGGAGGCAGAGGGCACGACATCTACTTTCTTTCTTCTATTTCAGTGCTTAAAATGGAGTGGCTAAAAAACTTAAAGCTGGGAGGATCGGTCGCCTCAAAGATGTAAAGATAACCCTAGATAAAGTATTGAGGTTTTTTTCCAACATTCGCATGGAGTACAGGGTGAAATGAGCATAATGTAAATCAACTCATTGTTTGGGCCCTTTCAAATTAGTTGCCAAGAGAGGAGTGAAAACTTGATAAGCAGGCTCCAGTTTCTAAGTGTTTATTTAGAAATCTTAAAACTTGTGGGAGCTCAGTTCATTTAAAGGAAGAAATTTAAAGGGAAGAAAAGTAAACAAGGAAAATGCTAAGCAATGAAACACTGATGTATAAAGGATTTTCTTTAAAGAAGAAAACTATAAAGAGTTCCCCTGTGCTTTTAAATTACAAATTTAGATTTCTTTGATTTAAGCTAAGAGTCTGATTTTAAAATGTCTGTCAAAATGTCGTGATCCATTTAAATATTCAAACTGTTGATGCTGTTTCTTATCTATCTTAGGGGGAAACTAAATATAAATCAAAATCTTAAAGAAGCCCACATTTTCAAATAGGTAGATGGCTATTTTGAATGAAGCAGCAATGCATTATGGTTTTTAGCCTCCCCCTCCCCCATAGAAAGTACGTTTCTGAACTGCAAACCAGGTAGGTTCAGAACACTAATTGCAGCAGTTCCAGGTCTTGCCCCTTTTTCTCAGGAAGCAAGCAAAAAAGCACTAATTCACTAAAATAAGTGAAGAGAGATAGCAAGACTAAGTCCAGGTATTTGGTGGCAAATCCCAGGTGGCTTGTCTGCCTTTTTCCAGGAAAATGCGGCCTCCGCTTTCATCAATGTGTACTTTGTCTTGATAGGAATGCATATTTAATCATCAAAGCAAAAATTTTTTACCCTCAGACATAAAATCCTTTAGTAGAGATTTTTAAAGTATTTTTAAGCCACGAATAAAACTTAAATTTAAAAAGTGACACCAAACTGCTTTGCGGGGGCAAGAAAGGTGAGGGCAGGGAAGGATTATCCACACGTAGATTTTGAAAGACGCTTGTAGCTTACTTGTGAAGCTTCATTTAGCATTGAGGTACAGGGGAAATGCTGTTCCTGGTGACAGCGCAGTGGGAATTCCCACTCCAACAACCCATGAAATGTTACTGCATAATTATTCACCTTCTGGGGCCCATTAGAACTTATCAGCAGAGAAAGAAATTTAATTTAAACTCACCCCTCTGTGCTAAAGAATGACCGGGACATGAGATCAAAGCCCGAAGCTCTGTCCTCCAGTGGTTTGCAACACCTAGGCACAATAGGGTGAGAGAACGCGACATTCCAGCGCTTCCCGGCTTTCCGGACCCTGGAGAGAGGGGTGGAGGTGGGGGTCTCGTCACCGGCTGGTTTGAGGGGGGAGGGTGATGGAGGCTCCGGAGGTGGATGTGTCAAATATATCCTGCAGCTCCAGGAGGCCAGACTGCTTCTACTGGGAGGCTCCAGGGGCTCGGCGCGCAAAGCCCTCACTGCAGACCAGATAGGCCATTCCCCTCTCTTCCCTGTTACTGGGATTGGGGTCAGTGGAGCCCGTGGATTTAACCACAAGCGGGAATGGCTGGAGCCATATCACACGCAGGTGTGCAGCTCTGAGGACTCTTGAGTATTGAGGAAGCTGCTTATACTGCAGCACATCACAGGGTGCCTTAAACGCGTATAGACGGCGCATGCATAACCCAAAATACATGCCAAGTTGAATCCCTGGCATATCTAGAGAGTACAAAGTGGAACCAATAGATCCAAACCTGCACCATGAGCTTTCAAGACTAGAAGGCCCAAGTCCTAGAGGCGCCTAAGAGAGTCAGGGGCAGGGAGAGGTTTCCTGGGGCCTGTTCCTCAGGCCCCCCCCCAGGGAGCGGCAGGTACATTCTCAAAGTAAAGATCTTTAAAGGGAGTACGGTACTCTCTCCGAGAGATTGATCCATCCTCCCCTTCCTTCAGATGTCACCAAAATACGGGGCCTGGAGAATGTGGCTAGCGCTCCCCAAATATCCAGCTGCCCGAAGGGTGGAGGGGCAAGAAGGGAAGGGAAGAAAGCCCAAGAGAGGTTGTTGGGTTTTAGGTACAACTTGGTAAAGACAAGTTGAGTTCTGTTCAACAGGTACAGAGATTATCTGTCTATATCTACCTATCGGTAAGATTCTCCCCTAGATAGTCCCTTAAGTAGCTAAACTGTTCTTTTAATTCCTGAAATAAAAAATCACAGCCAATCAGACTTGACTTTGCTTCCCTTAAGATAACAGTGTGAGAAAAGGTGCACAAGTTCCTGGCAAACCCATAATAAAATGACAAGAACACTTCCTGCCGACGGAGGACGCTGCAGTTTGTTGAACCGCCACGGGGGAGGAAAGGGGGAGGAGGCGGGTGAGAGTGAACAAAGTAATTTGGCCAAGAAAAGAGAACAGTCGCTGCTAAAGCCAAGAGAGAAATACCCAACAAGTTCGGGAAGAACCACCTCGGCTCGTCCACGCCGCGGCAGGCCCGGGTGGCACCGGCAGGACGCAGCACTTGGCCTGTCACCCCAGGATAGGGTGGGACAGAGGCCCCAGGGTCCAGGCGCTCGGATGGCCAAGGGCCCCGGAAGGATGCTTGGGGATACGGAGAGAAAAAGAAGGGAAGGGAATTCCCCCCCCTCCCTATCCGGTCCGAGTGTCTTTTGAGCTGGGAGGTGAGCGCGGGGGAGGCTCACCGCGGCGATTCCCACGGTGGGTTTGGTGCAGCCAGAGAGGCTCCGGGAAGCGCGGGCTGCTCGGGCTGGTGTCGCCTGCGGCGGGCGCGCTGCAGCGCGGGCGCGGGGCACGTGGTGGCGCTCGCAGTCCGCGCAGCGGGCGGAGGCGGCCGCGACGCCTTTGTGTGCGCTGGCACCGCGCGGCGCGGCTCGGCCAGCAGCACGAGGGGGGCTGCGGGAGGGGACAGCGGCTAGCGGGTAGACCCGACTGCCGCCCCACCCTTCACTGCAACCCTGGGGCGGACGACGCGCCTCGCCTCCTCCGAACTCTTCCGGGGGGTCTCGGAGGGTCATTTTGAGAGCAGCCGGCACGTCGAGAAGGGAGAGGAAAGGGGGTAGCGTTTAGAAAGGCTGGGAAATTCTCCTGGGCTCAAAACCTACCCTTGAACTCATTGAAACAGAGAATGAGGGGAACTTTGGGCAGCCCAGATCTCCGCCTCGAACCCCACAAGGGATGCAGAGGGCGCCTCCACCTTTCCCTCCTGCGCAGCAAGAAATGCTTGTCCGAGGAGTAAAGTTAAGGAGTGGGCTTAAAAGAAGCCCCAATAAAATGGACTTGAAAGAACACCATGAAAAGCGGCAGTTTTGAGCGGGCGCTTTATTTCTTGTTCTCAGTCACTCCCCACGCCCCACCAGCTCTCGTCGCTGTCTCTAGCGCTCTAGAAGCCCCGACTGTCATTAGGAACCGAAGTAAAATGTATAAGGCTGCTTCCGCCAGGAGACTCCGCAGAAAATTAAATTAAATTAAACACGCGCCCAGGGACGAAAAAAAAATAGATTCCACCACCCCACCCCCGCCCCCAAGCAAATCAACACTTCTGCGCGCAGGGAATACAGCGAACTTAAAGAGATGGCCACTGACGCGCATCCCCTTAAACCTCAGCCGCTGGAGCCCAGGGCAGCAAGGAATTATCGGCTTTCCTTTAATCCGGAAGCAGGGAATAAATAGGGCGAAAGCAAATTCTGAATCTTACTTTTTAAACAACAGCAACAATTGTATATCGAGCAAAGTCTTCAAAGGATGCCACCCAGAACTACAGTCCTAACTTAAAAATGAGTACACTTCACTCCTGTTGATCCCTTAATACGATTTTCTTTAAAGACAGTGATAGAATTAATCTGCTGGGGCATTTTTTTAAAGAAAGGGGTTGGGGGGAAGCAAACAACTATAGACACCATATTTTTAAAAGAGAGAGAGAGAGGAGACTTGATCATACCTGAGTTTTTCTTAGGGGTGTAGGGAGAAATAATAATTCCTGCCTGTTTGGACAGAAGGAGCAAAAGGCAGCAGGAAATTAAAAGCCCCAGTTTATTCAAAATACCTGCATCAAATTAACCCCTCTTTGAGGCTATTTGTATGAAAAATTGAGCAAAATGTAGAACTTCTTTCATTATAATATTCATCTCTACCATTTTAGGCAATCAGAGAATAATCAAATCCACTTTTTTTCTCTAAAGTTCCTACCTTACCAGCCTAAAAGATCATCTGACCTTTGAGCTAATCCTCTAAAATAAAATATTTGTTTAAAAAATTCCTCCAGTGGCCTTCTGTAACATTCCATTCAATAATCAAACCAAAAGATCCACGGGGAAATGAAAATGTTGATGGCAGGATTATCGATCTGTCCGCCCAGGAGTCCAGTCTCATCACGTGCTTGTCTTTAATTTTTAATTTCAGCATTCTGTCCCCACGGGAACCCCAGTTGAAAAGTTATACCAAGATTGGAGTTAAGAGGACAGTGGAAGAAGGGCAAACCCATCCAGGAACTTTTTCTAATATCAGTTGTTATAGGAGAGGGATGAGGAAAACTCATCACATTTGCTTAAATTAAGTTTTAGCCTAAAATATTTTTGTTGATAGCCCAACCTTAACAAATCACAGTCACGTCCCTAAGCAAAAGACATCATCCAAAAAGAAGTTGAACCAGAACAGGAAAAAGCAGGATAAGGAAGAAACACTCAAGTTTGGGGACGAAATGAGACAGGTTAACAGAAAAGCGGGACTGAGCTGCAGCCCTATTCTAGTCTCCAGAGGGTGGACTGATATATGCTGGCCTGACCTCTGGGTCAACAACTAGTTTAACTCTACCTTGATCTGTAAGACTGGAAGCTTGTCCCTTGGTTCAAAGTGAGACCAAGACTTTGGCTTCATTTGAGTGAGCCTGCAGGCACTGCTAAGAGGTGCTTTAGCACAGATAAAGCAGGAAGAAACCACAATTTTGCACTTCATCCTCTATCCTCCAAAAAGATGTTCATCCCCAAAAGGGAACCCTGCCCACCCTGCAGGAAATGAATCTAGAAATACTGCTCAATAACCAACAATACAAAATAAAGCAAAGGTAGAACAGAGAGGAGGAGCCAAAGGAAGAAAGTGAAAGTTTGAACATCTATGCTACAGAAAAATCTGTCCCCGTTCATCCACCCCAAAGAAATCTTCTTCCAGACAATATCTCTCCTTGTCATCACCCACTTCGTAAATCAAATGTGATTCTGTGTATAATACAACTGATATTATAAATGTACCAAGCTTTCTGCTTACCTGCCACTACATTTAACTCATTCAGAACTGTTTTCTCCGAATCCCTCAGCTCTGCAACTTTCAATAAAAAAGCAACACTTAAATTGTGTTGTGTGTGTGATTCCTAGGAAGAAAGTGACGAAAGAGACTATTTTACTTTTTAAAACCATTATTTAGAGCTATAGTATAGCAAAGAATCAGAGCTAACTTGCTTGCCTAAAACCATAGGGATTGGAAGTCTCAAACATCAGCATAGGCAACAGGATTAAGGCACTCTGCTACTTGGGCACAAACTGCATTATTCTAAAATATTTTATCCCTAATTGTTTTTTTCTTCTGAATTTACAGTATTTATAGCATTCTATTTTCACTTCCGTTTCTATGGATCATAAAGACTTTATATAAATTTCATTGGAAAATTTTCAGTTCAAGATGCACACCAAGACTGAACTTAGGGTGGGGGAATGCAAACGGAAAGAAAGAAGCTAAACTTATAAGAATCTGAACACTCTAACTTTTTATTCAGTTTGTTTCAAAATAATAATATTAATCTAATAGTGAAATAGTTTGATAAAACAGCAGTCAACATTTAAAGTATTTTATGTTTCAAAGTATGGCTCAAGGAACACCCATTGCTTAAATGCACTTAGACATAACAAGACAATATTTTTTTATTGGCATCATTGACACCTATGAACAATAGCCTAGTAGATAGATTAAGGTTTAACCTTCCTTTTCTTTGGTGGCTGTTTAGAGACTTTAAAAGAACAGATAACTCATTTCAACAGGAATCTACTACTGATATTTACCTCTACATAATCTTTAGCTAAGACATGGAATGCCAAAAACCAGCTTTTGTTAGCCTGACCTCCTCCACCCCCTAACAACAAAAGTTATCCCCAAACCCATGTTTTTATTTTAGATGTATTGATCTTCTAGTGTAAGACTTGGCGTTTTAAATACCAAATGCAATCAATGGCCAACAACCTGAATCCTTCTGGAGAGTGAGAAGAAAGCAGAACAGAGAAATTTCTTTGAATTGTTTGGTGACTTTGTACAAATTTTAAGAGGTCAGTAAATCCTGATGCTTGGAGCTATATCTACTGGTAAATAATTAATTACATTTCTGAGACACTACAGTCTTTATCTTGGTAAATAGAGAAAACACAGCTTTGCCAAATATAGCATTCCATCTAAGTAATATCTTAAAGGCAATTATTTAAATATTACCACAAACAGGATTATATTTTGTTTAAATTAGACATTTAACTGAAGATAAATGCAAATGTCCATAGTTTAAAAAGGAAAAAAAATACAAATTAACTGACCTAGTCTTTTATCTGAGTTTATTAATACCATTTAAAATATTACAAATAAATCAATTACATTTCATGCATTTAAAATGCAAGTCTAAAATGTTCCAGAAAAAGGCTTTTCATTTCAATGTGAAATATCCAAATTATTTCAACATTACAATGAGCAATTAGTTTGCAGAATCTGCAAACATTTAAATGTAGTGTCAGAAGTGTTTATTAACAGTTAACAATATTACCTTCAGGAAATACACAAAGGCCAAAATTAGTTGAGATTCACTTGGACAATTTATTTAACACATGGGTTTTGGCAGACCCAGATTTTATGAAATATAGGAGAACTCTCACTTTAACTATGCCTGAACTGCCAGCAAATGCAAATAAGTACATGCTCCATTAAATTAAGTGTCATCCCACATTTATCAAATATTGTCTTAGTTACAGTTTGATACCTATCTAAATTCATACTCGAGCAAAACTAGGCCCGGAAAGTGCGTTTGTGGCTCTGCACCTCCAGAAGTGAGTTCAAAAAACCTGCAGCTCATCAGAACTGCAAGAATAACTCTTAATATTTTCTTGTGACAAAAAAAAAAAAAGTTTACTTCAATATATTTTCAAATATTTACTGGAAGTAATGTACAAGAAAAATACTATACAAAATCGTCTCCTGGACAACTGCACCTCACACCCATACACTGGTGGAGTTATAGTTAATTGATACCTAATCTAGAACGATTCTCCAGTTGTACAAACCATTAGGTTCAGATATATCTTACAATTTCTTTTTTTCTATTTTCCCTTTTGGCATTTAAACTACAGCCTCGTCTGAAATAAACGACAGCTTCTTCACTTCTTTATAAGTTTGAATCACACACACAAAAAAAGTTTAACACTAAGAATCTTCAACGAATTGCAAAAATTTACAGAAATGGTTACTATACAAATTGACGGCTAGACGGCTAGACTACCAAAAAAAAAAAAAAAAAAGATTCTGCTCGGGAGTGGTGAAAACGAGGTAGAAAAGGACAAACACGGAGATAGTTAATCTGGTCTCACCGGAAAGGGGTATTTTTGCATAAGAAAAAGACACCTACCCTCACCCCCACCCCCAAACCATAAGTTAAGTTAATGCGATCAAAATAACTTTGGGATCAATATTAGCAAAGTTTCGAGAGAAAGACTTGCTCACTGCTAGAGGAAAAGCTATCTAGAAGGGAAACCAAATGGAAGGAGGCTGTTTTTTTTTCTTTAGTTTTTTGTTTGTTTGTTTGTTTAAAAAAAAAGTTATAAAGATAAAAGAAGGCTGCTGCATCGATTCACCAAGACTGCCCTTAGCTGAAACTTGCTTCGGTTCCACCCCAGGGAACAAAGAAAAGGAGGCAGAGCTGACGTCGGAGAGCTAAACTAGGAAACTCTGGTCTCGGTGCCGCCAGATGGGCTCCCGACGGCTCTGCGCAGGACAGGCAGCGGCGCGGCAGGGCGCTCCGCAGCCTAGACGCCCGAGACTGAGGTTCTGGTACCAAGTCGGCGGCTAGCCCGGGGGGGCGGGGGGCGGCCATGGGTGGGCCTACTGCCTCGCCCTCCCCACGGCGCCGCTCAACCTTGCTCAGCCTAGTTGTTACCGCCCGTGCGGAGGCCCCCGGTCTCCCAGGCACTGGATCGGTCCAGCTCTACCTCCAGTGGCCGCTTTCCTCTAAAAGATGTGCCCGTCAAAGCTGGGGATGGCGGAGGGAGGACGAGGAGGAGAGGACCAGAATTAAAGGCCCGGCGAGGCGCTGGCTCGGGCTGTACTGGGCTTCGACAGTGTCACCCGGTGGAGAGAGACAGCCAGGGCCCAGGAAAGCAACGCGTGTTACTTACATGTCCACATTCCCTTTACAAAGTTGTCACAGAGGGAGTTAAAAGAGAGAGGGACACGGACAGAAAGAGACAGAGAGAGTGAGCAGGGTGCAGTGTAGAGAGGCTGGAACTGAGGCCAGGACCCACAGGGCCCAAGCGGACCAAGGTGGGAGGGGGAAGGCGAGAGGGGCAGGGGCGGGGTGCGCGTCACTCCAGGCCGTTGCGGTGCCCGGGCTCGGGGGGCTGCAGCAGCTCCGGGGAGTGGCAGGGCGGGCTGCCCGCGGCGCTGTGCTCGCTGTCGGTGTCGCTGCCCTTCTTGCCGCCGCTGCCTGACCCCGCCGAGCCGCCGCCGCCGCCGCTGTGCGTCTTCACGTGCTTGCTGAGGTGGTCGCTGCGCATGAAGCGCTTGTTGCAGACCGGACAGGCGAAGCGCTTCTCGCCGGTGTGGGTCCGCAGGTGCCGCTGCAGCTCGTCGGAGCGCGTGAAGCGCTTGCCGCAGAAGAGCCAGTTGCACACGAAGGGCCGCTCGCCCGTGTGCCAGCGCAGGTGCGCCTTGAGGTGCGACGTCTTGCCGTACACCTTGCCGCAGCCCGGGATGTGGCAGCTGTGCAGGCCCTTGCGCCGCAGGCTCGCCCCGGCCGGGCCCAGCCGCTCCGCCTCCTGGCAGTTGGGGCAGTCGCAGGTGGCACGGCCGGAGTAGCGGCGGGCGGAAGAGCGCGGGGAGCCCCCCAGGGGCGCAGACGGCCCCGCGCTCAGCATGGAGCCCCCAGCTCCGGCCAGCGGCGACGGGGCCGAGTCCGGGTAGGAGCCGGGCAGCACCGGCTTGAAGCCGTCCATGAGGTGCTGCCCGGCGGGGCTGAGCAGGTGTGAAGAAGCGCCGCTGCTGAAGGCTGAGTGGCTCAGGCCTGAGTAATCCGAGTTGTAGCCTCCGAGCGGCGAGTGCAGCGAGGTTTGGAGCCCCCCGGCGGCGGGGTGCAGCGAGCCGGGCAGCGCCGCCGCGCCGTTCGGGTTCTGCACGTCGATCCAGCCCGCGCCCACGTCCCACCAGCTGGAGGCGCCGGCCGAGCCCACGTCGCCGGCGGCGCCCAGGCCGGGGTGCGAGGGCTTGAACCACGACTCGTATGGGTGCGTCATGCCCACGCGCGGGTAGATGCCCTGCAGTCCGTCCACAGAGGTGTGCACCTTGGAGATGAACACTGGCTGGTGGGAGCCGTCCTGCGAGTGCGCCGAGGCGCCGCCGCCGCCACCGCCCCCGCCGCCGCCGCCCCCCGACACGCCAGGGGCCTGGAACACCGAGTAGTCGTTTGCGAAGGGAGAGCTCGAGGCGGCGGCGGCGGCTGCCGCGGCGGCGGCGGCGGCGCTGCTGGAGGTTAGGGAGAAGGCGCTAGAGCCCGGCGAGCCGCCGCAGCTGAACGAGTCGGTCACCAGGGCCGCAGCCGCAGCCGCAGCCGCCGCGGCAGCCGCCGCGGCCGAGGAAGAGCCGCCGTTCCTGGAGGGGCCCGACACGCCGAAGCTCGAGAGACTGGAGCCCACTACGTTGCAGCTGCCGGAGGAGGAGGACGAGGAACGTTTCCAGGGGTGGAAGCCTTTGCCGAAGGAAGATGAGCTGTCCGAGAGGGAGGAGGGAGACGGGCTGGGGCTGCCGATCTTATTACAGGTAGCAGCAAGCATGGCCAAAGGAGTCGATCCCAACCTTGGTTCTTCCTGAGAGAAGGAGGAGAGGAGAAGGGGTGGGGGAGGGGAGGTGGGCAAAGGGCCGGTGGGGGAGGGAGGAAGGAAATGTGCATCAGTCCTCCGGTAGCCTCCAAAACGCCCCACTGCACCCCATTTCTCGCTGCGGCGCGGCGCCACCAACTCACCTGGCTCCCCCAACAGCCCCGGCGCCCGGCTGCTTCCTACTCTACGGGAGGGGACAAGTTTGGCTGCCGGCGTCTGATTCGGGAGCAAAGCGCCATGCTAAAGAAGAGTTTGACAAGTATTCTCAGCTAAAACAACACTCTTGTGCACACAAGGCCCCAGGCACTTCGAAACAAACAAGCAAGCAAAAAGTCCAGATTGGGGAGGAAGGAAGATTCCTTTGCGGAGAAGCCTGGGGAAAAACCATTGGATTGCTTTTAAGAGCGCTACCCCTGTAATCCACAGAAGAGCTTTGAAAATCCTGTTCCGGTCCCCAGAAACCCATCCTGGGTTGTTTCTCCCAGGCCAAAAGACGTCAAACTATAGGGCTGGCTCGCTCTTCCTGATTTTCTTAAAAAAAAAAAAAAAAAAAAAGTCTACAATAGTAAAAAAGAGAAAGAGAGGGAGAGACGGGTTCAACGTACCTGCAAGACAAGGCGGGCTGCGGAATTTTCTAAGGGGAAGAGGGAAGATCTGCAGTTTGCCCAGGAGGAAAAACTTGCTCTCTTTACCCCCGAAATCGTCGCACGTAAAATGGGCTGGGCGCACGTCTCCCGGGCGGGGAGAGGCCGGGCGCTGCGAGGTGGCTTGTCTAAATGCCCTTCGAACCTTTTCCTGCTCTGAAAAAAGTGACTCTGCCCCCCTCTCCCCCTCTTTCTTTTCTCCAAACTCACTTGTATTTAAAGGGGGGAAAAAAAGCTCTCAATAGAGACTGATAGCCCGTGGCCTGGCCGGGGCGACTTTAACCCCCTCCGATCGGCAATAAAAGGAAACTAATTAAACCAGCAAGAGAAAATCCTGAGACTCACCCCTAGAAGTGAAGTTGCCATCACACAAAAGTGCCCTCCTCCTCTCAGAGGATCTTTTTTATATTGATAAATCAGAGGCAGTGTTTTTTTTAGAGGTGTGCAATACAATGATCAGTTCCGCCCATTCCACCACAATTGTAGCTCCCTCTCCGGCTTTGAAGTGCCGCGGAGGCGCGGCCAGCCAATCTGCGGCCTCGCCGGGCCGCGCCGCGCGCGCGCCGTGAGGTCATCGGCGCCGCCGCCGGCCGCCTCGGGGGGGGGGGGTGGGGGGGGGTGGGGGGGTGTTTGGAGCGGGAGCGGCGCGGGTGACTGCGTGTGTGTTGCAAAGAGGTTGTGTGTGTGTATAACAGTGTAACTGTGTACGAGTGTGACCAAGCTGAGAAGAAGACAGTGCAGACTGAGGGATGGGATGGGGGGAGGTTGGGGGCAAGAGTATGGCAGTGTAACAGTGACGGGGGGAGGGGAGGGACAGTGCAGAGAGGGAGAGGGGGTTGTGAGTGACAGTTTAGCTGCATGTGTGACAAAGGGGGGTAAGAGGGACGGACCAGTAAAGTGTTGAGGAGAAGGGTGTGAGTGTAGTGTAACTGTGAGTGACAAACCTCGGGAGAGAAGAGGGACAGTGCAGTAAAGTGTGCGTGGGCGGGGGAGGTGGTGTCTGAGTGTGTTTGGTGTGGGGGGAGAGGAAGGAGTGTGAATATGGGTGTTTGTGTGAAAAGGGGGGGAGGGCGGATGAGTGTGTGTCCGCTTGATGTGGGAGAGACGAAGGCTGTGTGAATGTGTGAGAGAGAAGGGGGGAATCGTGTGTGCTTGTGTGTGTCTGTGCCACAGAACTGGGGGTGGAGAACGGGAACAGTGCAGTAAAGTGCACATACGTAAAAGAGACATGGCGATTTGAAGAGTGAAACTGCGAAGTTGAGTGAGGCTGAATAAATAAATATTCACAAACGCTATCACTGTCGCCAACTTCCTCTGGTTTCCTGGAGCTCAAATCTTGAGTGATTTTTTTTTCTTAATTTCATGGATACTATCACTACATTTTAAAAGAAAATCGTATTAATACCTTCCTCTCCTTTCCTGGCTCTACAGCCGAAGGGTAGGAATTTAGGGAGGCTGAGGGGTATTTTTCAGAGAGTCAGGGCGTGTGTGCGCCTACGTCAAAGAGTTGTTACTTTGCTGCGGTAGCTTTTTTTTTTTTTTTCTTCTGAGGTGGGATTCGGCTTTGGAAGTGCAAGTCTCACTCTAGGGGAGAGGGTGTGTTTGTCCCGTGGCGATGAGTAAATTTCAATACAAAAGGATTAGATAGAGAAGGGGGTGGGAGAGTATTGTTTTTTCTGGGGGTGAGAAATTGAGCGTTTTATGGAATTTAGGAGTTTTCGCAGGAAATCCCGCCGCCTCTTTCTGAGGAAAAAAAATCAGGATTTTGATTGAAATCTTTGAGTTTTATTTATCTGAGAATAGAAACAAGCTGTTGACAATTCGTGGTCCACATGTATGGAGGCGTATGTGTCTAATGGCGTTTGGACCAGATATCTACGAGTGTGTATGCATGTCAATAGACAGTTCAAATTTGGTGGGTTTTAGAACTTGCTTGCCATTTGTGTTATTAGTTGCCTTCAGAAATGTAATTACAATTTCACTGCCACCACAAGGGAACATCATAAACTACAGAAAGCACCATACCAGTGTAACAAAAAGTCCACAGCCCTTGGAGCCCTATTGAATATTCATATGTTTAAAAAAAGTAATTCACATTTTTAAGCAGTTGCAAATGCTCCCAGAAATCTAATTTTAAGTCGGAATTGATTAAAATGATACTAGCTGAAAGAAGTGTTTTGTTTTGACTGGAGAAACATGTTAATTTTATTATTGTTTTTGAACCTTCCTCAAGTATGTCACAGCTTCTGGAGACGTCAAGAAAAAAAAAAATCCTCCTGGGGTTTACTGAACTCCAAAGTCAGGTTGTAGCATGTGTTTCATGGAGCAGAGTTGAGGCTGATGTTTGTGGTATGAAAGTGTGTGTTTCTGACCCCTTTTTAACAGTGTTGGGATATTGACTGTATATCATATATATCTATTGATTAAGGGGGTAAGGTACACTCTTATACTTTGAAGTAAGTGTGAAGTAAATTAATGAACTGCTTTCTTTCTCTGAAGGCTGACGCTTACCATAAATGTCGTGTTTCTCCCTGCAAGCCACTCTGAATGATTTTAGCGTGTTGAGAAGGCGTGACAGGCCAGCCCAGAAGGAGGAAGGGGTGGGGGAAAGGAGGGAACTCTGTTTAACAAATAAAAGAGAATTAACTTCATTGCTTTGGTCTCCTTCTATAATGATATTCATTTTAAGAACCTAATATACAGTTGTTCAAATTTGGGGTTTAATTCTAATCAATACCATCATCCTCAAAGGTGGAGAAAAAAAGCTTTGAGGGAAGACTCTCTTCTATGAATAGTTATTTATTTTTTCTTTTTATCCTATCTGGTAGGAAGTGAGGCAGGACTATTGAAAAGTTAAATGCTGATTCTGAGAGTAAACAGAGGCATTAACCACTGTTTCCTTAAAAAATGCTAGGAATTAGAAAAACTCAGCATCATGTGATTACAATTTTGAGTATCTACTTCTAAGATTTCATTTATATAAATTCACTCTAGAATCATATGTAATTCTGCCTATAACAATGGGTCACAGTGTTGGTATGGATTTCATGAACATACTGGTTTTCTCAGTTTGCATAAGGTTGGCTTGCAGCAGATTTTCACAAAGGTTTGCACGTGCATCTTTCTTCATTCTGAAAAAATATATTTATGTCTTCATGTATATGTGTATTCCATTTATTCCCATTTTTAAGTTAGGTGTTTATTTTATAGTAGTAGTGTCAAAGGTCTTTTCTCATCCTACCCCCCACCCCCACCCCAAAAGAAGTGGTTAGTGTTTGTCATAAGGCATAAGACAGCAGAATTTAAAAGGAAAGACAAAGAGAATTATATAATTGACCAAAAATTAAAACAACAATAATCTTGCTTCTGGTTTCAATGAAACTGGTCTTAATAGCAGCTCCTTCTCTACTTTGCAGAAGTGCTACTCTATGATTTTTGAATCGCCCACAGGAGGGACCATCTGTAATCCACTGTAGATAGAGCCTGTCCAGCAAAGCATTTCATGGTACATCCAGTTCAGTTTACCTTCGGTGATATTGATCACTGCTCTTGAGTATTATACCATAATAATATGGAGGTTTGGAAGGGGAAGAAAGACAGGAAGTGCAGGCTTTCTAACATTAATTAGAAGTTTCCCCACCCCATATGAAGTTTAAGTGCTGGCAGGGAGAGGGGCAGAGGGATATTCTGCTGTTTCTTGCAAACCTGTGAGATCCACTTTCAATAAAGCTAAGACCTATTAGCATTCTGTATGCATCTGCGGCATAAATTTCATTTGAATTTCAAATTTAATAAACCAGGAGGTTTTTAATCATCCCTGGTTTTATTTGTTTGATATTAACATGCTTATTGACCGGGTCTGGTGACCAGTTTGATCATTACAGGACAGCAAAAAGTTAATTAAAACGACCACAGCCCCTTAATCATATCATCTGTCTCATCCATGTCGCTCTCTTTATTACCGGTGATGATGGATAGTCTCCCAGATTAATTTCTCTGTTTCTTCGATTTGGACAACAGCTTTTGGGACCTAATTTACATCCTGGGAACAACTTGCTCAAGTATATCTAACACCTTGCAGCTACAATATACATCAACATCTCCTTAGATGGAGTGGAGAAGGGGAGCTTTTTTGCAGCCGGGTTTGAAGACTAATCAATGCTGCGGTCTGGAGCTCTTACGCTTTCACAACCAAAGAAATGGAAGGTCCAAAAAAAAAAATTAGAGGCCTCGATCCCTGCTTTTCCTTTTCGGGGAGTGGGGAATGAAATATGCCTCTGCTGTTTGGTTAAATAGATTAAAATGTGTAGATAGAACGACAAGTAAATAAAACCATTTGTAACCATTAAGTACAAGTGGGGATTTATAGTTGAAAACATCAAAGTTATCCAGGCTTTCAAGTGTCCGGCCACACATCTACACCAAATAAGGTTTTGAACGTATTAAGTGTGGTCTGGTAAATACACAGCGCTCAAAAAGCCTAATAGGAAAAAAAAGTACACATGAACTATGTAGGCGCACGTCTCTGCTGGGTACGTTTAAACCGGGCTCTTCGCATCTGGGTTTCCTGAGCGTTGGCAGGGACGCGCAAGCTCTGGAAGCTGACCGGCCAGTGCCCGCTGAAGACCCAGGTGCCCTGGTGGGTGCCTCTCCCCAAATAGGCAGACAGCCCCCAATCCCCGGCCACTGTGCGGGGACCTCGTGCGCGGACTCGTTGGCTATTAAATAAAGCCTGAAGAAGGGTGGGGAGAGAGCCGAGCGCCGCCGGCGGCTGCGGGGAGGAGCGGTCTGGGCCAGGTTGGGGGTGTCTCCTCGCCCGAAGCTCTCTAGTCAAAGTTTCTTTCCTGCTGAAAAGAAAATCTGGCCAGGCATGGACCTGTGGATTCCTGAGGAGTGCCCTTTTGCTGTCCATTCCTGCTTTCGGGCAGCTTTACTAGGAAGTTGCCTAACATTTCCTGGGAAGGGAGGTAATAAAATCCCCTCGCTGGTGGCAGATTGTTGAGCTGTAGGTGGGAAGGGATCAGTCAGCCAGAGCCCAGAGAGGGCTGTATTTTCCTGATTGGAAAATGGGAACTTCCATACTGAACAATAGCCCCTATTAGTGAGGCTATTCGGTTTCAAACTATCCGGCCACATTTACAGCTGAGTCCTTACTTTCCTGGTACTGCTTAATTGGATGCATTTGTTGACCACAGCGAAGCAGTAGTGACTCTTGATCTGCTTGCATAGGATCTCCGGCTGGATGCAAAGCCTTGCCTTGGTGACTCTTTAAATCAATAGGACTGCTTGAGAAAGCACATTATTTCATAATTGACTCGATCTCCCCACCATCACACTGCTTAATATTTATTCTTTTTCTCTGACGCTTTGAAACATTCAAAAGTTAGGGACATTTTAATTAAAAGAGACTCATCTAACTTAGGATATTACATCCTTTGATTCCCTTTAGCTAGGGCATTCAAATTGCCTATATTCAGAGACAAGGGAGAGTTTTCCAGTATATCAATCATATGAATGTGTTGGTAAATTCATAGATAGGAAATATATGAAGATATTTACCCAAATAGGTATTCCTATAGTAAAGGAAGAAAAATCATAATTTCTTATTTGTTGTATGCATGCATAATGTTCATATCCTCATAGTATGTTAATATGATCATGTGCTAGGTCTACAGGCAGACGTGTACTCTATGGTATATGTCGTATTCATCTCCCTGACAGCCCACAGATGAAATTGATAATTAATTCTACAGCACTTCATATTTCTCTTTCATCACGTAAATGAAGGAAACACATGTAGGGAAAAGAGAGTTTGCTCATTTGGGGGTGGTGTGTGTGTGTGTGTGTGTTTGTGTATTTTTGTCATGCAAGGCAGGAGAAAGAGAGAGGCTTAGAGATTCAGACAAGTTTGTCCCTGATTTTTTCCTAGAGTGGATTTGTTTCGAATGTTTTCTCTTTTGGTATTATATATCACTTTCTCACAGCTAACACGCAGAGTTAAAAACTACTAAATTCTTATCCTCAACAATATTGATTTCTTTTCATTCTGTTCTGTTACTAGAGGAGGTAATGCTCCCAGATTACCCCGTCGTCTCCACCAGACGGGTGACAATTGCAATCGCAGTTTCGGGAAGATAAATGTTACTCTGGGAATTGTGTTTAATTACAAATAATCTAGGAGCTGCACCGGGTCTCTAGGTTTAACTGCACATGTGTTCACATCATTGTACAAGGTTTACAAATGGGTGATATTTGTGAAAGGGGATACAGTTCGCTTTTCTAAAATCAGGGGACAAACTAGGATGCCCCCACTTGGGGTTTGTCTCAGAGATAACACAGACCAAAAAACACCAATAACAAAAAGTTGGGGCCTCAGAGTACTTGAAAGCGTAAGAAAATTTTTTTCCATTGACGTTTACCTTCAGATCAATTTTATTAAAATGAAAACCTGAAAATAAACCAGTCTTTGTTGAGTTCTTAAAATCTCTTAACATAAAACCATTTTTGTAGAGAGCATTTCTGAACTCACAGATTCAATTTTCTTTTCTTTCTTTCTTTCTTTTTTTTCCTCGCAGCCCTGTAGATTTTCACTGAAATAGCCCAATGGTTATTTTTTACAGTTCCTCTTGTAACTCAGCTGCTACCTTTGTGTGTCTGATTCTTTGCTTCTACGGCAGCTCAATTAGTGTTGTTTGTGTGTGTGCTCGCTTTTTTTTCTAATAGTCTTATTAACAAAAAAAAAAAAAAAGGTGGCGAACAGGTTATTCTCTTAACCTGACCTGGCTGTAAGAGTAAGATGAGCAGCACTGAACAGATGTCCCCATTTAAGCCGTTCTTTTCCCACATGCCTGCTGGATATTGCAGGCGCGCAGGAAGCTCGCTTCAAACCTGGCCCATTTCAGGCCATAATGGCCACGTTATTTCGGCCCAGTGAACACGAACAAAATCGCGTGCTTTAGAATCATTCGACTCTGAGTCCAGGAAAAGCAGGGGGTGTGGTGGCAGTGGGGGTGGCTAGGGAGGGGTGTGTTTGAGGGGGAGCTGGGGTGGGGAGCCGATTTCATCTCGGATCGCAGGAAGAGAACTTGCTCAAAAGAATTTTTCTCCAGCAAATATGGTATAATTTACAGCGCAACTTAATAATCCGAGGGGCAATGCAAAAGCCCTTTGCGTTGTAAACCGCTTCTAATTACCTGCCAGAGCAATTAGCTGACTATCACGAAGAAATTAGATCGCTCAATGTAGCATAAATAATGCGAATAATTTTGTAAGAAGAATGGAAAGCGAGACCTGGTGTTTCTTTATAAGGAAATAACACCTCGTACTGTACGAGCCCTCCATGAACACATATTAATGTCCAGGCATGCATGGCAATGAGTCCGAGCAGGAGCCCTCTGGCTGCGCTTCAGCACTTTTTCCGTTTACGTATGCGGGGTGAAAGTCGGCTTCCAGGCGTTCGATCTCCAGTCTTCCAGCTCACAGTAATTAACACATAGCGACTTCAATGGGAAAACCTGTTTTCCAGATGATTTTTACAATGCAGCTTTATGTCTCATTTGGCAGTTTAAATAGCTGGAGTTGTTTTCTGGCTTCATCTCTACTATCATCTGTTGAGCATATTTTGCCTAGTATATTGAATCCCACCCAAAACTTGGGTGCAGGCTTTCTCTAACTTTTTTTTTTTAAGAAGTGGGGATATCAGAAGTCACTCTGAGGACACTAGGGCAAAGAATGCTTTTGGGGACGTGAAAGATATCTGCTTTCCTGAATGAGGTTGTACAGTATATTGGAATATTTTTTGTGTGCCTCACTTTAACTTTTTATTTAAAAAGCTACCTCAATCATTATATATATATATAACTCATTTCTCTTGACTGAGTGATTCCTATAGGGGGATTCATATGGTGAGTTCACATATTTCTAAAAGATTTCTAAAGAGTAAACAGAAAACCCAATTTTGGAGGAAAGCTGACCCTACATTTAGGTGTCTGATAACACCATCAAGCTCTTTGGAATTTACTGGGTTTGTAAATCACAAAGGAAAAAACAGATTCAAAAGATGTTTGGAAATCGAATATGTGCGCCACCACCTACACACACACACACACACACACACACACACAAGCTGTTGCTCACAGCTCTACCCGTTCCAGTGCCGCCAAAGTGAAGGGAGTCACGGGCCCCTCTTTCCCTTGTGAAAGAGATAGGTCACACGTTTGGGTCAAGTTGAATCGGCCTGGAGAGCTTCCGTGGTAATCGAACTGGACGTCTGCATTGGTCACTGCAAAGGGTGTCTTGTGAATCCTGGAGTAGCTTGGTCCCGCACAGCCGTCGGGGTGAGTCCCGCTCCCGCAGACCCTAGTGGATTAGGGTTAGCGCCGCCACACCCCCATACCCCCGCTCATCCCTACGCATCGCCCAGGTCATGTGTGAGCATCTTTCATGCCTGTTTTCAGTGAATTTTTGCAGGACTTCCCAGTGGTCTTGGCCAGCCTCACATGCCCAGTGTCCTCCTTCTGAGAAGACAGAGACGGTTTGGCTTGTGACTGGAGAGTTCTAGATGGAAACGGAAGGAACCTCAGTGATTAATTTCGTCAACGCAGCCTACAAATTGGGTTACTGCTGCTTACGGCATCACGTCTATGCAGTCCTCCTCCCTCTTCAGACAGGCGCTAGCCACCTCAGGCTCCTTTCCAGGAGCTCAGGGCTGCTGGGTTAGCGGGAAGGATGGATACAAGCCTACAGAGAGGGGGACCCACTTAGCAGAAACCGCCCCCACTCTAGAAGGTGTTGGAAATAAAATATCTACAGCAATTCTAGGAAATTCGTGACGTGATGCGCTAAACACTTGAGTTCAAGGGCGTCTACCTTACCCGGGCGAAGTCCCCCTTCCAAATCCAGACAGAAACGCCCATCTCGACTAAAGGAGGGGACACGTTTTCATAGAAGGCTTGACAAGTAACGACTTCTGTACTCAGCAGAGGTTACTTTTCAAGAGGAAATAAAATCCTGATTCTTGCTTATGGATTCTGGAAAAGTAATAAAGTTTGCTCAGATACTGAGAACGCAATTTTCCACAATCGCCTCACCGGAACATAACCGACTCACGGAATTCCATTTTGCAGCTCGGTTTCTCCCTAACACTTAGCACCACCCCTCCCCCAACGTCGCTGTGAAGATTCTCCCTCTTAAATAACAAGGACCCTGCTGGCCACCAAGGAAGGCTGCTGCCCCATTTTAATTCAAAACAAGACCAGGACTGCAGGGTTTAGAGAGTGGGAGAGTGAGGTTCCAACTTTTTCCTCTTGAAATGTCTGCACTTACCCGCAATAGGCAATATAGTCCTTTTTTCCTTCTCCGTTGTCTTTATTTAAAGGTTTCTTTCTAAAATTTTTTGCAACGTTTCTTAAGGTGAGATAAATAAGCTGAACTAATTATTGTCATGTCTGTAATTGCTCTAAAAACATTTTCCAAAGGGGCCTCATAAGGCAAACACATAGCTCTTTGATCAACACTGAAGAAAGCAAACATTGGAAGGACCAAAGCCCACTACTTTGGAGTCTACACTCTACATTTACAGCCCTGAAATGGAATGGCCATTACCTTCAAAAGGGCAGCTATTAACGGCAGAACGTTCTCATTTTTCTGTAGGTGGTACTTGAAGTAATTTTTTCAAGATGACACCTATCCTAACAGAGGCATAACCCCCGCCTCACCTCAGCCCCACCGCGGTGAAGCTGGAAAAAACAGTTGCTGCAAATTGAAACGATTTGACTAGTACTGTCCAAGGTCAGTTTATTGGAAACTTTCTGGATAAAAATGTTGGAAGAACTAAGGAATCCACTTCAAAACTTTTTCTGCTCTGGTTCAAGAAGAAGCTTCAGAGAACAAAAGGAAGACAAAACTGATTTCTGCAATTCTGGCATACTTATCAATTGGAACTCCTGTAGCAAACTAATAAAAGCCAAAGTCAAACCAAAAGAAGCATTGTTTGTTGTTGCTAAAAGACAACCGCACTATCGATTTTATTGACTGACTGGTATTACGGCATTAAAAAGAGTGTTTTGCTCAATTTCAGTGTTTTAACAGATTTTAGCAGATTTAGCTGAAAATAGGCCAATTGATATATGTAAAGTTTCAAAATAAACCTTAGACAGATATGCACAACTTGTTTTATTAGGTGATTTGCTGTTGATTGGCCAACTGAGTCAAAACTGTTCTTTCTCGTAAGCTTCGGTGATTCGAATTTCCTTCCCCTTAGGTACCTAAGATTTAAGAACAGAAATTCCAGAACGGTCAGAAATAAGTAGGAAAATTGTAGGTTTAGAAATCTGCGGGAGGAAATTAAAGTCAACTTTAATTGTTGACTTTAAAAAGGCCTGATATGTGCAAGTTCATAACTCAGCTGGAGGGGAGAACCTCGCGGATATCACGTAATGCATCGCCAGCCACCACGCTCTGCGCAGGGGCAAGGCTCGCGGAGGCCGCCGTAGCCACAGGAAGCCGCGAAGATCCCTGCGTTCCCGCGATTAATTGTCCGGGCAACCGCAGAGGTGCTCCCGCTCTCGGCTTGCACGTATTCCCGGGGTGTTTTGCCCTCCAGAGGGTACTTTTGGTCTCATGTCCCTTCTCTGTGCTGTGGCCATCTAAGAGGTCGGGAGACAGGCAAGGAAAAACCCAAGACTATAGCCGAGGGGTGGGGTAGGGGGATTAGAAGGAAGAGGAGACACTCCCCCTCACATCCGCCTGCAAAGGTGGCAACCGCCCAGCGCTTTCCCGGAGCTGAAGCTCCCCAAGAAGTCAGCTTAGTATCCTGTCCTTGGGGACTCTAGGATAAAAGGTGAGTAGTGGACAACTTTCCCCACACGTCGCAGTGGGGAAGAAATGAGCGACGGTTGTCTGGGAGGCGGTCAGGAAGACCTTGCAAACGAGGGGTCGTCGGGCTTCCCGGCAGTCTTCCGGAGCCTGGAGCCGGGATCTCTGACAGACCGGCACCCAGCAGTCACAGAATATGCACTCCCCCTTCTTTTCTCCCCTCGCCCCCGCCCCCACCGTGTTTGCCGGCCGTCCCGGGACCCGCGCGCCAGCCACTGCCGGCCTAGCGCGCAGGCCCGCGCCGCCTCGCACCTTCTGGCCCCGGGCGCAGGCCGCCCGCCGGGGGGCACACGCGTCCCCGCCCGCCCGCGGGGTTCGGGCTGCGGCGGCAGCCGGAGCGGGAGGCGGAGGCGCGGGCGCAGGGCTCAGCCGCGGCCCGGCCCAGCCCCGCCCCGCCCCACCCTCCGGCCCTCCCCTCCGCTTAGCCGCGCTCTCCCGCCGAGCGCCGCCGCCGGCTCCGCGCTCGGCCCGGCTCGGACGCCGCCGGCCGCCGCGGCTCCCCGGCCTGGAAGGCTGCGTCGGCTCCCGCCAAGGGGGAGGCACCATTCCGCCCCGCGGCGGTCATTTCGCGGGGACTCCCGGGCCGGCCACAGAAGCCTCTTTCCGCGGGCCAGACGGGACGGGAGTCGGGTGTGAGGCGGCGGCCCCCTACCCCGGCACTCAGCCGCCCGCCCCGCTCCTCCTCTTTCCCTCCCCGGTCCCTCCTCCTGTCCCACCCCCCGAGGGTTCGCACACCCCGCGGGCGGGAAGGTGCCGCCCTCGGGGCGGACAAAGGGGCAGGCCGGGCGGAAGGGGGTTGAGGCCGGCACGCGCGGCCGCGGGAGGGGCCCGCCGCGCCCTGGCCGTCGACCTGACTCCTGCTGGGCGGCCGGCGCGGCCTGGGGGCGGAGGGAGGTGGGCGGTGAGGCCGGGGCGGGGTGGCCCCCCACCCTGCGCCGCTGGGGCCGCAGGGGTGCGGGAGGGGGTCGCGGACAGGTCAGGGGGCCTGGGACCCATCCCACCCGGGCGGTAGTTGAACCTCCTGCTCCGCTCGCCTCCCCCTCCAGGTTTTGACCCGACTGGATGTAAAAGCTCCTTTGGAAAATTTATATTCTCGTTTCTCTGTCAGCGATAATACATCAGAATCACCCAAAGGGCTAGTTAAACGCAGATTGCTGGGCCCCATCGCCAGAGCTTCTGCTTAAGTAGGTCTGGGGTGGGGACGGATAATTTGCATTTCCAAGTAGTTCCCACGTGATGCTGAGCTGCAGATTCGGGTACCGCACTTGAGAATCACTGCTACACCATTCCTTCCTCACCAGTCTTCCTGTAAAGTGGGGAGAGGATCTTCCACAGGGATTCCCAGATGCACTGCTTGTGTTCTCACTGCCAAGGCAGTCTTACCTCTTTTGAAGGTAAGCTGTACATCGAGTATGAATTGGATTTTCTTGCCAGAAGCTCTAAATTTGAGACTGACCAAATGCTGCAGTGTAATCCTAGCGCCAGTGGTGCTTGAGAAAGTGAGGCTGCATAGATGTGAACGCCACAGTTCAGCTGGTCATTTCCCCACACTGAAAGCCTGAACCAGAGAGATGGGTCCTGCCGCTCCCGCACAAATTCAAAAGGGGATCAAGTAATTCCCTTTTGGTATAAAGACAATCTCCTGTCTGCTTTTCTTTATAAATTTTTTATTTTTTTCCGTCCTATATTCTTCATATTTTTGTTTTATATTTTACCGAGGGACCTAAAAGTGTTAAAACAGGGCACAAGAACTAGGTAAGCAGAAAAGATATTGGAATGAAACTTTTTTAAAATGCCACATTACTGTTGAAAATTTCTCTGTTGTTTTTTAAAAGCATATCTATGTATTTAAAGGGAACATAATTAATCTTATCATTTTAAATGCACCCCCTGCACTCTCAAATCTGATTCCTCCAAAAAATTTATTTGAAAATCTAGTGTGAAATGTATTTTGACATTCTAATCCAGTGAGAGTTAGTTGAGGGAAACGCCCAAAAAAGAGACATGCTAAAGTTTTCTTATCCCCAGTGGGCGGTGTTAATCATCTGGTTTGAGCCTTGTAGGTTTCATTGTCAAATACTTGGGTTCTCTCAAAGGGAAGAAAGTTGGGGACTTGCATTCACTGTTTTTAAAGAGGAGATTAAACACAAAATCGATTTAATGGAGCATCTGTAATCTTAAATACAAGAAGTCAAGAGCTAAGGCTATAATAGAAAGGTTAGCTTTCCTCCATTGTTCACACACTCTAACTCATATTTTTGGAACTTAATTATCAATGAAAGCCACTACATCAGTGCAATACAGTATAGGCAAATTACAAGAACCTTTTACTTCTCCCAACTGGGTTTAAATTGCAAATCTTAACAGTGAACAGTGTGCTTTTGGCACTGAATATTCAATACAGTGAAATGTGCTTTAAGTGAACCACCCAAGGGCCCAGGAACATTTGCTTAATAATGATACTTTGCAATTCTATAGGGCCTTTCAGGCAAAGATCTCAAGTGGAATGCTCTTTAACTATACCCTGCATGGGAAACCTTGGGAATATTTTAAAGTGCTTACTTAAGGCCTATTGGAAAGAATCTTTAGTATAGATTTCACAGTATGGTTTTAAGAAATGAGGTACTGCCGAATTTTCGATCTCAAGGGTATCATATTCATGGGGGTTTGATGGGTACTGAATATTTATTAGTTATTTAATGTGAAGCTTAAAGTGTATATTTCCCCAAACTTTTTATTTTGAAAAATTTCAAACCTACAGAAAAGTTGAAATAATAGTACAATGAAACATTTCATTGAACACCCATATTCCTTTCATCTAGGTTAACATTGTTAACATTTTGTGACAATTGCTTAGGTTCTCTCTCTTCCTCTCTCTCTCCCTTTAGATAGATAGATAGATAGATAGATGGATAGGTGTCAACATACTGTATCTAAATAGGTAGATATGGATATAGAATAAAATTGTTTTCTTGTTTGTGTATTCATGTACATGCACATAGTTCTGTCCCTACCCATTTAAATTATGGACATCATTGCACTTCACTCTTAAATGCTTCAGCACACTTCTGGTAAAAGGACATTCTTTTGTCTACCTATAATGCCTATATAGAATATTTTCTTATTGTTGATTTTTAAAAAGCTTTCCATTGACTTTATTTTTGAGTTCAGAATGTCCGTAAATTTTATCAGTGTTGTCTATGAACTTAGGAAACGAGATTTAAGCCAATGCTGGCATAAACAATCTAAAATACTATTGTATTACCTAGGTGTCTTGGGAATTTAAGAACCTGGTTAAAGAATTATTATAGAAACAATATATGCTAAGTATTTTGAAATCAGATTTCAAAAACAATTCAAGAAACAGAAGACCTTTTTGACATGCTATGGAACACGAGACGAACATTTATATTCCAATCCAAGCCCCTCTCCCCTGCAAATTTAATCTGCTTTCACCTTAATTAATGTTTGATCTAAATTATCAGAATAATTGTCTTAATTATCCACTTCATTTTGCTAGCTAGTGTAGACTTGACCAAACTGAAAATAGCATTGGCAGTTATGTACTTTGAGAAGTGTATGCAGACAATTTACATAATTTAGCCAAAATGGCCAATTAATTGGTGTAATTATGAATGTCTAGACTTGGCCTTTACGGATAAGCAGAAGAAGTAAACCCACTCCTCTTTCCAATGGTTGCCCTCCCCTAGCTTTAAAGATCCATATTTTTCTTGTATTGAATATTTTTACATTCCTAATTTAAAATATTCTCATATTTTTTATAATATAGGCATGTTAATTAAAAGTAATTATCCAGAGACTATCAAGTACATCTTCTTGCCTCTTACAAGTCCTTGAATTATGGTATAACTTAATGTGTGATTTATCCCACTTTTAGAAATGTATATAATTACATGTTTACCTCTGTAGTGTTAGTGCCTTATACTTCATATTCACTCATTAGCATCATTCTCTCTTCTATGGAAAGTCAACTTCTAACTGCATGAAATTCCTGGAGCTTAAAGCCATCTTACAAATAAATGTTGATGAATTTTTGCAGTTTTTCAGGTGTGAAATTCATACAACTTTATGTAAGAATTAGCGGGAACTTTAAATTTTTATACATACCATTACCTCCTTGGGTTAGAATCACTGTTACTTTATTTAAATGTAATTTAATGTTTTCTTTTATTCTTATGTAAATAGCTCACATTTTTAAACATGTCTCTCTACTATATTTCAATAAAGTCTTTATCTTCTGAAGCTATTTGTCAAGGCATAGCAAAAGTGCTGATGGTTGTGTTAATCCTATTAAGCAAAGAACTGCAGTATGAATAATTTTAATCAGAACTTAAGCTTCAGAAATGTACAACCTAAATTATAAAACATGTTTTTTGACAACTAGTAATGGTTGTTGTCTCTGTCCCTGGGAAATTTGTTAATACTAGTCAACGTAAAGAAATTGAGAATAAAAGTACTTTTACAACTGATATACTCGTCCATACATTGGAGAAGCTATACGTATAATGAATACTGACTTACAAATTGGGAAAACTGGTTTCTATTTCCAGTTTCCCCACTGATTCTCTGTATTAGGTTAGATGACATATCACTTAACCTGCTTGAGCCTCAGTTTTTTCATTTCTAAAATAGGGCTATTACTTGCCCTCCCAACTCCACAAGATGGCTCTGAGGCTCCAATGAGATAAGGTATCTGAATAGCCCTTTTTACGGAGCACCTACTGTAGGGAAAAAAACCTCACAAAACAAAAAAAAATAATCAATAGATACCTGATTTCAAGATATTTACAGTCACTGAGTAGGAGAGGAAAAGTGCAGGAAGTCACCAGCACAACGTATGGTAGAGAATTGAATATGTGTTTAATGAGTTGTACAAATCATTACTTTGGGTCAGTAGTGAGTTTCAAGAAGACAAAACTTAAGGGTCTTTGGTGGATTATAAGAAGATACATGTAACAGATGTGGAACATTCTGAAGGTTAAAATTTTCATTTTTCAGATTTTTGATGGGTAAACCTAAGACAGATCTAGAGCTGCCCTTATTATTTAACACATGTGATAAAGCTATAGATGGAGCTGTAGCATATTTTATATATATATATATATATATATATATATATAAATATATATATAATTCAAAGGTAATAATGAGTTAGGGAAAAACTAATTGTTGGTGTTTTGCTTGGATTATCGGGTAAAATGGTGTTCTGAGACTTAATCGGTAAATACTACCTTGTACCAGTATCTTGTATACGTAAAAAAGACAGCTGGCTTAAATTTTTTTTTTTCATTGAAGTAAATGGGGCTCCGAGACTGTCATTCTCTTTTGTTTGTCAGGGGTGAGGCCCTGCCCACTTTGGGACACTGCTCTACATCTGTCATTCCATTCACCAGTGAGTCTCAAAGTCAGGACACTACAGCTGTCCTGTTCTTTTCAACCTTTTCTGTGATGGAAGAGATGAGATGACTGGCTGGCTGGTCAAGGCTTCATCGCATATTCAGTACTTCTGTACAAGTACTATCCTGTAATTGTATTGTTCTCCCCTTTATTTGTAGAGCAGAACTTTTCAGTCTAAAAGGTCATTGGAATGTTTATTTTACTATGTGTCCCTATTTAATTATTTTGCTTTGAGTTGTGTTTGTTAATAAAACAATGGTGTCAAACTGTTAGCCATAATTCATGTTCTACCATGCACATTCGTGTATTTGCATAGCCAGGAATAGTTAGTGAATGGAAGAGGAAAGGACACTCCAGTTGGAAGTTTCAGGTTAGGCTTCCTTCCAAATAAGGACTAATCTGTTGACTTCCCACATAAGACATGTGGACATAAGCAAAGAGTCTTTTGTATTTGGAAGTAGCAAATTCTACTGATTCGGTATTAATGGCTTGGATTTTTCAGAGGAACTTGAATATAGAGAATCAAATGATTTTTCTATCAGTTCGTGACTGGGCTCGTTCTGGCTAAACTCTGCAGCTTTGAGTTGAATGGAATTGGTGGAGACAAAATCAAAGTTCATTTGCACTTTCTTTTCCTTGGCTGGTGTGTGGTTGTGTGTTTGAATTAGTCTTTAATCATCCCAAAAATTTTGATGGAAAAGTAGTAATTCTAATTTCTTGCCCCAGAAATTTAGATCACGCTACAGGTGGGATTGGGGCGGTTCCAATGAAACAGACTTTAGAGCCAGCAAACAGCACACCAAGTTCCTAGGAAGACTCCAAATACAAATTGTGGGAGAAATACATGAATTCTGAAGATATTTTCCATTTAGAAATTCAAATTTATTTTCTAGACCTAAGAGTATTTTGCCAAAGTATACCATGCCCAGCTACTTATCTTCCAGAGACTTAATGACATAAATAACCAAGAATATGAGATTTCTACACACACTAGTACATACCCAGAGATTTGAGCAGAGTAGCTGGAGTTAAAACTAAATAAAACACTAAATAAGAAAAAGAAAAAGAAAAGAACTTTATTACTTCTTTTTAATTGTTGAGAAAAAAATGAGAAGGCTTTTTATTTGGAAGATTAGTCTGGCAGCTATTACTACTGTATTGTAGATTTTAGCAAGATGGGAGTCATTTAACCTAAACCTAGCTGTGACTGCATCTGGACTTCAGCTGCAAGTAACTCTTAGGTTTGCCTGTTCTTTTTCTTTCAGCTTTGTTTCTATTCTAAACTGTTAAATGTTCAACAGCAGAGAAATCAGAAAATTGCCTTAATTACTCTATTATGTTCTACCCAAATCCCCAGGAAGCATTGTAATAAGGCATCTGCGAGGGTGCTATCTGATAGTCCTTGCTCAATTGCCATGAACTCGAATGCATAATCTTGAAGCATGGCCATCACATCCTTTGCGTTCTCCCTTGAGTCTCAGTTGTTTTTAACCTTGGCTGTACTGTCATACTCTCTTGAGAAGGTTTCAGAAATCTTGATGTCTGGGCCTGACACTCAGAGGTTGATTTAATTGGTCTGGAATGTGGCCTGGGGATTGGGATTTTGAAAACTCCTCCTAAGAGTTTTGACAGATGATTCTAATTTACAGCTGAGGTAGGAAACCATGGACTCAAGGGTGGACTGTTTGGAGTACGCTCAAGAGCTTACTTGAGGAGTTTGGCAGCTCCTCTCCAGGTCTTTCCTGCAGGTCTTCAGTTAGAGCTGACAATCCCAAATATCTACAGGAGAGAAGCAGGTAGGGTAAGTTACATAAATTTGGAATGGGGCCAAAGTAAACAGGATTCAGAGCCCTGTAGTTTAGACACTTTTCTCATTTAATTACCTTAATATCCTGCACTAAATGACTCCATTTGTGTTAAAACTGCTGCCTTAGATTTTAAACTCTTTTCTTTTTTTAAACGGAAGTGTGACTGGCCTACAATAATATGTTAGTTGCAGGTGTACAACATGTTGGTTCTTTATTTCTATACATTACAGAATGATCACCATGATAGGTCTAATTACCGTTCGTCACCATAAAAAGTTATTACTATATTATTGACTATGTTCCCCATGCTATACAGTTCATCCCCATAACTCATTTAGTTTTCAACTGGAAGTTTGTATTTCTTAATTCCTTCACCTGTTTCACTTATCTTCCATCCCTCTCCCTTCTGGCAACTACCTGTTTGTTCTCTATATCTATGAATCTGTTTCTGTTTTCTTATGTTTGTCCATTTGTTTTTTCAGAGTCTACATGTAAGTGAAATCATACTGTATTTGTCTTTGTCTTATTTCACTTAGTATGGTACACTCTAGGTCCATTCATATTGTCACAAATGGCAAGATTTCATTCTTTTTTATGGCTGAGTAATAGTCCATGTGTATAAATATACCACATCTTCTTCATCCCTTCACCTATTGATGGACACTTTAGGTTGCTTCCATATCTTGGCTATTTTAAATATACTGCAGTGAACATAAGGGGGCACATATCTTTTCGTATTAGTGTTTTTGTTTTCTTTGGGAAAATACCCAGAAGTAGAATTTATGGCTCCTATGGTAGTTCTATTTTAATTTTTTTTCAGGAAATTCCACACTCTTTTCTATAGTAGCTGCACCAATTTATAATCCCACCAACAGTGCACAAGGGTTCCCTTATCTCACCAACCCTTGTTATTTGTCATCTTTTTGATGATAACCATTTTGACAGGTGTGATATCTCACTGTGGTTTTGATTTGCATTTCCCTGATGATTAGTGATGTTGAGCATCTTTTCATGTGTGTATTGGCTATCTGTATGTCTTCTTTGAAAAATGTCTATTTGGGTCCTCTGCCCATTTTTTAAATTCGTTTCTTTTTTGATGTTGAGTTGTATGAGTTCTTTGTATATTTTGGATATCAACCCCTTATCAAATATATTATTTGGAGGGATCGTCTACCATTCAATAGGCCATCTTTTCATTTTCTTGATAGTATCCTTCACTGTGCAAAGCTTTTTAGTTTGATGTAGTCCTCTTTGTTTATTTTTGCATTTGTTTTCCTTCCCTGAGGAGACAGATGTAAAAAAAATATTGCTAAGACTAATGTCAAAGAGCATACTCCCTGTGTTTTCTGCTAGGAGTTTTATGGTTTCATGTCTTACATTTAAGTCTTTAATCCGTTTTGAGTTCTTTTTGTATGGTATGAGAAAGTAGTTTAGTTTGATTCTTTTGTGTGTAGCTGTCCAGGTTTCCCAGCACCATTTATTGAAGGGGCTGTCTTTTCCCCATTGTATATTCTTGCTCCCTTTGTTGTAGGTTAAATGACCATAGAAGTGTGGGTTTGTTTCTGGGCTCTCTATTCTGTTCTCTCAATCTATATCTGTTTTTGTGCCAGTATTATACAGTTTTGATTACTGTAGCTTTGTACTATAGTTTGAAATCAGGGAGCAAGTTCTTTCTCAAGATTATTTTGGCTATTCAGGGTCTTTTTTGTTTCCATACAAATTTTAGGATTTGTTCTAGTTATGTGAAAAATGTCATTGGTATTTTGATAGGGACTGCATTGAATCTATAGATTACTTTTGGTGGTATGGCCATTTGAACAATATTAGTTCTTCCAATCTATGAATATGGTGTATCTTTCCATTTGTTTGTATCATCTTAGGTATTAGCTTAGGTTGTTTATCTGAGGTTTTTCTTATTTCCAGAGGTAAGCTTGTATCACTTATAAACTTTCCTCTTAGAACTGCTTTTGCTCTGTCCCATAAATTTTGGATTATTGTGTTCCCATTTTCATTTGTCTCCAGGTTTTTTTTTTTGATTTCTTTTTTGATTTCTTCAGTGATCCATTCATTGTTTAGAAGCATATTGTTTAGTCTCCATGTGTTGTGTTTTTTGCAGTTTTTTTCTTGTAGTTGATTTCTAGTCTCAAACCATTGTGTTCAGAAAAGATGCTTGATATGATTTCAGTCTTCTTAAATTTACTGAGAGTTGTTTTGTGGCCTATCATGTGATCTATTTTGGAGAATGTTCTGTGTGCACTTGAAAAGAATGTGTATTCTGCTCCTTTTAGATGTAATGTTCTAAATATATCTGTTAATTTTATCTGTTCTAATGTGTTGTTTTAGATTTTAAACTCTTAAAAGGCATTGTTCTTTCCTTATATAATACCATGTACCTGGAAGCACTTTGTAGATATATTTAAATAATAGTTATTTCAGCTCTCTTTCATCATACCCCTCCCCTGACACATGTACAATAAACTCAGCCTAATGTTGTTATTATTGTATTAGGGAAAAAAGTCATATGTTGAATATTTCTCCATTGATAGTTACAGGGAAAGGAATCCTCTCTCAGAACTTTATCTGTAGAAACCTACTCTTGTACTCTTGATCTTTATCTTTTTAAAAAATTCTTATAAATTCTTTATAATAATTCTTATAAACTCCTTTATAAATTCTTATTATAATTTTCCAGTTAATCCTCTGAGGTTTTTTGGGGCGGTCTACTGGTAATCATAAGTTTGTCTCTCCTTTAATCATAGTTTACAATTTCTTATTTGCATATCATTTTGAAAGTGGGAAGTTTGTAAGTTTGGCACTAAAACCTTACTTGAATGGATGTGAGGCTGTTTTGGTTTTTTGTTTCCACTTTGTGTCACTGTTTATACAATTTAATGTAGAAATATTGATTACAGACTGCTGCATCAGTTTCTGTTATTATGTAGTATGTAGAAAATTAACTTTTCTAAAATGTGAAAAATTTTAAATTCTGGAATATATCTAACCCCAGAGTCAAAGAAGGAATGTGGACTGTATTTATTCCTTTACCTTGATGTGTTTAGTTTTTTTACCTCTTTACATTCCTATTTACTGTCTAAATCCCTACTTAATAATTTTTATTGAAAATCTAATCTAAAATTATAACTATTTTGTATGTGCATTTGGCACTAAGTTCTTTTCTAGTCATGGTGAGGTTGATTTTGCTACTTTTCATGATGGTGAAGTTGATTCTGCCATATTTCTTCAGCAGAGGGAACAGCCATCAATTGTGACAAAAGCTTTAAGTATTGAAGGAGAAAAATTGTACTGAAAAGAATAAAGTTGACTAGAGTTTGCCTTTATCCAAATATATTTGAATCCCTCATACAGACTCTGAAAACTAGCATGAAATACTTTTGTCCTCCCTTCAGCTAACTAAAGGCCACTGGGAAGCTATACAGCTGTATAGCAGGTAGCCATAACAATCAAATTATATACTTAATCTAGTCAGTTAACTACTGGTGATGATGATTATTTTAAATTGCAGCTATACTCATCATGTTGGTTTCTTTTTAATGAATAAAGACAACAAATCTAATTCCATTATCAAAAGCTACCTCGATGTAAATTGTTTCTGAAGTAAATGAGATTTAGGGACTTCTAGTTAAATATAGCACATTGAACATGTATTCTTTCTTGTCTTCTCTTCAGAAACCTATCAAAATAATAATGGAAGAACATGAGAGAGCAAAGTAGAACCAGAAAGTAAACCAAGAAAAAAATAGTCATGGAATCCAGGAAACAATCCAACCAAAGAAAATAGGTGAAGGAAAGAGTGACAAATGGGTAATTAGGTTTAGAGAGAGCCACCAATCCGTATTGAAACAGGAAGCTATGGGAGAGAGGATTTCAAGAAAAAATACAGAAGTAATGGATTATTTGATGTGCATAAACCTTTAGAAAAATTGATGAACATTTGACAAATGTTATAGCCTTTGGGGAAAAAATAACCATAAACACATAGAAAACTAAACCAATGTGAAATCAATGAAATTAATACCTACAGGAAAAACAAAAAAGCTTAATGAGAGAGGAAACATAATAAGAATATACCACTTGGCTCAATAGTAAACAATATTTATGTAGTTGTAATATAGTAAATATCAATTATTGATCTAAATAAAATTTTTGATGTAATTATATTGGGTGGATGGGGGAGATAAATGTGTATTTTTTTGGAAGGGAGGTGAGGTGGTGTAAGAGATCTCAATCATCATTCATATCATCCATGTTAGAAAATCAATAGGTGATATGAAAAAATTTTATATACTTACAATTTGAAAATATGTATTTAATTACTAAAAGTGGTTTCTTTGGGCTGTAGCATTTTGTTGGGGGGATGGTGGACAGAAGTGGGAATGGGATAGGGAAGCCTTTTTAATAGTATTTGATTTGTACACCATGTACATGTATTACATAGAGAAAAATTAAAATTAATTTAAAGAAATACCTTTAAAAAAAATCAAACATGTGGCTTGAAGAAACACCCTCAAACTAATCTTTCACTTCCAAAGCAGTTAACATGTAAATGTGTGATTTTGTTTTTAAGCCTTCCCAACTCAAAGTATTCTTTTCAGGTTGTTATTTTTGAGAATGCTAAAGTTAAAGGTCTCAGAAACTCAGTTCAGTGGGCTCAGAGTTCTAACCAAACAATTAAAAAAAAAACAGGTTATAACAATGAAGGAGATAATTTACTTGCAGTTTTTATTGCACCTCTTTGATTTCTTAGTGGTGAAGTGCAATGGAGTCAACGTTCCTGGGTTTGAACAAGCTCTATTTCTGATTATGTGATCTCGGGCTAGTAGTTTTACTTCTCTAAGCATCAGTTTCTTCTCTAAAAATCGTATGGTAAGAGTATCTATCTCATAGGGCAGTTGTGAGGATTAAATGAAAGGAAGTATATTACTTAGCTAAGTGTTTGGAACATCACAGGCGTTACTTACTGCTAACTGCTTTTACTCTTCCTTTCCTTTCCATTTTTCTTTCTTCCTAGAAAACAGAATATTCTCTAACTGCTCTATTAATATGCATTGTCTTCTACCACTGGGTAACTAGACGCTTTTTAACTTGCCCTGTTAGATAGTTGTCTCTTTATCTCTAGCTACATCTATTTTTATAAGCACATGAATTATAGACCATTGTATGATGTACAACTGAACTAATTTCTTAATAAGTGTCTTAATTATATGTTATGCAAGAACAGGTAACTAGTTTCTGATGTTCTGAGGGAGTAAATTTAATATTAATTATAATTATCTATGACTTTCATTTGTCAAGCTTAAATTGCTATATGTATAAAATGCAATTAAACCTTTGAGTAATTTATTATCCCCATTTGACCGATGAGAAAACTGAGGTTTGAAGAGGGTATATAATTTTTATAGGCTATATAGTTTATATCTTTAAAAAGGCACTTTGTTCTGTTATAGTATAATACTTTATATGCCTTAATTCATTTTGATTTCATCATTTTAGCACTATCATAAGTGCTGCTGAATAGCTAATAAAGCAATGTTTCAAAACTTGAATATGCAGTTAGTGATAACTTTGTGCCACAAATTGGGTAACATTTTTGAATCCTAAAGAGCTGTAGGGTTACCCTTGGTTGCTGCAGGGTCAGTAAGGCTTTTCCCCATTGATTACTTTGATTGGTTTATTTGTACATTTATTCATTCAATAACTATGGAGTGCTCACTGTATGATAGGCACACTGCTTGGGGCTGGGCATCCATAGTGGAAAAGGTATGGTTCTTACCCTCAAGCAGTCCAGTAGGGAGATCTGTCTGTATGCATTTGCAGCACAATGCTGTCAAGGACATAATGCAAATGTGAACAAGGCTCCCAGAATCCTAGCACCTAGGTGTATCCAGAGAAAGTCAGACCTGGTTTAGGCCAATCCCTCCTAGACTTTCTGGAAGCACAGGACCTCTCCTCTGGAACTTGTCCTCCTCTCTCTGAGAAGTGACCCCAGGCAGATTGCATTGGCATTACCCTTTAAAAAAACTTTTCTCAGGGAAAGGGCCATGACATTTCCCGCTCCTTTCTGGCAATAGCCCTTTTGACTACCTGCCCCCCCACCCCAAGCCCCCCAGTTTCTCTCGGATCCTCTACTATGAGGGTTGATATTATAATCTCAATCTTAATCTTAATGAATGGGCCTCTAGTTGCTAAGGCTCTTGGCTTGTTGGCTTTGGATACCAATTTTCAAGAGAATAGCAGACTGGGATTAGTTTTCTGGGGTCCAGCTCATGGAGGCACTTGACAAACATGACTACAAATTCTATGCTCCATCACTACATTATACTACCTCTGACTCCATATTTTCAATGTCTCTATAAATAAGAGGAATATGGGATTTCCATAATGATCCCCTAATGACTTGCATTAGCTTGTTTGTGTTGCCCTGGTCTGTCCATTGTCCTTGTGACTTCCTGATATTGGAATGTTACAGATAGGTGTAGTGTGACCACAATGGCTGACATATCATCCAGAAATTTAAGGTGGAGTGTACTGGCTAAGAGTACAGTGATTTGAATGTTGGCTCTTGTTCATGGTCATCTTGGGTGAATTACTTAACTCTCTATGTGCAGTTTCCTTATCTGTGACAGGAGAATATAGTAGTATTAATTTCATACAGTTGTGAAGAAAAAACCATTCTAAGTACCTAAAGCAGACTGTTTGGCTTTACTGTTTGCTCTATCCTTGCTGGGCATGAATTTTTTCAGAGAATACAAGTAGGCAGATGTTGCCAGCACTTCTTCTGTATCTTCCCTCTATTGTGGTTGATCAGAGGATTGTGCCCTTTCTCCAGCATGTCTCACTTTGGTATTTGCCTCATTTCCAGAGACTGGATCTACAGATGGAGACTTTCCTATTGTCCTTCCGTCCCTGAAATTGCAGTTACTGTGAGATTTTATAAGTAAATCTCGGGGATATATTAATTGGGATATTGGGAACTCGTTGAATTTCACTTGTCTGGTGGTTATTTCCCAGGAGTCCTTTCATATTTTCATTTGAACTTGTATCCACAAGTATATCATAGCACCAAGCGAAAATTTATACAGAGCCTCAAAAATTGTGAATAGGTTGGTAACATCATTCCCAAAAGTGTGTGTTTAAATGTTATTTTATATAGTATGGCGTACCTAATAATTAAGAGTATGACCAATATTGCTTTTTCTCTATTATATAAACAAAAGTAATGGATTGTTGTGACTCTGAAAATACAAAAGTAATTTTTTTGCAAGTAAGAATAGTGTGGAATATTTTTATTGAATCATATGTATATCTTAATCATAGATTCCATAAAAATCCCAACATTTTAATGCTAAAATTTCAGCTACAAAAATGATCATTTGCTTACTTATATTTTGATAATAGATATTTTACATCTCTTTAAGAATTTTTTCTCTTAAACTTAGGTTTTACTAATTATATAATTTTTTTAAAGCTTTAATCAGCAAACATAATTTTCTAAATATCTGCTTAGTGTTTTTTCCAGTTTTATTGAGAAATAATTGACTATATCACTGTATAAGTTTAAGGTGTACAACATGATGGTTTGATTTACATATATTGTGAAATGATTACCACAATAGGTCTAGTTAACATCCATCATCGCACATAGATTAAAAAAAAAATTCTCCTTGTGATGACAATGCTTAGGACCTACTCTTAACAACTTTCCCATATATCATACCCCTTTGTTAACTGCAGTCACCATGTTGCACATTATATCCCTAGTACTTATTTATCTTTTAAGTGGAAGTTTATACCTTTTGACCACCTTGCTCCAATTCCCCATCCCTCCACCCCCACTTTTGGTAACCACAAATCTAATCTCTTTTCCTACGAGTTTGGTGTTTGTTTATTTGTTTTATAGGTTCCACATATAAATGAGATCACACAGTACTTGTCTTTCTCTGTCTGACTCATTTCATTTTGCATAATGCCTTCAAGATTCATCTATGTTGTTGCAAATGGTAGAACTTCCTTGTTTTTTATGGCTGAGTAATATCAATATCACAACTTCTTTATCCATTCACCCATTGATGAATCCATAGTTTGTTTCTATGTCTTGGTTATTGTAAATAATGCTTCTATGAACATGGGGACACAGATATCTTTTTGAGTTAGTGTTTTTATTTCCTTTGGATATATTCCCAGAAGTGGAATTGCTGGATCATATGGTAGTTCTATTTTTAATTTTTTGAGGAACCTCCATACTGTTTTCCATAGTGGATGTATAAGTTAATAATCCCACAATAGTGCACAAGGGTTTCCTTTTCTGCATATCCATGCCAGCATTTGTTATCTCTTGCCTTTTGGTGATGGCCATTCTAACAGGCATGAGGTAATATCTCATTGTGGTTTTAAGCTTTAAGAATTTTTTAAAACAGAATTTTTGATGGACAACTCTTTGACCTTTTTTTTTTTTTTTGGCCATGCCTTGCGGCACATGGGACCTTACTTCCCAGACCAGGGATTGAACCTATGCCCCCTGCAGTGGACGCACGGAGTCTTAACCACTAGACTACCAGGGTAGTCCCTTCATGAGACAACTATTAAGGAAAGAATATTTGATGCAAAATTTGAAATACTTGTTCCCCTTGAAAGTAGATCTGGAATCAACTTGAGGTCTAAATGACACATATAAGTACGAGAGTCAAAGATGGTGTTTGCTGGGTTACTAAGAGGCTAAAATTAGTCATCTCCTAGAACTTTGTATGTTTGTCTCCCTCATTGGTTTGAAAGTTCTTTGAGAGCAATGACAGTATCTTAGGCTTCTTTATTTCCCTCCCAGCATACATTATCTTGCCTTGCACATAGAAAATACTAAATGAATACTCAAATGAATTAAATGAACATCAAACATGATGAAATTGAGGTCTGAAAATTTTGGAATGAACTCTAATTTAATTTTTTATCTGGGTCTAATAATTCTTATTCATATTATTTTTAACCTCTATCACTTTTGGTTAGGTTGTAGAAGATCAAGCTTTGAGTTAATTTGCAACATTAGACAGGGTTCATCATGTTGTTTTGGAAAAAAAAACAAATAAAACACTGGGTTTGTGGACAAGATATGCTCAGTGAAATATTTTGATGAACATATATCTCTTCAAAATATCATTGTAAAATAATGGTTTGGATGAACATATGGAATCATTTGTGTAAGGTAGACTGCTTCTAATTCTGTTTTTTTTTGGAACACTAAATATTAGACATAAAATGGAATGAAATTAATATTCAAAATACATAGTGTCTTTGGTTCTTTTAAAATCTTGATTTCTTTTTTTCTTCTTTTTTTTTTTTTTAATGGCTACCGTAGCACTTGGAAAATCATATACACTTCAGTCCCAGAAATAGTGATATTGCCAAAGCAAAACATCTTCTATTTACATATAAATATCCTCATTCAGCATGACTGAATACATTTCTCATTTATAATGAAGTGACAACAACCACAACAATCAAATTCCAAGACATAGATACTGAATTAAAGTGACTGAGTGTATCTCAGGATCAAAAAACAACCTTTCAAAAAATTCAGCCTGGTCCCACTGTATAATCCTTCTTAAAGCTATTTTGAATTACAGCCAGATCCCTGGCTATGATTTTGCAATCCCAGCCAAATAATTCATAAGACCTTTGGAGGAGAATATCGCAGCTTCCTGCCTCATCCAGTGACACAGAGGGAGTGTTGATCTATTTTCACTATACCATCTATCTCTTGCTGAGAGACCAATATTTTGAATTTATAAAGTGACCTATAGAAGTCAGTGAACATGGTGGTTTCACATTAACCACAATATTGTCATTTCAAATGTAATGTACTAGTTCGTCACAGTCCCTCTTAACCCTTTTATGTCTGCAAGGCAGCAGGAAGCCAGTTTCTGTGGTCAGTTAAATGGCTGTTGACTTTGACTTACATATTTTGTGTCATGCTCTTATCACTGAACTTGAAATATCTTTAAAAAACAAATCAGGACACAAAAAACTGAGCACAATTTATTCTGTAATTTTTAATTTTAAAATTTAAAATAGTCCATTTATTAGTTATTTAATCTTTGAATAAATATCATTTATCTATCACTCTCACTACCAATTTAGCATGATCTTATAAATCATTTCTCTCCTCTTACATGCATTTTTGTGTCTTCCATTTTTGACTCTTTATCCCCCCACTGATGCAGCATGATTCCATAAAACTGGTAAAGGACTAAAAGTATCTCAACTAGTATGAGCAAGACGAAAGATTGATACAGGTGATTTTCGTAAAGTTTACAGTACTTCAGCTCCTGCATTCAATGAATTATTTATTTTTTAAAGAGATTGCATAAATCTTTGACTTCAATACATGATGATTTCTATAGAAGGAATGATAAATAATGTGATTGGGGTATGACTGGAAAAATAATTATTTTGCATATTTGAATTAAGTTCATTTTTACAGAGTATAAGAAAAATTAATAAATTGAATTAAAGAATCTTCCAAGATTGTCCATTTAATATTAATACTTATAATTATTGGTTTTGTATTAATATTCAATCACTGTTACATTTTAAGAATCTAAACTGTATGAGGTTATTGGTTAAACATCTACCATCTGATCCAGTGATGTAGCTGCTAAGAAGGTGCTCAGATATAGGGTCTAAACTAGGCATCCCCAACTTTACCAAAGTAAATAAGGAAGTGGTTTTGCTTAAGCGAGGGTAAGGATCTTTTGGGGAGCGCAAGTGGAATTAGTACGAACAAGTTTACCAAAGAATCAGAGATGGAGGCCTCGGAGCCTTAGGTAACTCAATTTCATTGCCCTGATGATGTTGAAGAATGTTCTTGGAAAACATGGCTGCTGCAGAATTGAGGTCAGTGTATGCCATCACTATCTGAACAGTACAGTGGGGTGTAAACAGAGGCTGTGATCCTAGACCACTGCTCCAGCGTGATATTAGAGCTGCCTCAGCTTGCCTTTATAGGTCTCCAGCATCCTTTTTATGCCAATTTGTGCCCCATTCCAAATGTCTCTCTGGTAATGAGCTTTTATGGGACCCTTATAAAGCCTATGATCTGAATGGCAAAGTATTGGAGTTAAGTTTTGCCATCTCTAATTCCCCTACTCTGGAGCTAGACAGATGGCAGAAATGGAATTCCTTTTAAATGGAATTATGGGTACATGAAAATGAGGAGCATATGAAGCAGAGCATGGATCCACTTATTGAGTTCTCTTTTTGAATTGTTGGATATGGGGTAGAAGGAAAGGCCTTGGCAACCTGGATGAGACTGAGAGGGGTAGAATATGGATGGGGTAAATATCCACAGAAGAGGGTGGTTGAGGTCACTGGACCATTGTTAACCTATGTTGCCTTGTATTGGAACATACCAACAACCCCAAGCCCTGGCCTATGCTCTTCACTTGTTGGAATGCCTCACTTCCTCTCTTGCTTAGTGGAATCCTGCGCATCCCTTAAGGCCCTACTTGTTGACACCCTCCTCACCTTGCTTCTTCCTTCTCCCATCCTGCCCCTTCATTGTCTGAAGACTGCCAGCCCTATCTCCTGGGTTCTTGCACTGAATTTTTCTTACGGCATGTAGAGTTAGTTCATGATTGCTTTCTTTTCTAAATTGAGATATCCTTATGGAAGAGACCTTATGTTTATAATCTTAGAGCATAACACAGTGGGTGACATATAATCTATACATGATCAATGTTCTTATAGTGAATTGATACTCAAAATAGCTGTTTAAATGACTCCAGAGAAAACAGAAAGGACTGGATTGCAGTAAGTTTTTTCCTAAAAAGTTGCATGTAAATATGAACTATATTCTTTTGTGATATACATAGACTTGTTTGGTTGATACCTGGGAGAAAGAATTGTTCAATGCCAAAACCATCAGACTCCACTGTCAAATACCAAAGAACCCACTGAAAGTCAACAGAGAACTTGCAATTAAAAATCATTCCACCAAGGAAACTAACTCCCTGGGATTTAGAAGTTGTCAGAGAGAGGTCAGAGAAAACCAGATTTACAAGAGTTTGTAAAATAAAGGAAAACAAATCAGGCATTTCTTCAGAAAAGGGCTCTCTTACAGGACGGTAGAAAAGCAAGCAAGCAAGAAAGGAAGGAAGGATGGAAGGAAGGAAGAAAGGAAGGGAGAAATGGATTGTTTCTACTACTCTTGTCCAGGACTTTCCTAATCAACTCTTTTTTTAAATATATATAACAGCTTTACTGCGCTGTAGCTCACATACCATAATATTCATCCATTTAAAGTGTACAATTCAATGTTTTTTAGTATATTCATAGGGTTGTGCAACCATCACCACAGTAAATTTTAGAACATTTTTATTACCCCCAAAAGAAAACCCATGCCCTTTAGCTGTCACTTCCCAAACTTCCCATCTCTTCCTCACCCCTAGCCCATCACAGTTACTACTTTCTGTCTCTATAGATTTGCCTGTTTTGGACATTTTATATTAATGGAATCATATGACATGTAGCCTTTGTGACTGGCTTCTTTCACTTAGCATAATGTTTCCAAGGTTTATCTATATTCTAGCGTGTACCAGTACTTTATTCATCTTTATGAATGAATAATATTCCATTGTATGGATATATGACATTTTGTTTGTCAACACATCAGTTGGTGGACATTTGGGTTGTTCCCACCTTTTGGCTAAGGTGAATAATGCTGCTCTGAACATTCAAGTACTAGTTTTTGTGAGGATATATGTTTTCATTTCTTTTGGGTATATCCCTAGGCCTTTTTTCCCAATGCTCAGAAGGCAAAGAGCCTCCACACATACAGCCAAGGCCCTTCTGTAAGGGTGGTGGTGGTTTGGTTTTGTTTAAATATGACCCCTGAGCCCCTGACTCCAAACCTGACAGGGTAAGCCAAAATTTACTCAACCTTCAAGGCCTACTTGATGCATTTATGCATTCAATATTTATTTAATCCCTACTATCTGCCAGGAACTGTGCTGTGTGCTGGGAATGCAATAGGAAACAACAAAACCAAAGTTTTATTATCAGACCTTATTTATATTTTGGACAAATAAAATTCTGATAACTTGTTGAAATGAAAGAGGATGGGCTAGGATTGGAAAATTTCGGTTCAAATCCTATGCCCTTAGTCTGCCAATTTCTTGTTCTGTAATGTTGGGCAAGTGATGGAATTCTTTAATGTATCCTAATCTGTGAAGCAGACATAATATTTTCTCCCTCATGGAGCTGTGAGGATTCAGTTTAATAATATACATTCTGTAACATATAACAACATGTTACTAATTACTGTTCTTTTCAGTCTTCTAGTCCCGATGAGACAGAGGAGGGTTGTAGTCAGAGGGGCCAGACTGTCTTGGCTGGGTCTTAGCTCTGCCACTTACTTGCAAGGTTGTTGTGAGGAAAAATGAGTTAATACATGTAAAATATTTAGAATAGTGCCTCACACATAATAAGCACTCAGTAAATATTACTTATTATTTATGAGGTAGACTGACATGGTAGAATCTTTCGCTTTTAGATTTCTATTAATATTTTTTATGCAAAAGCCCCTCTCTGCTTAAAAAATTCACAGTATTTCCCTCTCCCCAGTAACTAGAAGCAGATTTCACAAGCAAGTAAACATTTCACGAGTAAATGTAAACATTTCTAGGGGATGAGTGGTCTCAAAGACTTGCTGTGTCACAAAATCAGGGTTGTCATTTGCAGGGTTGCAGAGCCAGCAATAAATGAATGAGGCTGAAAATTACCTCAATAAGTACATGAATGTCAGACGTAAGATATAAAGTATGCTTTACATTTTCCCAGGCTACTTTCTGGATAAACAAGGAGCTCATTGTAAACATCCCAAGATTGAATATTTAACTCTGGCAACACTTATCAGATGTTAAGTTTCAGACAAGGTCCAAATCTTTTTGTGTGTGAAACACTGATGGCATTTTATTCCCTTTGCTTCCTAGTTTCCTTTAATAAACTGTGTGTTTAATTGCTTAAGACCAAAATTCATTTATTAATATTACTAATATTTATAAGGATTCATGGACAGTTAACTTAATTGGTTAGCATTAATCATAATTGGATACCAGTGTGGATGTGCGAACTTTGCCCCATTTAACAGTTACAGCCTGTATCCTCTATCCATTACCTATGTCCTCACAAA